>NW_020955279.1:2507604-2658233 GCF_003031625.1 Empidonax traillii
TAGGAGCTGCTGCATGTAAAAGTGCTGCCGAGGTTCAGGAGGTACTCAGGGCTCATCCTGCAAGTGATGGGTGAAATTCAGTTGCAAGCAGCAATATTTTTTCCTTGTTCTTTGAAAGGCCTTTTGACAGATTGATTATTCCTAATCAATCTTTCCCTGTGAGTAAATAGAAATAAAATCATATTCAGGTTCACATCCTGGCAACAACACAAAAGAGGATAGTTTAGCATCTGCCATAATCATTGCAAGTTTCTGAGCTCTTTTCATTTTTAGCTCTGTTGAAAATATGAGATTGCATAATGCACCACTATGGTTTATATAACAGCCTCACATGGCTTTACGTTATAATTTCACATCAGTTTTACCTCAGAGTTTCTAACAGGTCAAGTAACCTTCTGATTTCATTTAAAGTTTCCATTATTCTCTCCTGAAAAGGAAAATCTAGCTCTTGTTTGGACAGCTTTGGTAACTCCAAAGGAAAAATTGGGCATTATAGTGAATACAAAAGATTCACTTTCCATGCATTAGGCTTTTGAATTGCTTTCTTAATGCAAAGTTGGACAGGAGAGTATAGGCAGGGGAAAAAAGATCATTTTGTGTCCATGGTCAGATGTCAATATTGACAGAAATAAATGGAATGTAACAATAGATCCTTGCAAAGATGAAGGTCATATGACTAAAATGTCTAACCAGACACTATGGCTGTATCTTATTGCTGTTTGTGATAAATCACTGGGCTTCCTCCCTCCGTCCCTCCCTCCCTCCCCCTCAAGCTAAAAACATGCAAAAAGAGAGTAAATCTGGGATTTCAGCCCGTTTTAGCTAATAATATTGAAAGTGAACCAGAACTGAAGCACTTAGACAATTAAAATAAAAATAAAATTTAAAAAAAAAAATAAAAAAGAAAGCAGGAAATAAACCTAAGGAGGTCAGGACCGTTGGTCTCGTTGTGATCTGTGCACATCACTCCCCACTGCATGTTTTTAAATTTATATCTTTCAGACTTAGATGATGCAAACTGCTCCCTCCCTCCACCCGGGGCACTGAGCTGAATTCCAGTTTGCAAATTGGGTTAATTAGTGATAGTCTGCAAACTCATTGTGGCTTAAACTGAGAGTTTTCTTCTCGTCAGATTTTCTTGCCCAAGTCAATCCCTTTATGAAATCAGTCTTTGAGATCCTTCCAGGTTTTTAGTTTGCCGAGTTAATATCATTGTTTTAAATGCAAAAAGCAAAGCAATAAGTCAGATGCTGTTCAGCATTCAAGCCTGTTCCCTTAGAGGTTCTACCCAATGTGAGGCAGCAAAACACAGCCCTGTCGGCTCACATGTTTGTGCCACCTCGTAGTGGCACTGGGAGGAGTGACCAAGGACGAAACCTCAAGCAAAACCTGCCTTGGTTCATAAAAGTAATGGAAAACTCCATTTGCATTTGAGACCTTTGGCTCAGTGACCCTTGAGAGTTGTGAAGTGTCATCATTTTCAGTCTCCAAGCAGTTTCTCACATCATTGGTGTTCCTTCCTCTTCCTTTCTTATTGTCTGAAGGTCCACAGCAGAGGCATTGCTGGTTGTCTGGTAGCTCCTGTGAGACTGAAAGATAAACTCTTCCATGCCCAGTGTTCCCTGTTCAGAAATATGGACAGACACTCACTGTAAACCAATAAAAAAAAAAAAAATCAAAAAACCATTTCAAGTACTTTAATTTGCAGATGATTTATGGGCCTGATGAAAGCTGTTTTCTTGACATGAAATAATTTTTTTTTAAACAAATGAGTCATTTTTTTTTTATTACCAGTAGAGTCTGAAAAGTTCCTTATGTCTTGTCTTGCATGTGAAAAAATGGACCTTTAACTTCCCTCCAGAAGACAAAGCAGTGGACAAAGCTTTACCAACCATGGCATTGTCCTCCCCAGTGCTGAACAGCCCCACCAAGTTTGTTTCAATTATGCTGCCATTTCCTAACTCAATCCAAAATATTTCTTCAAAAGGCTCATCTGGTTTAGGGTCATGATCATAGGTGGAAGGTCAGTTAGTCATTTGCAGAGACATTCACTTCTCACTCAAATAATCTTTCATAAATCTTAAATGAATGCAGTAGTTTATGCCAGGAGAAGCAGGGGAGGAGTAGGAGAGGGGAAGAGATACTCACACAAAACCCATTTCTTCAATCTGAGTTTTTCCTCTTTTTACCTGTGAAAAATGAGGCTGTTTCCTCACTTCTGAAGGAAAAGGAGCTTCGTTACTCCTGAGCCCAAGAGGCTTCTGTCCAACCAGGGTGGAGGATCTGCCAGCAGATTTAGGTCAAGGTGCCCATATTCCCTGGTTATTTATATTATATGCAGATAATAATGCTGAGTTTAGCCACGGCCACCTCCGTGTGCCAGCACAGCTGTTGTTGTGGGGGCGTGGAGGTAAAAGACTGGAAAAAAATCCACCTGGAATTTCAGTAAAAAACCAAAGTGTCATGATCACTTTATTTTCTGATTTGTTCAGTTCAGGATGTGGAGGCTGCGCCTGGCCCAGGCCACGGGAAAGGACCTCTGGATAAAACCCGAGGGCTCTAAATGGCCCTGGCAGACATGGAAGGGTGTCCTGAGAGACCATCTCCATCTGGCTGCAGGGGGATGATGCCCTGAACTGCCACCTCCTGCCCACCAGCACCTGGAGCTCAAAAAGCCACCTTGGCAGTGCTGCCAAGGACTGTGCTGGGGGAACTGGCTGCCTGGCCTCATCCCTGATGGCATCGTGTCAAGGGCTGGCAATTTTAATGCCATGCCAAGAGGCTTTTGCAGAGGTTTGGGCAAACTGGTTTCTCTGATTCTGAATTTAAATAGTAACAATGTGGAAAATTCTTATTTAAAATGTGGTCAGTCTGGCTCCTAGGCTGCAGTAAGTAGCCTGGGGCTTATCTGATCCTGGTCTAAATACAATAAGCCTGTCCCAGAAAGCCAAAAGTGCTGCCACTGAATGGCAAAAGAAAAGTACATTAAACAGACAGTGAAACAAAACTATTTATCAGAAGAAAAAAGTAGAGGAAGGAATCCCGGTGTACTGTTAGTTGTGCTGGAAAATGTACAGAAATTGTCTCAGTGCTTCAATTTTCTTGTGTAAAAAAAAGAAAAAAAAAAGACAAGAAAGGTTTAGTTGTTCCATGGGAGTGTTTTCCTTCACTTAAAATAGTTTGTGAAGCTGTTAGAAAATATGTCAGGTGTTAGCAGCAATATATCCACATTGTGGTTTTTTTCTTTTAAAAAAATATTACTAACGTCAAAAATCAATAGATTTATCCAGTGAAAACAGAACGTTTAGTGCCTCTCATAAAAAATATATGGGCTGATTCTCCCCTCATGATTATTGGTAGAGCACAACAAAAGAGTTCTGAACATGGGTTTGATGATGAGGTGTGAAATGTTTCAGTGATTTGTTTTGTGTTTGTTCCTTTCATTTCTAGATCACTCATGACAAACAGCAATGTATCAGCAGGACGAGACAATTTACCACTGCATGAGCTAAAAGGGGAAAAAAAGTTCCATACATTTTATATCCCTTTTGTAGTCACTATACTGCACCAAAGATGACCGTGGGTCACAGTGCTTGTGCTCAGCAGAGTTTATGTGTTAATAACTTCTTCGGATGATCTCACCCTATTTATTTTAGGGTCCTTAGATAAGGATGACTGTAGTCTGGGATTTCTTGCCTATCAACCTCTTTCCTCACTTGACTCAAAAAATTACTTTCTTGTTAAAATAAAAAAACCCCAAACCCCTCAGCTGAAGCTTTTCCCCCTTCTCAACTGAATGGATTTTTCCTTTGTTTGTACATGACAATTTGGGGGGGGAGAGTTTTGTGCTTAAACTGCTCATGTGACTGTGTCACATGCGTATCAGCTACAAAAGGAGCTTTGGTATGTTATGTATAAATCTCCATTAGGAGAGAAAATAGGAAAGTTTTACGTGCCTGGTATCTCATTCACAATAATTAACTCATTAACCATCTCAAACTACTGTACAATCAAGGTCAGAACAACCACGTGAAAGAAGCATTTTTGGTCACGTTGTGGTACCTACAAGGATAGTCAGTATTAGTATTCACAGTCTCTAGTTGTGATATAAAGTATGATGATATAAAGGCAGTCTTTGTAAGTTATAAATTTTAAATTTAAAGGACTTCGTGCTGATTTATGCAGGAAAGGACCCCCGTGTGATGTCGCAGTGTCTGGCTCTCTCTGTAGATATTTCTCCTCAAGCAACTCTAGAATTTGTTGCCTGGTCTGACCTGAGTTTGATGGGGAGGCAGAAGTCTCAAAGATTGTGCTGCATTTCATGAAAAGAGCTGGGTATCAGAGGAGGACATTTGTATTTCCAGACTGCAGGGATGTGTCAGCTGATGTGTTCTAGTCCTTAGGGAACCTCTAATTATGTACTATCCCACCTCCTCTAACACCAGCACAGAAGATACCTTGTGCTGTGTCTTCCTTGCCCACATTTTATTTTCCAGGGGGATTTGGGCAGCAGTAGAGCCCCAGAGCAGACCCAGAGCCTGGTGGGGAGGTGAGGTCACTGCTGACCTCTCTGAACACCAAAGCCCTTGTCTCCACTTAGTTGTCTCACAGTAAAATCCCCACTGCTGGGTCTAAAGTGACACCTTCATGCAGCTAGAGACAAACCCTTGAAGGCCCTGGTTCAGGAAAGCTCTGAAACATGCACAGGTTCAGAGAGATGTGTAAATCCCAGGATCTCAGGGATTGGGTTTTCTTCCCACACTAACCACAATCATGTTTCCAGTGTAAATCATTAATTTAAAAGTTGCTTTCCCTAAACATGTTCTTTTATATTGACATCCGCTGACTGTAAGATCTCCCCCAGCAAGCAAACCCCTTACACTGGACACCACCACAAGGACTTGGGGACAACCAAGCCATTTTATTATAAAGTGGGGTTTTTTTAAATTTGAAACAGACACTGTAGTTTGTCCCCAGCCCTCCATCTGCCAAAGATCCACAGTCCCTTTTCATCTCCTACCACGTAACACTCAAAAAACAAGCTGCTGACACAGCCTGGATATCTTTACATCATCCCCTAGCATTTTATGTTTATTTTGAGCCAAAACTCTGCTGAAGGCAGGTTCCACTCTAGGAGAGAGTGTCACCACATCCCTGGCAACGCACAGGTAACTTGTTTTTCAGAAACCCAGTGTAACTCTGCTGTAGGATGGTGACTACTCACGCAAGATTCCTGTTTTAATATTATGGGAACCCTCTGAAATGTCCTGTGCTCAGTCAGGGCTGAAGAAGTGCTCTGGTAACTTGACATATCAGGTTTATTCCCTCAGCCAAGCATGTGTTCTCAGAGCAGGGAGAGTGGTGAGAGAGGTCTGAGAGAAAAGGACAGTCCAGGTGCCCTGATTTGCTTCTCTTCCCTTTTTGGCAGACGCTGGAGCTGAGGGGTTGCTGTCATTAAGCTGTAAAAGCAGGAGTCTGCATGAGAAGGAAATGGGCACATAAAGCCATCTCCTACAAAAGGTGACATCCCTGAGATTATTCTGCTTTTAAGAGGCTTTTTAATTTGTCCGTGGGTGAAAGGAAATGTGGCTTTTGTGCAGAGGTTCTGATAAATCTTTTTATGGCAAGAGGCACTGGACAAGTCGTGGGGTCAGGTTCTCTGCAGGTGTGAAAAGGGTCTGTGGCCAACTGAGCCACACAGGGCTGTCAGCTGATGGTATATCCCTGCTGGAGAGACAAGCAAAGCATGGCTGAGGCTCCAAATGGCTTTGACAATACATTTTGGGGGTTTTTTTTCTTCAATATCACAGCCTATCTGAGAGATACATTTCTCTTTTCATGACGTGGTAATAATGTTGGAGCAAGGGGGAATCGGGAGGTGAAGGTGAAAAATAACAAGTAGGTGTTATCCCAAGAAATCTGTGTCAGTGTCTGCATGATTTCCACTTGGGATGAGTTTGCTCCAATGCTTGGGGCTGTAATTCATTGCCAGAGGTATGACAGGGGCTGGTTGTGCATCATCCCCAGAGGGAACTGTAATGTTCCCTACAAACCTGGGGGTCCACGCCCACCCTACTAGTGTTTGAAAGTGGAGTTAAAGCATATTGCTTTGTGGAGAGAGAGAATCCAACAGGCCAGCCCAGGCTGTGCACAGATACCCCAACATTCCCACACATCAGCAAGCACCAGCGAGCCTTGAATTTGCAAAGTCACTCCGAGTTGCAAATTGATCTAGACCTGCTTCTGCATCTTCTGAATCACCTGGCTACATTATTTTGGTCCTTCATCTTCACTGAATAGAGTCTTTTCTTTCTGGGCTGATATGAAACTCCCTTTTGCACTTAGTTCCATCAGCAAGTAGCAGCTTGGTTTGGTTTATAAAGGAAGTTTCACTGAAATTGCTGTTTAGAGTCATAACTGAAAGGTACTTCCTTTCATGCCTCACTTTCAATGCACTTCTGATGGTTGCTAATCACAAATGCAACCTGGTCCCTCCACTTGAAAAAGCTGGGAAAGCACATAAGCGATTCTGGTATTTTCTTCTTCCATGAAAAATGCCCAACGTCCTGTATTTGCACGGCTGTTAATGCGATTTCACTCTGGCCTGCTAAGCTCTTTTCACTCTACTGTAGGTCTAATTGTACAATTTTTCCACAGAGAAACCCCAGCTTTTCCCCTTTCCCTGGCACAGAACCTCTCCTGCTGTGCCCCTGCAGCCGGGCTCGGTGTCCCAGTGGGGTGCAGGGGGGGCACTTCCAGCCCCACTTCCTTCTCCAGGCAGGGAGCTGGGGGTCCCCAGGGCTTCCCTTGCTCCCCCCCGGGCACTGCCTCCCTGGCTTTGCCAGCTTCCAGCCACACCTGTTCAAGGCCACTAAACTCTTTTATGAGAAAAACGCCTTAAAACCTTCCAGTAAAAATCATTGCCGAGGCTCCCCCTCCCCCCCCCCACCGTGCTCCCTTTCCGTTCCCTCTGCAGCTCCCAAGCCAGTTCCCTGCTGGCATGAGCAATCTCATCCCTGGGCCTGATACATTTGGTATAAACATTTCCTGAAGCTCATAAACACCTTTGTCATTTATCAGTGCAGTGAGAGATGTTTATTGCCCAAATAGAAAACTCGGATGGGATTAGTGCTCCTGGAGGCTGATCCCAGGTGGTGACACCCCTCAAAGAAGGGCCAAATTTAGGGCTAGGTTTTTATTTTGAATATGGGGGGAGGGGCCCACTTTTAATTACTTATAGTTATGATTGCAGCTTCCAGCATGAACTGGTGAGCACTGTCTGAGCAAAGCTCATTTTACAGCAGTTCTGGTATGGACCAAATTGAAGGAGGTAAAAGGAAAGGGTTGGGGCAGTGGGGGAGGAAGAGGAGATCTATAACTGGCATGTTAATAAAACTCCAGTTTGTCACTTCAGCAGCACACCCTGAGTGTAATAACTAAGCTTCCTTTCTATACCCCCTATGAGTTCCTTTGTATTGACAGATGCCATTTGTTCATTTACGACGTGATAATAAAAACCTTCAGCTTTACTGAATGTTGTTCTTTTCCTCCCCTGACACTGGGGCACCAAATGGTTTGTACTGCACTCAGCAGGCACTTTTCATTAAAGATCATGCCATGAAAATGAACTGTATTTGAAAACCATTTAGTAGCAGAAGTTCTGGGATTGAATAGGCTGCACATAAACCTTCCCTGGCGAGGGAGCAGCTTCCCGGGTGCCTCGCACACGGATGCTTTATGTCCAGGCAGCATTTGGGAGTCCAACTGCTCAGGCTCCTGTAGCAATGATTGTATATTGGTATCAGTTTCCTGTGATTTTTTTTTTTTAACCTCTAGCTGACTTTTAATGCCTCAAAAATCTTTCTTTGGGCTTATCTGCGCTTGAAACTTGTGATTTCAAAGGTTTCCAGAAGTTTTCACACATACACAAATTATGCCTAAAGTGTAAATTTGGATGGCTGAAACCTAGCATTTGAATTGATAATTAAGCCTTTATTCGGGAATGCTTTTAAACATCAGCTGAAACTATATTTTTGAGTACTAGTCAAAATTTAGGCTGGCAGCACCTGCAAATGTGACTTGATTTGCAAAGTTAGGGAATGCTTCGAATTCCCATGACCTGATCAAAATACAAATGCACATCTTAGGGCTTGATTCACCTTTGAAAATTCTATTAATTCACTTGTGTCCTGGGGAATAGATAGTATTTCTCTCTCACTCTGGAGAGGAATTAGTAGCCAGATGCAGGTTTTGCTAGGAGTAATAAATTTAAGTTTATGGTAACTAGTAACAAATAGAAATAGTCTGCATTAATTAATTATAATTATTATTTAAATAATAAAAAATTATTATAGAAGCAAAAAAATTAGCTTCATAATGAAATAATAATAAAAAAACAGAACACAGCCACACACTTTTTAAATACTATCAGGGTGCTCTCAGCATTCTACCCAAGGCAAAACTCTAGAAACACATCACCCCCTTTTACAATGCTGCAATATGACAGTGTTAGTCTCTTTTCTTATTATTATTATGATTTTTAATCCCTCCTATTTCACTGTATTTGGCAAAATATTTGTAACTGAGTGTTTGCTAACCCCTCCAAAAAACGATGATAATAACTGTTATCATCCTTCCCTGATCATCCAGGAGAGACTTTTATCACCAGCATTATCACTTGTTGCCAAACAAGCAGGGAGATGTTAGCCCCGAGGATGGAATAGTTTAATCATGGGGAAACAATTTGCAGTGCACAGATCTCAGCTGGTTCCCTTTCATCTGCTCTCAGTTACTCAGAGACTCCCGAAAATCTGTTTTGTAGCTGTAATAAAATTCATTCTATGGTCTCGCACGCACACACCAAATGGTTTTGCCTAATTCCAAAGTGTTACAATCATCTGGAACAAAGAGAGAATTCATAAGTTTGGAGGGAGGATGTTTTGGCGGGTTTTTTTTAATCATATAAATAATATTTGTCATTAAAAAAAAATAAACGGTGGGGGCCCTTTCTGTTTCATCCCTGATGAGAAAAAAAAAAACAAACAAAACACCAGAAAGTGGTTAGGTCAGACAAAATTGTTGAAAATATAAATCAGCTTCTAATTTAAAGTGGTGTTAAAATTTTCATATTCAAAACTCAAACTGTCACAGTAACACAACATTTTAAATTCTGTATCTCCATATTAAATACGTAAAATTTTTAATTGCTGAAATTTTTAATGGTCACATTCCTAGAACTGCAGGAAAAGAAGGAATTTCTGGTATTAGCACAGGTAAAAGCCTCTGTAAAATCCCTTCCCCGTCTGAAGTCTGTGGGATTTTCCATAATTATTTGAAGTCTGTATTTTTGTCCTTGTCCTCTTGGAGCAAATCCAGTGCCAAGACAACTTCTGACTCAAAGAACCAAGAGATTCTGTTAAAACATTTGGACTTCAGATTGAACTTCTTTGTCTGAAGCACGTGAGTAACTTCCTTGCTCAAGTGCTTTGCCGAATTGGGAATAACCCCAGGATGTCACACTGGCTTCAGATGACACAAAACTGCTTCTGTGTCATTAGAAATTAAATTTCCCTTGGACTTTATTTGTTTGCAGTCCTGTAGTAGGCATAGTGATATTCATTTAATGCAGTGTTGAACTCCATTTCTCTGTCTTCTAGTGTGATATTGAGATAAAAACGTTAGAGCCCCATTTTTATTTCGTTTTTATTCTCCGTCATGTGTAATTTAAATTTCAACCTGTAACTCCACAGCCTGTGCATGAACTTCAGGTTTGGTACATGGCTTGCAACCCATGGATTTTTACTAAGTACATTGGAAGTGCAGATAGCAGTGCAGAAAACAGGAGGAAACTAAGGGTGTGCTCATGGATTGTGTAGCAGGAGGTAGATTTGGGGTTAGTTTCAGTGCTGAATTAAAAGCCTTTTTTTATTGCTTTATTTACAGAGAGAGTAGATTTGGATTGTTTATCTTTTCATTTTTTAATGAAAGCCTATGAAATCTGGCTGGTTACAATCAGCTTCCAAACTGGATTCAGGAGATTATAGCTGCAGGGTCCGGATTTATCTCTAGATTTACAACATCCATCTGATCGTATAATCCATAGTACATGTGTTCTCACTTTGACTATTAAAAAGCAACAGTTATATTTACTTAGTAGCTCTTTTCCTTAGTATGCCTACAGCCAAGCAATTACTTATTGGCATGTTTTTGCTAGAATATAAATAATTTCAATTTAGTTGGAGCTGTCTATCAACTTCCAATTTGCTGCCTGAGCATGGCTCATGTTTCTTAAACTTTGATTAGACCAGCAATATCTTTTGTGATATCTCTTAACAAAGTGCCCTGTGACACTCTTTAAACCCCTGCACAGCCGAATATAAGAAGTGGAAATACATGTCTAGTGTTTTTTCATATTATCTTATCTCTTCCTCTTGCACAAAAATGACTTTTGGTGGGTGACTGATAACATCTCTGCCTGAGCACAAAGCTGGGGTTAATTCAAAGGCTTCCTTGCTCTTCCTCAACTGCTCCTCAGCTCAACGTGGGCCGTGGGCCGTTATTGTGGTCATGCAGCAGCCAAAAAGAGAAAGTGCTTGGTTCACCCCAAAAAGGAACTGGTGGAAACCTATCTACAGTAAATCACAGAGAGAGCAGTGCAGGCGGGGCTGGGGCACCAAGGAAAGCAAAGGAACCTTCCAGTTCCGGCGAGCAAAAGCAAGGCAGTTGGGTTGGGTGAGGATGTCTCTCCAGACTCGGCCTGTGAGTTCCATCAGTCCCTGAGAGAGATTAATTGTTCACTTCTTTAGAAAGGGGACATGTAATTTTCAGATGCTCAACTTCCAGCCAGCGAGTGATGGTGTAGAAGTCCACCCCAACGTGTGGGGTAAGAGACAAGTTAAGAGGTCAGGCTGGTGATGGCCGAGGGCTGGTTGGTTTCTAGGAGCATTGTTTTCTGTCAGCTAAAGCACTGTGGTTGTCTGTACCCCCCACCCCACAGCTCTGGTGTCTTTACTCACTTTACTGACACTTGTGAAACCTCTCACCACGACCCTCCTGATGTGTGTGAGGGGTTGGGCAGTTCACAGCCGACACGGGGCAGCTCCAGACTGTGTCTCACCCTCCAGCTGCAGTGAACACAAACAGCTGAGCAGGAGAGAATAACTCAGCCACCAGTCTCCAGGAGCTGCTGTTGGAATTCATGGTTTGTTCTGTGTCCATGATTTGCTCACCGTGGCACAGGAGTCAGCACAGGTTCTGTACAGGGCATGAAAGGGGCACGTGTGGCCTCTGACAACATCTTGTCCACCAGATTTAACATCTCCATGTGCTTTACACATCTGATTACACACCACCATCAATGAAAATCCACAGTTTCCTCCAGGAAGAGCTGGGAGGGAACATGCTGGCTGAGGACACTGACAGCCCATGTTCATGTCCTCCCTCAACCAAACTTCCTGGGCAACCTTGAGCAACCTCCCTGCTCTCTCTTTGCCTCAGTTTCACCCTTTATGCAGGAAAATGTGCAGATGAAAAACGTTTCCCAACGGCAGCGTGATGTTGTGACATATCATATTCAGATACTCTGTAATGGGGACCATATAAATTCCATAGCTGCTTTATCTGATCCAGCAGTCATGAGTCTGCCTGTCTGAAAGTTTCTGCTCTTGATAAGAAAACATTCCTGCTCTTGAAATTCCTTTTGGAGAAAAGAGTAAGGAAGGTCTCAGTCATGTTCTGGTGAGCAGGTGCCTGGGCAGTAGCAGGCCGATGGTCGCTGGCCCAGTGCTGGCACTTTGTTGGGTGAGAGTCTTGTCAATGTGCTTCATGGTCCCTGGAGGAGGGGACAGTCATTTGACAGGCACCTTCTGCCACCTTTCTGCAATGCCAAGGCAGCCCCTGGAGCCCAAACCATTGGTCATCTCTTTTCAACAAACTAGACAGAAGTTAATGTTCTCGGGGGTTTGGTTTGTGGTGTTTTTTAAAAAGAAAGTAATGGAAATGAGTTATTTGAATCTCATTTGAAAATTAAGTCTTAATGTGTTTAAATAAATATAAAAGCTCTTGTTTTTGCCCACTGCAATACCCCCTGAATGTCTTTGTTCTCTGTGGGGTGACAGCTGACTGAACTCTGATACGGTGCTGTATTATTTATCTTGTGGTGTCAAACCAGCCAAAAGAACTCCAGAACACACATTTATTACTCCATGTGCAAACAAAAAAAAAAAAAAAAAAGAGGTTTCCAGGTTACAAATACCAATGGCAACACTGGAAGCGTCTCAGCCAGGCAGACAGGGTGACAGTGCCCATGCAAATCCCTGGAGAAATGCCATTAGTGCTCCTTCTGAGAGCTCCAACACTGTACACATGAGCTTCTGATCCCATAGCACCAAAATCAGAAAGACTTGTAGTTTTTGTTCCCAAAATCTCCCCTTTCCCCTCTAACTTTTCATTTAATTTCAATCTGTACAGTCAGTCCTAGAGGGTTAATTTAAATAACGTGTTTATTACTCCAGCAGTTCACAAGAAACATGACTTGTCTAGTTCTGTTTATAGAGCATGTAATCATTAGAATAAAATAACAACAAAGATCAAATCACTGCCTGTATTTAAAACTGACCTCAAGTCTTTCCTGGGACAGAAATACTGCTGTGAACACCTTGGAAGATTTGGGCACCTAAACTACATTTTCCATTTTTAACAATATCCATCGTTATGTTTTGTTATGGTGGGGTTTGCTGGGTACTTTTATGTATATTTTGTTGCTATGGTAGTTGCTTTTGGTTTTGAAAAGTGGGGATGTATTGTCAGTCAACCTGAATCAGATTAATTGAGCTCCTTCTTATATAAAATCTCAAATCAATACAGTGTTCACCTTGTAAAATGCACTTTTTTTTGGTTCTTGTTTAATGCCTCCTGAGATCAGATGCATTAAAATCCACGTGGAACTAACTTTTCTTTCTCTTCTCACCCCCACACTTCCCCATATGTGGTTTTGATTTTCCCCTCAGGGTACCTATGGGAGGTCTGGAAAACTCTTGGGAGCTTTCAAAGAATGTTAATATGTATAACACTGCATTTTTAGATATAAATACTACATGTAAAGATCTTTCTTTTTGAGGATAAACAAGTAAAGCTGCTAGTTAAAAACTATTTGCAAGAAAAAGTTCTCTCCTGCCATAAAAAAGCTTAATAACATTTAATTGTGTTTCATAGCATTTGGCACCCATAGTATTAAGCATTTACAGTTCCTTGTAAAATGTCTGGGCAACACTGACTTCTAATTCTCCTGAGTTGCTCTTTTTTTTTCCTCCCCTTGAATAACAAATTTCTACCTAATGCTCCAGTACAGCATTTGCTTTTCAATCCTTGAGCGTTTTGTTTGCCTGAGAGCAGAATCTGGTCGGTGGTATCTGAGCTGATCTTAACAAACCTCATCTCGCTGCTTGATACTCACTGTGAGCACCGAGATTGCAATCACAACTGGGGGGCAGAGCTTTTTTGCTATAAGTAATTCTACAGATAACAAGAATAAACATTTATAAGATCAAACTCTCCAGCTCAAGCACAACGACCCAGCACCTTTGGGTAGATGGCAATTTTGTGGTGACGATCAACATGCATTAAGTTATTGGTTATAGCTGCACTCCCTCATTTTATCCTCACTTGAAAAGTTGGCTACTCAGTGCTTCAGATAAAGACTGTGAAATTTGATCACTGGAACTAAAATGGATGGCTTAGCTGCCTAATCTCCTCCATCCCGTTATCATCAGCTCCCAATCCCCTCCCCACACCATCTTCAAAATTGGGAAATAGCCCCAGACTTATGGGAATATGTGCTGGGTTAAAGTAAACAATTCCAGCAGACTGTGTGGCCTCAGCCACAGGTGGACCTGCTGGTGAGTCCCAACCAGGGAACATTAACTTTTGGAAAGATTATGGCACCTTTGTCTGTCAGATCAGCTTGTTAAAGTCGGTAACTGATTGTCTTGATAGTAACAGTATCTGAAAACATCTGATAATATATTGCTAACTTGTATAATCTGTCTTTATCCCAGCAAATTGCCTCTGAAGGCTAAATCCTCACAGACAAGGTGTGCATTTACAGGGAAAAGTTTAACATGTGCCAGGAGAACCAGATCTCATCACCCACCAGTGCAGCACATGGACAGAGTAAGGAAAGTTGTTCACAGCAGAACTTTGACCTCACTCCTGTGATGGAGATCAGGCTGGGTTTGGGGCTTTATTTTGGGTTTGGATGCTTTTCCCCAAAAGGGACTATTTCTCCACAAACACAAATTAATTAAGGTAATTTTTTTTTGGGGGGGGGGGGGGGGGGTTGGTTATTGATCCCTTCCCTGTGGATACACAGACTCGAGGGGAGGAACAATCCCAGATGTGTTTCCTTTGTGCTGGATTTCTGACCTTCACCAGAGGGGATTCTGTGCCCATAACCTGGTACACTCTGTGCTTCTTCCAAAAAAAACTTCCCAGCTCTGCCAAATGCACACAGGGTTGCTGCCTGTGGGGAGGGCCAGGGCATATGTTTGACTAATGGAACTTCCCTTATCAGAATCACTGAATGAGAAGAAAAAACGGTAAGCTTACTACTGGCATCACATGTCCCTTTGACATCTATAGATCTTACCGAGTTTCACAAAGGGAAAAATAGTTATCTACATTTTCCTGATAACAACAGTAAAGTACAGCTAAAATCCTGGTTTAATATGGGGTGTTTATTCCATACTGCAGGAGCACATGGGCACTTACATAATATCCCTGATTTCAGTTGTATTGGGAGCTGAAAATAATTTTAGCAAATAAAAAGTGTTTTCTTTTTCCAAATTGCTACATTCTCTTGGTGAGAAAAGATAACAAAGTGGGACAGAAAGCAAATGGATTGGGTTAATAATCTGAACCTCTGGAATTTTTACCAATATATATTTATGACTAGGTTTTAACTGGACAACCTATTAGTCATGTTGACAATGTATCCCCTCTACATTCTGTACTAATGCATTTCCAAAAGATATGAGCTGCTGCTAATTAAGCCAGTTGAGATTAAAAAATGATGGGCTATTTTAATACATCATTATTATACCTTATTTCTTCTATCTAATTTCAAATCATGTGTCCTCTATCCAAAAGAGAAGCATTTCAGACTCTGCATTCCCCATCCCCCTTACACAACCAAGGACATATTTAAAACTTAAGGGCAAATGTTCCATAAAACGCTGCCCAACCCTTCGCAAATTCCCTGCATAACTCTCGAATGCATCCTCTAACTTTAGTCCATCCCTACTCCAAAGTTGTAATTTGCCCTCCAGTCCTTTTCTTTCTGTGTCTCTCTTTTTTTTTTTTTTTTTTACAATCTTTGAGATGGCAATTAGCTCAAGAGATGCACTTAGAGCTTTGCTTCAATTACAGATCCCTCCTCTCCAGCTCTCTGCTCGGGTGGTTTATGCTAATTTAAACGTCCTTTTGCATGAAGCATCAGTTCTTTAATTGTTCTCTCCTTATCTGAGATTTGTCTCATGCTTTCCACCCATGGGTGTGGTGATCCACATCCCACATAGTCCCAATAGGCAGAACTGACGTTTTGTGGAAGAAAATCCCTTGGGGCACAGTCACCAACGCTAAAGAAAAAAAGTAGCAGTATTAGTGCTGACCATTAATAGCCTTTTTCTCTCCATAGATCAGACAAAGCTTCACAAAGAGGAGTAAACGTTGTCATCTGCATTTTCGGGGTAAATGAACTGAGTAAAGAGCATGAAGTTACATCTTTTAGATCTGGGCAAAGATTTGGTATGGAGCAGTAGAGGTTTGGAGGATTTGATGTTTGAGGACGTTTTTCCCTGTTTTTCCCTAGATGGTGATAAAAAAGGGTGATGTAGCTGATCTGCAAGGGTTGGTATAACTTTCCTTTCCCCTGCATGTCCTTCACTTCGGTGGACTTTGTCTTAAATACATTCAGGGGATATTTGAATGAAAAGTTTCACCTGCTCTGAAACTCAACACTTCAGTTGAACTCTATCAGTGCATCCCATCCCAGAATGCCAAGGTATCCCTCTTGTCTTTCTACGAAAACACTTCGGCACAGAAAAGATTTAAGTAACATGCTGAGAGAGAAACATTAGGTTGAGATACCAGATATTAAGGTACCAAATGCTCTGAAACAGTGACTGGAAGAAGCAGCATGAGATGTCCTTCAGAACTTGAAGGGAACAAAGAGTGCCTGTCTCCAAGCCAGCAGTCCTGGCTGGAAAATTATGCTGGACCTAATGTCTGCAAAGATAAAACTGAATATAACACTTACTCCTCAGACCCCAAATTTCTGCTGCTGTATATTAAGCATTCCCCTTGTGAAGTTAAAGTAGCTAATAAAAGCATTAAGTAAAAAGTCAAAACTTACATGGGAACTGTTACACTTTCTCTGTGTGGCCATAATGAGGTTATTTATGGTACATGTAGGGAAGATTAAAGGTTTTCATAATAAAGGAAAGCAAGAGCTCAAGAACTGGGTGCCTCCTAACAGCAGTGACTCTCAAGATGGGATAAATCACCCAAGTAACCATTAAAACTTCAAGAAGATTGCTTGTAAACCTCCAAGCAATGCCAATAAAGCATATTCCTTGCCACAGAATAGTCCATATGGTGGAGCTCAGCAGTTTTTCAAAACGGAGGGCTACTCACCATTTAACCCTCCTGTCTTTTTCCTTTGAGGGCACAGTGCCAGTGAACCACTATGGAATCGATGTGATCTTTAAATGTGGGAGGGACACGGAGAGCAGGCCCAGGAGAAGGGAACTCACCACTCAGAGCATCTCCAGAGATGGGCTGGATTTCTGTGCTTAACAACTCAGTGCCATTTTTCATTGTGCTGCTTCTTGGGGGTCTCCCATCATAACCCAGCCCTTCAGACACATTTTTATGGGCTTCAGGAAGTTAGGAAAATATTCCATGGCCCTTCAAAGTTCTGGTTCATTTGCATTTTAAAAAGTCAAGTCTGCCTGTTCCTTCCACTCTGAAAGGCCAAGTGAAAAGTGCAATAAATCACAATGTGAGCCTGTGTGTGGCACAGCACCAGCAATGGTATGGGACACAGCCAGGGATCCCTCCACGAGCCCTACACCACAGAAAAAGCCCAAAACAAAGATATTACTCTTCTTTTTTTCCTTTTGTTGTTGTTGTTGTTTTGTTTTGTGTTGTGTTGGCATTATTTTTCTATTTCAGGAAAACTAAACCTAGATTTCCAGATGTGACCCTACTTGCTCAGGCTGTACAAAGGTAAGAAGAATCTTAATTCTACAGTCTCCCCATGGCCACGTTCAGAGCGCTTCTAGGGAAATCCAGGTACACACTCATTTCCCACAACAAGCTGTATCTCACTGGGGGGGTTCTGGTGTTGTCACAGAACAAATAAAAATTATTATAATAAAGGTGGGGAAAATCTACCTGTACCCAAATCATTCATATTTAAGCAAATGTTCAGATATTGGAAAATATTTTTCTTTTGCCAGCCAATGTTGTAAGAAAATATTTCTGTTTTCATGAGTAGTCCCAAAGCTGTGCTGGAGGAATTGCCTTATTCGGTTGAAATCAGCAGATATCTTTGTCCAACGACTTTGGAACTGGGATTTAAGAACAGAGATGGATCTAAAGCTCCTGTCTGCACTAACTAGGCTGTCACAGCCCCCAGTACAATCTTTGGGTATCTCAGTGCCTGTTACACAGGCAACCTGCAGAGCTGACTTTAAAGTAATGGGTGTTCAAGTCCCCTGAACAAAGAAATGAAGGAAAAGTTTACAGGTTTAGAGAAATACCTCTAAAAATGAGGTGAGAACATCATAGGTTGATCAAACCAGAATCCCACGTCGTTCTGGGGAGGAAAAGTAGGAAATATCCGTGTCAAAACTCTCACAGGCAACTCAGGGACCAGCACCCACACTCAGGCAGGAGTGGGATGGGACCCAAGCAGGGGAAGTGAACTGGGAACTAAAAAATTGAAATATTAAATTAAAAAATGTGTGGCAAATGTGATGCAAGTCCACAAAAATCACATTTTTATTTGTTTCCACTCCCTTACTCCTCAGAAGCATGTGTTGCCAGCACAGTGTCTGTATCTGACTTTTTTTTTTATTTTTAAAGTGCTCTCCTGAATGAGCCATCCAGAATCATCCTGCGATGCCCCCAGAAATGCCCATGAGATCTGAAGTGCGTCTGGAAATCTTTCAAAGGACCCCAAAGATAACCACACTGGGTCTCCTATTGCATTTCCATTTTATGGCATCTTTTTATATTCTGTAGTTGGCTTTTCTGAATAAAAATGAGGCAGCCTCTTAAGAGGCCTTTTTATTATTTGCATTTGGCAAAAAACAGCCTTAATGAGCTGTTAAGAGTCATTCCCCAGCCCTATTGTTGGCGATGCATGGGAGCCTGTAAAGTGCTGAAAAGCCAAAAGACAATTTATGATCCCTGATGCTGTCCCTTCCTGAGACAATTCCACAGAAAGGAAGATATTTGGGGAGTAGGAAGTCCCATTATTTAAATGCCTGAGTAGCTTTTACTGGAGTCATAACTGTGGAATTTGCTGTTTTCATTTCAGAACTGTTCCCACTCCACCTTCCCTGTTCCAGCAGCGATGTTGTGTCTGTGCTGCCTGTTCCTTCTGATCTGCAGTGCTAGAGAATAGGAAGATGACTCAAGGAAAACTCCCCATTCATTCGTTCATTCATTCATTCATTCATTCATTCCCGGGGATGAATAAGTAGCACCAATTCCAAGCAGATACTAATCAGCTTATGAAACTGCTATTTCTTTTTTTTCTTTCTTTCTTTTTTTTCTTTCTTTTTTTTTTTTTTTTTTTTACTTAATATCTGGAGGCCGTGGTCCATTTGTCAGCCCCGGTCACATCAGCCTGGTCCACCCAGATCTGGAACTCAAATTTACTGACACGTAGGACAAGAGGGTTATTCAGCACAGTGGGGAAAAAGCCAACCCAAGACTTTCCCGGGGTTCTGCAGCAGAGGGATGTGAGGTTCTTGGCATTGTTTTCGTTTTGGAAACGGGCAGCAGCCGGTGAATGTCGGAGGTGTTTGTCAGTGCCTGACGGTGCTGAGGAGACAATCAAATATTTGTGACAAAGGCAGAGACCTTGGGTGTTATCGTTGACACCCAGGCGGCTCAAGAAAAGCGCAAATCTCGCATTTTTTGTATCCTCCCTTACTGTAAATGACAAAATGACATCTTTTACCGGGCTCATGTGTATTGATTGGCTTCAGCCCTTACCAACTTAAATATTGTAAATGGGTGAGGGGTGGGTTTGTCTGACAGTAATTAAGTGATTCTCTCTCCCTGTCTGAGCACAGAGATGACCCGATGAGGCCTTACACCAGCACAGTTGTTCCTATTTTGAGAGCTGTAATCACTTCTACTATTAATAAAAAACAAGGAAGGCATTAATATAATGAAATATTTAAAAGCCTCTTTTAAGATGCCATTTTTAATACAAGAGATGTCATTTTTTATACAAGAGATATTCTCATTTAGCCATATTCTCCATTCTGGACATTTAATCCCAGCACAACTCAGGTGTGCAAGATGGTCACCCAGCCATCATCACTTGGAATTGAAGCATATTTAAGAGTGGAAAGCCTAGCACTGGGTGACTCATTCCTTCCTTTAGTCACCTGAGAGTGGTAGTAATCTCCAGTGGGGATGGAAGGAGCAGTCTCTGATTTCCACCACTCTGGCACAAATATAGACCTGGGCAGGGAGAATCCAGACCATAGTTACACTTGGCTTTTCATCTGGTTAGAAAGAGCACACCATGACCTTTAGTTGGATTTAGATGTATCATTTACAAGCTATTTTGTACTAAATAATCAAATGTGTAATCTGATTGTCTTTCTTTTATTGATACATGTAATAGTTATGTATGTTCTACTGTAGCAGAATAGTGTCCAAAAATAGAGCATCTCAGTCACTCTTAAAATGCCAGGGCAAGTTCTGCTTTTCAGCTCTGTCTCCCAGGAAGCATGAGAAAGGATCTGATCCTGCAGTGATTTTTCCATTGGTCTCTATTTTTTTTCAGGCACAATCAAATTTTTCTGTTTGAGTTTGGTATTTGGAACCCCCTGAAACATCAGGATCTGACTCTGACCTCGGATCCTGAAACGAGTTGAGTGACTAATTTAGATTTTTCCTTCTTCCATTAACAGCACTATAACTGCTGTATAATTTTTTTTTCTTCCATTGGGGAAATATTGCCTTGCTGTTTGTTCCAGCCCGAGTCCTTTGTCTGGAATGTAATCATCAGCAATTACCCATGTGCTGAGCATTTTGTCACAGTTACTTACTGCTCACAGCCATACATAGTAAACAGTCAGATATGGGGCTGTGAGTAGTGTGACAATAAAGTGATGCAAACCCACAGCAGCTGGATTCTTGGCTCCTCACTTGGCTCCAGAGTCTTTGAAAATGTTCTTTCCTTCTGTAATTTTATTTGCATAAAAACACAGCACAATAATTTGACGACTGCTCACCCTCACGCTGTGCATAGGAACAAAGCAGCTTAATATTGAACTAAGCAATCAATTATATTTAAATTTTTTCTTCTGAAATCACACATTTTTCACTTCTTTCCTAGGCTGTGACTTACAAAAGTGACTTACAGTGCAGCTGGGTTATGCAGTAAAATGAGTAACTCGCAGTGGTTAAAAGAAAAGGATTATTCTTCTGTTAATTCAGGGAACAAAGCTTCCCAATAAATGTCGTGTTCTGCCATGCACTGAGCGCTTTTGTCCAGTCATAGCACAAATCATACTGTTCCCAGTGCTCATCCCCAGCAGTTTTCTTTAATGCTTAACTCAGTGACCTCACAAAAATAATTGGTGTGAAGCAAATTTACTTAGCCCTCCGCCTTTATTTGCAGGCTGAATGGCTCAGAGAGTTGTGCATATTGTTTATGGAAATGAAGAGGGAGAAAGGAAAACAGAACGTTTCTCCCCAGCTAAAGATGGGCCCGTGCACAGAAGAAACACAGGGGCTTAGCATGATGTCCCTGCCTGCAGGATGGACACTTAATGAAAGATGCTGATCGACCAATACAACTGCAAATCAGTTCAGTGACTGTGAAAATCCACCCAGCTGCTGCGATTTCAAACAATAAACATTTCCAACGTTATCCTCAAGTTAAAATTTCAGGTTTAACCCTGAGCTTGGACTAGTAATCATGCCCCAGATGGGAGCTGTAATGATTTATGAGCAGCTTTCTGTTGATTCACAAGAGAATGAATAAGGGCGATTCTCACTTCTCTGGATAAATTTGTATCAAAAGTCCCTATTTGAAACTTTGGGGGGGGTTGGCATAACCTGGGTTCCAACTCCCTGCTCCTGTTTGCAGCTCTGCCTTCAGGGTCCTCAGTGCTGACACAGTCCCCATCCTAAGCCTGGCAGCTCCCTCAGAGGGTGCTGAGGAACAGACAACTGCTTATTTGTCTGCCTATATATTTATATGTATATATATGTAAATTTCTCATGAAAAAAAACACCAAACAACCCTTTAGTTTAAAGCAGGGTGATGGACGTACCAGAATAGTTTTGCTTGATGTGCATGTGATATAACCAGAGCACAAAAGCAGCTTACAAACAGCTTGCAGAGATTAGCTAACAAGAACTAAGCTATTCTTTTCAGAAGGTGTTATTAGCATATTTTTCATCAATACTATACTTAACAGCTACTACATAGCAGGAAGTGGTATTTAACCTCTTGTTCCAATGTAACGAGATTACTTTGGATGGTTATGTTACATTCCATTCATAAAGGCCCTCCTGTGTCCAGTTAATTAGATTCACTGTTTGGCAGCTTTAACTGGAAGAAAATACGACGAAATGTATTTGGAATATTGCAGTTTTAAGCTTGGTTTATCTTTCTTTAAGGCTGCACTGAGAGGGATTCAGAACTTGATGCTGACAGATAAATGGCATCACTGGAATATTCTGCCAGGTTCTGGTGAATATGGGGGTTTCACCAGTGAAACCCCTAAAGTTTAACGGGAAACTAATTCTCAGTTTATTGAAGTAGATGAGCATCACCTGATGTTTTGAGGCACAAGCAGGTGAAACTATTTTTCCCTTGCTATAAAACTGAGCTGTAACTCTGCTATAAACCTCTTGGGTTTCAGTGAATTTAGGCTTGGTTTAGAAAATGGCAGGAGCATTTGGATCTGAATGTACAGCTGAAACTTATGAGTTATTGTATTTCTATTTTGAACAACTCCTATAGTCTTACTAGTTTCCTTTTTTTTTTTTTTTTTCTTTTTCCTGAAGAGTTTTTGTGAGTTGCAAGATGGGTGTCAGGAGTGTTATTTAAGAGATACTACTTTAATTAACAAAAAATAATATGAAAGAAAAAAAATTCAAAACTGCTAGAAAGACTCTGAATGAAAACTCTGAAACACTGCAAATTTACTTGAAAAGTTCCATTTCAACAAATTTATTATTTTTCTACTTTCAAGGATGATCAATTTAGACTTGATTGTAATTTTTCCCTCTCTTCCCTGTACTTTTGTTTTCTCATTCGCCTCTTCACTACCACAGTAGGAAATGAGAAAATACTGTAAAAAAAAAAAAAAAAGGCAAAACATTTTAAAAAAATTAAATTATTCAAATAACTTCTGATAAGCAGCTTCAAAGTTCATTTCTTTATTTTGCTTTGAAGACATCACGTATTTACTCATGACAGAGTTACAGCCAAATCCCATGGAATTATTTCTGCAGCTACAGAGCATGGGACGCCTGAGCTGGATTTTCTGTGTCTCTTGGAGTTGCCAGTGGACGTCTGTGGGGAATTCTGCTGCGTGAGGATCTGAGGTGTCTCTGGCAGGACTTCCCACGCAGTTCCTCCCGGTGTTTGTGTTCAGGTGAGCTGCGATGCCCCGTCCCAGCCCCGGCGGTGGGAGCTGTCCAGCAAGGGCTGAGCCCACTGCTCCAGCAGCTTCACCACCAGCAACAGCCAGGGGTGCTCTGAAAGCCCTCAAAATGCTGCTTTGTTGGTTTACACTTGGCAAGACCCCAAAGGATTGTTTGTTTTCATCTGCTGTAAATTGTCCAGAGTTGCATCAGCAGGAGTTGGTGAGGGAATAGCGTGGGATGAGTCTCTCTCTCTCTCCACGAGCACAAACACACAGGCACGGACATCTCTGGTGTTTGTCCTGGTCAAACCTCCTGCAGCCCGAGGTACCCAAGTTTTGGCTGCAGAGTGGTGCCTCTCACACCCAAAGTCCTTCCTGAAAAGGAAAAGTTCACCTGCACAGGCCACCACAGGAATTCTGCTCTGTTTTGCTGTAAAACCCTGTGAAATTCTGTCACAGCATTTTAGAGGCTTCACTGTATCACCTCTGTGAAATATCTGAAGAAGCCTCTCAGCCTATTTCTGCGGTCTTTTCTCAAGCATCTTTTCCCCCTATTAACTCTCCTAGATTTCAGGACCCCTTCCATCTCACCTCCCACTGGTAAGCCATTGAACTCAAGACCAAAACACATCTGCTCCAGGTTATGTGTAAAAAGATAAGGGATAACTATATATCAGGGATCAATCTTTTGGCTGTAATTCAGCAAGGTACAAAGTCATGTACCAAAATTTAAATGCACATATTCTCCTGGGATTATTTATATGCTTTAAGTTGGGCACATGTTTGTTGAATCGGGACCTAAAATAATACTGCTCGTATAAACTGTACTTTAAAACTCATTCTAGAGCATCATGGTAAAATAAATCTTTATCTTTGCTACTTAGTACTAATGAAAAACAATATTATTGGTACTTTTCCTATATCAATTCACTCAAAGAGGAATGTTGTACAATTGCAGAGAGCAGCTAACCATGCTTCGTGATCAACCTGATAATTAATAGGAATAGAGAGAAAGCCCTGTATTTCTGAGTGCTGATCAGGCAGCAAAGGCACTCCAAACATCTGAAGAAAAAACAGTTTGTTAATTGCTGTCTAGACAGTTTATTGCTGCAATAAGATCAAAACACAGAATACTGAGGTTTGTGGTATGAATCATGCAGACTAAACAATTGTTTTATTGCATTTACAGAGCACTTGATTTATAATGCAGTCAGCTTGGTAATAAAATTCCTCCATTGTATATCCTGAATAATTTCACCTCTTTTCACATCTCTCTGGTTTAATTCTATATCAAGATGTCTTAAAAATGTCTGGATGGAGAGGGGATTACTGTCTTGTGTATATAAAGTTACTTATCTCGGGTCTCTGTTGTATCATCACCAGGCATCCAGCGCTGATCCAACGTTCTGCTGAGCCTGGATCAGCTGTTGGTCCTGGGGATACACTGAGGAGCAGATTTATTGGGCTGCAGCCTGCAGTGAGAGCACCAGAGGGAAAGGAAGGTTGACCCATTGAGAGAGGTTTCATCCCCCTTCACATTCAGCCAAAAGGGATCAGTCAGGCAAGTGACTTTTTTTTGATTTTTTTTAAAACTTAATTACTCTACAGACCAGTTTTTCTTTGTTTTTTTTTAAACTAAGAAGAAAGATTCATCTCTCTGCTCCTGTGGGCTTCTCTGAGGGTGAAGGGGAGCTTTTCTGGGAGCCAAGAAACTTTTGGGACGATGGAAATTCTCCTTTATTGACCCTTGAGCATGAATCTGAGTCTGTGCAAAGAGCCAACTTTCCCTGGGAGCATACAATGGTGTTTCCTGTGTCTTTGTAGAAGACATCTTTGTATAGTTTTAATTCCCTAGTTCTGATGAGTTATAGTCACCCCAATATCCCTGAAGAGCAAAGAAATAACAGATCACAAAGAAAAGACCAGCACCTCAAGCAGAACTGGTGGCACCATCCCTGCATGTGTTGATGGGATGCTCTGCTGCAGAGCACCTGGGCAGCTCCTGCCACCCCGCTGTGAGCGGCCAAAAGGCACTGACAAGAGCCTGGGTATTCTCAGGAAGAACTCTAGGAGAAAAATATGAGAATTTGTTTTGCCCACTTTTCAGCCTGATTTTGGCTCACTGATCCCTGATGGCCTTGAGTGTGTTATCGTAGAGAAGGACTTGACCCACCTGCTTGGAGTGTGGACCCAGGCACAGATGATTTGTCCTCTGGTCCAAAACTATCTTCAGGACAAAAGAGCCGAGGAATTTATGGTGGGGAAAAGCAGAGTGAGAGAAGGATTATGTCTAGGAAAAGGCACCAAAATGTTGTAGAAACTGCAAGCAAAAATGTAGGTGCTGAAAGGCATTAGAGACCAAATCCCCAGGGAGTTACAGTCAGTGTGTGACAGCCAGTGCTGCTCTGGCAAAGCACCTTCTCTCCCATCAGCCCAACACAGGCTGTTCCAAGCACACAGATTCAGGGGCAACCAGCCCTTCGTGCTTTCTTTTACATGGCTTTAAATGCTGTGAGAAGTATTTCTGTCGTTTATTGCTGCTCAATAAAGTTTTATCTTGTGCAAGTCATGATTTATTTACTCCATGTTGCAGAACAGACGTGTGTGCTCTCCCACATCAGCACCCCTTTACCAGATTCATAAAATGTGTTAACAATTCATTTAAAATTCATATACAAGCTGAGTACAGTTCCTTCCCAGAGCTGCAGCAAGTAATAGAAAGCAGCACGTGCCCTGACATATGGCAGGCTGTCAACGTGTGCTCTGAAGGTCTCCTCAGCTGTAAGTGCTCCAGTGTGCTCTGGAACTGCTCTCGTGTCCAGCCACTCAAACAGCATCTTTACATTTCCCACTTAGCACACAGCTTTTGCTAATTTTCTTTCTCAGCCACCAGGAAAACACAGATTGTGAGAATGGCTGGTTTAGAGAATGACTGGTCAAGAGTTTATCTGCAGCCTTTCAGTTTATGAACTGCTTGTTTAACAGGGGGCTTTCACCTGCCCTGAAAAGATGCAGCTTGTTGCTGGTCTATGTGTGAGTTACACAAGCAGAAAGGTGAGGTGAGAATCAAAATGTGCCCCTCTGGGAAAATCATCTTTGCCAGTCCTTCCTGAAAGGTGCAGCCACTGTGTGGCTTCAGTGGTCTTTTACTAATGGCTGTGAAATATCTCTGGTTACTCCCTTTACCCAGTTTTACTGCACAGTACCTGCTTACAGTGTACCTGCTCACAGCCCTGCTATTTTCGTTTCCAGAGGACTCTGGCTCTGAACCTGACCCACAAACATCTCATCTCCAGGCTCCTCTCAGCAAGATGCCTGACTTTGAACCTTGGCCAGGCAAAGAAGACTTTGAGAACACAACCTCAGACTTCATTATCCTAAGGTATCTCACGATATTTGGATAATTCTTAAGGTGATGTGAGGGATCTGTGATATGTCTGCACTGTCCTTGTTCCCTTCTGTTCCTGTTTTAACAGGGTCATGCACTGGGAAGGACAGTCTGATGTTTGTGAATTCCAGAGGAAAAATTATTGACAATTTTGTCCTGACCTAAATAGTTACAGTAAGATTTTGGGGTGTGGACAGGACCCAAAGCGTGTGCTTCAGGCCCTAAGTGTCCTTCAAAAGAGCACCAGCTGGGTGGCTCTGGCAGAGCCCTTGCTGCATTCCTCACAGTGTTGCTACACACATTTGTGCAATATTTGGCTTATTTGTGCAACATAATTAATGAAACATGTCTCATTGGCACCAGCATCCTGAGGGACCCCAAAGCAAATGGGGGCCTTTGAAGTCTTAAAGGGTCTTAAAAGCAGAAAATATTTACCACAAGTTTATTAAACCAAGCTTTACTGATAATAAATTAGCAGGCTGTAGACTTGCCCTTATCTTGAGGAGCTGACATGAATCCATTAGAAAAACACAGTGACAATTGTCCACAGCACCTTTCAATCTTTCACTCACAAGCTGCTGATGCACTTTGCCACCAAAACCCCCAAGTTTGGTGAGCTGTCCCTTCCTGAGGCAGCTCCTCTGCAGAAAACAGCAATGAGTCAAGGGAGGTCTGTCCACGTCTCAGAAATCCATGGAAGTCTTATAACACCATCATGTCATTCCTTTTCCCGTAGCTACTGATCCATGACTAGAAGTATTTTAGAGACACTGACCCAGAGTCTCAGTAATTGGGGTGGGGGTGGCTGATTTGTCCTTTCTGCCCCTACACCTGCAGTTTAGATTATGTGATCTTACGGTGCATTTCAAAACCACAAACCACTGGGGGGGTGTTTACAGATTTGCACATCCCTTACACTGCCCCATTGTATGGTAAATTATATTGGAGCCTCTCCTGAGCTTTTAACAAAAGCCCATTGTTTGAGGGTGTTATATATCCCACGTGCTCTGCCCAGACTTACACTTGTATCATGAAAGTGTAGGCGAGTTCACATGAGAACTGTTTTCTAGTGTTTCTGTTTGGGTTTTTAATGGCATTTGTGCAGGTGCACAGCTTAAAAAAGTGCTTTTTTTTTTTTTTTTTCTCAGTCTACAGAGCTGGTCCTAAATTCAGCTGGAGCAAGAGCTGTTCACAGCAACATTTGACTTTTAACAGTGATCTCAAAATTCTGTGTTGCATCAGCAAGTATTGCTCGGTTTTATTTAATAAGGGTGCATTTGAGCATCTTTCCATTGAATAGGTTGCATAGGTGGGGGTCAGTTTGTACAGTTCAGCAAGACCTAAATCAAGTCCAATGCGAATGCACTTGAGGATGTGTGCAGATATTGATAAGTTCATCCTCTCAGTGTAAATGTTGCCTTCAGTTAATAAATGATTATGTTTCATTGCAGGATCAAGCTTTATGTGTCAGGCAGTAAATTCCTCATCCTCAGGTTCTTGGACATAGCCTGATAACTACTCAAAAGGTCCAAAACCTCTGGACTGAACTGTGGCATCTGTGGCTTCACAGCAGAAAGGGCTCAAAGTGTTCACACCTTTCCCAGTCTCCATCCCTTAATTTTGCTGGATCAGTCCCTTGAAGTGGGTGACAGACTGATTTCACAACAAGGTGGGCCAGCCCAGGAAGGACTGTGGTGCATGGAAGAAGCAAGTGGAGGGAGTTCTGCATTATTGGAAACTACAATTGCCTCCAAACTCGCAGTAACACAAATCTGCAGATAAGGTCAGTCATAGCCCCAGCATGCAGCTGGTGGCTGTTCTCATGGGAGAATCACTTCCCAGCAGGGTTGTGCAAGGGGCTGATACTCTGTCTTCCTAAATCCTGGAGGGCTGAAGCTTATTTGTACATCAAACAAGGCCCAGTTGGAGTCTACCATGCAGAATTGTCCCTCTAATATAACTCAGCTGTGTATGTATTTCATTGCAAAGAAAATATAGCTAAGACTTCCACCAGGTTCCCTCACCAGTGGCCACAGCATTAATGCTAAATGTTCATTTGATTTCTGTGTGTTAAAAGAGGTGCACTGGACAGGATTCTGAATAAATGCAAATTTATTCAGAATCATCTGAAATATTTGGAGTTACAGGCACAAGTGGGATCTGAGTCAAGCCACTTGTCCTAGTTTCTGTCACCCAAACACTAGCCCTTTATAAATCATTAATTTCCAGACTGTTTATTATCCAGGGGAAGTAACAAAACGGTAGTATCACATAACACATCCTAAGAATGCCTTGTTCATTTTAAGAGCAAATAAAACTAAATAGCACCAAGTTGTTAGTGATGCAGCCTACAAGACCAACACAAAAAGGGGACCTTAATCAGGCTGAGGCCTCAAAATAAACAGGGGAATGGGTGAAAAAAGAAGGAAAAAAAAGAGGCTGGACAAGACTGACCACACATAGGCGACTTCACATAGATATTCTTTGTTTACTGTCACATGGAAATTGCCTCTGCTCATTACATGGTGGGGCTTTGGGAGCGGGGATGGTTTCCACAGCTGCTGGAGCTGTTCCCCTCAGCTGCCTTTCTCACTGGAATAATTTAACACCTATTCCCAGGCAGAGAACAGAGCAGAGCCACCGTTTCAAAAAATAATCATCAAAATTAATTACTCCGTCACGAAAGCAAACTTTTTGTGTTTTGTTAGCACGGCCCCTCCTCTAATGGGTTTGTCATCTGTCCCCCAGGAGCCCCTTGTGACAAGGCAGCGACATTAATTCCCAGCTGAAGATGAGGAAGAGCAGGAGTGATGTTTATCTGTGCTCCAGCTTCACTGAAATTCACCTTTGTGAGCAGCTCCAGGGGTGCAGAGCAGATCCTGCTGCGGGGAGAGGATGTTACAACACTCAGACGCTGCCCCAGCACAAAGATCCACTCGTGCACCTCCAAAATATCACGGCAGACTTGCAGGTTGGGATATCAGATGTAATAGTGGAAATTCTAATTCGTTTTGTAGCCTATCAGTAGGTAGTGTTAACAGCTAAGAAATGCAGTTGTCCTGGCAGGTTTGCTCTTACAGCAGAGCCAGAAGCTGGGCTGCTTTAGTGAACCTCACCAGCATGACTTTTTATCAATTTAGCTTAAATTCCTTCCACCTTTCCCTAGTAAAAAGTCCTTTGCTGGCCAATATTACAGAGTTTATATTGAGCTGGATGTTTTTCTGGTCTGACTTGTCACTAAGTATTGTACTTCTAAAAGTGATGTTAGCAAAACTGCAACCCAGGCCTCACACATTATTTTGGCCCACATGTTATTTATTTTAATCTCCTCAGGTTCCAAAATGCTATATATTTACATCTGCCCTTTAAAGTTATTGTTAGCTACAAAATATTAGAAACATAGTTTCATCTATAAAATGTATAATTAAATTAATCTTTACCATATTTTCTTTTACATTGCACAGGAAACATTTTAGTTTGATGAATACCAAGGACATATAATTAGTACTTTATACCATAAACTAGATTATAACTTACACTGTCCACCCTGGCTCCAAAAATCCTTCAGATTTTAATTCAATTGCTGCCCTTTATCAGGATGAAAGCATTTGAATTCAATTATTGGTATGATTATTCAGTGTGGATTTATATAGGTTAGATGTGGTGGTAGTTTTAAACGCAAGTTTAGTGGAAGTCTCAAATTAGGCATTTGCATCTATATTTAGGCATCTACCAGGTTTCAAATGCTGAACATCTGATTTTTCTAGCTGAGTTTTGCCTAAGTTAGGGTTTAATGGGAATCAAGACTGCATGATGAGAGTAAAGGGGAACTAATTTGGGGGTATTTTTGAATTTCAACGGGAATTGGTCACCTGATATGCTTAGATTTTTGAAAGCCCTCTTACATGCCTAACTGTACCTTTCAGTGCCTAGACACCTTTCAAAATCTCGCAGGACACTGGCTAAGTGTTTACCAGTAAGCCCAATAAAATCTCCTTGTTCTTTCTTGATTTGTCCGTTCCGCTGCCTGAGAAACCTTTGAGATATTTTTGGTACCGAGACGTCCCTTGAGGTAGATCTGCCCTTTTTAATTTTAGCTGAAGATAAGTTGGATGGATGTGGTTGCAATTTAAAGACATTTTAAAAATGGGAACCTGGAATTAGCCATGATCATCTATATTTAGGCCTCTCCCAGATTTAGAGCCTGGTCTGGGGCTTGATCTCCTGCGGATCCCGGGGCTCCACAGGCAGCAGGGCCAGGCCATTTATTCTCCTATTACAGAGCCAGCCCTGTGTTTATACCAGCTTGTTTAGCTTACTCCTAATGCACATCCTAAGATGTACCTCTAATACACATCCTAAGACATGTTTATGAAAATTCTTTATAAGCAAAATATTTTACTTCCATTGAGTAAGTTCAGATATAGAACAGCCTCAGACCTGGTTCAACAATCTTCCTCTCTCCCTGTGCATCTTTTATTTAAAAATTCAGCCTTCAGCCCACCCACATCACCACAGCAAACCCAATAACTGTAACATGTGGATTCCTGGTCAATTTTGTGCTGGTTCTGCTAACATTTTTCAAGAAGTAATTATTAGTCAGAAGATTAAACACTACTTAGAGCTGGGATTTGGACTCGTATTTGGGTTTAATTCTTTAGATGTTTCTTCAGAGCAGAGACTATATCCATTTATGAAGCACATATTCCCGAGGTGGGATCCTCCACTGCCAGCTAATTGGGAAATCTGTTCCATCGAAGGGACTAAAATCAATGGCAGCATCGAACTTGCTGAGCATCAACACCTTGAACTTAAAAAGATCTTGGACATTTACAGAGCCCACTGACTCCCTTTGTGGGTGCTCAGCACTTCTGGAAACCAGGCAAGAAGCTTTTAAAGATTAAACAATAGCCTGATTCCAGCAGGAAGTAAAATCATTTAAAATTTGCAGAGAGACACATAAAAAGGGGACATGACATTCAAGAGATATTTTATTATATTAGACAGCAAATTCATTGGAAATGCTTTCTCAGTGAAGTGATTTATTGAGCTGTGGGATTCATGGCCACTGAGACAAGGATTTTAAAAGTTTCATGCATAGACTGGATGAGAGATCTTTGTTTAACTCTTATTGCTCATGGCACTCCCACAAGGGTTGTTTAACCTCAAGCTTTGGGGTCTCATCTATACTCTGATTATCAAACTGAGACAAAACCTAATGCAGTGAGTGATTATTTTGCTGGTCTTTTACACCATCTTCCCTGAGCATCAAATGACATCTAGTATCAAAACTAGTTATGGAATGAGATAGGCCCCTTCCCCTCCTCCTGCTTTAGTCATTTCTGTTGTCCTAAATCCGAGTTTTGGTGTTCAGGCACTGCAAGGAAGGTACAAGGCAAATGCTGCTCAGAGAGATTCTGCCTCTCAAAAATAAAGGGGATGAGCTCTAAAGCAGAGCAATAACCAGCTGTCCAGATGAAAGTTTTTGTCCCTGGATGCTGTGATTTGTCCCCAGGGTCTTACCCCACACAGACCTGATCCCACACGCCCGAATCTCAGATTCATCAGGATTCGGGTGGATACTGATCTCAGCCTTCTCCTGTGTTATTTATGTTTATTCTTTCCTAGGAAAAAAAAAAATTTACATGCCTTTTAAACTCATAAATATAATGAATCAAAGGCAATTTGGCAAATCTGTTCTATGGCTGGAGGTCCACTGTGGATCTGCCCACTTAGTTAAACTCAGTCTTGCCGAGGCGTCTTTCCACCTCGAGGAATCTGTCACTTGGAGCCAATCAATCATGGGGACATCCCATCCTTCCCCAGCCCCAGAATGTTTCACTTTATTCACCCATTCCCTCACTTCCTGCCATCTATCTCCCTCAACATTTCTTTTCCTTATTTTTAATACCTGTTCCAAGTTGTATCCCCACAATCCGTTTACCCGCTGTGACGATCAGACTAAAAGCAGAAAGAGGCTGAAGCTCGTATTCCCAGCAGGCTGAAAGCTGATTTCCTGCCTGTTTTATTCATCATGCATCATTGATAGTGCTTGGAAAACTGAAAATATGCATTGGGTTTGGTTGAATAAATTTCAGGTAAGAGTGAGATAAACACCACATTTTGCCTTATAGGTATTCAGAGGGAAAAAAGCAACAAAACACACACACACACCAGATTTTAGCTTCAGTTACCCCAAAAGCTCCAAAATTACCTTAAAGTTGTCAGAGATTGTAATATATAAATAGATATATTTACACACAGAGGCTATATTTATAAATACTGGAAATATCAATATGCTGTAAATAAATATATATATATATATAGGATATACATATTGGAAATGTTCTGTTTACTTTCTGAGGGTTTGTGACCTTAGGATGAACCACATCGAGACCCTCTATTTTCAGGCTTTTCTTTATTATCACATATTTTAAGATTACTTTACAGATCTGCAAAAGAAAGACTTCTCTTACAACCATTTGTTTCTCTAGGAACTTCAGGTCTAAATGAAACCTCAAATATCATGGGAGTTAGTAACCCAAAACCAAAGAGTTTGTATCAAGAAACTGCTTGATATGAACAGGGAGTGCTCTGAATAGTGGTCATTCATTTTCAGAACTGCCATCAGCTGGCTGTGTAACAGTAGATCCCCCAAAATTATGGAAGTTTGCAAAAACATCCCCTCACACTGGTGAATTAAAACATTTTTTCCTTGATTTTTGTGCACACATGGATGGTTCGTCCATCATATTTCACAGATAAGACATAATTACATGTCAGGCTTGATTTACTTGCAAGGATTGATTGATTGCCAGAGTTGCAGGATCCTTTGGACAACACTCTTAGGTGGGACTTGTTGGGGTGTCCTGGATAGGGCCAGGACTTGATGATCCCTGTGGGTCCCTTCCAGCTCAGGAAATTCTGTGATTCTAAGAAATAAGTTAAATTTGAAATTTTCTATGAAATCAAATTAAATTTATTCAAGTTTTTATTGAATAAATGTTGAAAGCAGAGGGTGAGGTAGCAGGGAGCTGGTGAACCACCAGTGTAAGGAGCCAGAGCCTCAGCTGTTACCCATCACACCACTGCTGCTGAGAACGTCCACCCCTCCCACCAGAGCTCCCAGTGTGCCTGAGGAACAAGCCAAAGGCTTGGAGGATGCAGGGGGAAGAAGATGCTGTGGAGTAATGGAAGAGCTGGACATCTCACTGCTTAGGATTAATTAAGGCTAAAAAGGTAAATTTACGGATTCCTTTGTCCTTCCCCTCTTGGTATTGCAGTCATGCTCCCTGGCTAGGCTGGGAGCTGGTAAATCAGCACCTTCAGAGTGCAAATCCATTGCAGAACCGTGGCAGAAACAGGAGGGGAGGCTGCAACACCCCCTGGGGACACACAATCCTGATGTTTGTGCTGTGACATGGACAAGCCTTGCCTTGTTACATGAAATTGCAACTCCTTCTTAAGTCTTTATTTGGTGTTGGTGCTCCTGATTAACTCTCTGGAGACACCTAAAAACTGGAAAAGCTGCCTAACCTTGGGAGACACCCCCAGTGCTTCACTGCAAAGCAGGGGAGCAGAGCCCTTTAAAAAGTTATGCCCATCCTATACAATCCATGACTTGAGGTCAACCCAGCCTAGCCCAGCAAACTGTATCCTGGGTTACTCTGAGTATTTCTTGCCGGGCTGTTTGTTTGTGCATGGCTGCCCCAGGCTATTGCAGCAAAATTCCTTGTGCTGAAGCAACTCCATTCATAGAGGCAGGGTCTGGAATAACCCCCAGCGAGGCCACGCACAGCTCAGAGCTGCAGATGTAAACCCTGAGTGGTCTGAATTCAGTTTGCTTTATGTACCACCCTGTTAATGCTATTAAAACCAGAGAGAAACAAAGCTGGAGAGAGAAATTCCCATGGTTTATATTTACACCATGCATCCAACAGACTTCCCCCCCCTTCTCCGGAAGAGTTACAGAACGCATTAATTGAGCTTCAGGGTGGCTGATAATTACATAATTGCAGACTAATTTCCCCTTTCCTAGAGGTGAAGTTACACTGGTGGCAAAAAAAAAAACAAAACCCTGCAGAGTCTTCCCAAAAGCAGAAATGCTCCTGCATACAGGAGAGCTGATCCTGCCCTGTCCAGGGTTGGTGGGAGCCTGTTGAATGGGAGAGACGTGGGTGGTGCAGGTATATCGGGGATGGCAGGAGGTGCAGCCCACAGCTAAGGGGTCCAGCCCCTGTAGAGACTCCCCTCCTCACTGGATGGGCCCACGAGCACTTTTTGTGGCTGTGGTCTGAGGAAATGAGCCAGCTGAAACAGCAACTTTTTTTTTTTTTTTACTGGGTTCTTTTTCAGCCAGTGCAGCATAAAAAGAACAAAAGAGAGGTGGGAGCACAGGCTGGTTCAGCCATGATGCTGTTTAGTGCAGATACTCAAATGACATGAACTAAACTGGGAAGCTTTGGCCCTGTGAACACAAAAACCCCACCTAAAGACTTGCTGCCACTTCTCTTCCTCTGCCCTTCTCTGGCTGGAAACAGGGAAGGCAGAAAACAGATATTTTGGCTCATCCCAAACTGTAACTTCACCCTGAAAGCAAAGACCAGGCCTCCTAATGGTGAGACACCTGGGCTTTGACATCTTCTGGTTTTAACAGCCCTGAGCACACCGAGTGCCCGACACAAATAGCAGGGGGGGATGAGGGTGAGGGGCCGCTCCCTGATTGTTTTCAGTGGTGATACCATTTCTGACAGTGGCATTAGCACCCAAAATTCAAGCCCTTCAGCCTTGATTTCACCCTCACTCATGAGTTCAGACAACCACTCTCCTACAGCCTGCCTGGGAGAACCAGGACTGGGTGTTTTCTGTGGGGTGGGTGAGGCTGTGCCACCTCAGCACCCCGTTCTTTCATTGTATCATCTGCAGATCCCACCCCACCCTGCGCCTTGAGCAGGTCTTTCAACCCTCAGGCAATCATTTTATGCTGCCTTTGACATGGCTGTAGGGATGATAAATACTTGTGCATTTCTTAGGATTACCTCAGGTGCTCTCTGAATCCCCGAGTGCTTCCTAATATTTTGCTTTTTCCCCCCCTAAAAAAATAAAAAAAGATTTCTCAGTCATCTTAAAACCTGTAGCTTCAGACTCAAATTGCAGCTTGAAAAGGTTTGTAGGAAATAAGTCTGCAAATGTATTTAGTGTATGAAAAATGATTTTCTAAAAAACATACAAGATGTTCTATTTCACCTAATTCTCCGTATTGATTTCTGTGGCATCATCTTCTTCCTTCCCTTTTTCATCTTTTAATGCATTTCTATTTCTTCTGAACACACAAAAAACCCTGTTTCTTTTACAAAAAAGAACAAAGAAGTTTTCCTTCCCAATCAGTAATTTCGTTTTCTTTTGTAATTGTAAAAAGAAACTCCTGAAAAATCAATATACTGTTGCGAACTCGTACACAACCGGGAACGGAGCAAGCTTAGTAAATAAAGGAAATTGCAATTTTTTCCTCTCTTTGGTCACCCTTTGGTACTCTCAAGGTGACTGTCAATCTATTTGGTGCTTTTCTCCCTCCCCCCGCGAAAATTTTAAAGTTAATCTCGGAGATGAAAAGAAAAGTTTGTAAAGAATTGTTCTTGGAGCCAAAATTCCTGATGTCCTAAATTACAGCAACCCCCACCCCGAAGTGGCTGGCTCCTTAAAGTAATCTGACTCCTCTCAATTAACCAGCACCGAGATAAAGATTGCTCATGCTAAAGATGTCACATAACACCAGGCTTAGAAATTGGAAAATCTCAGCTAAAGGAAAGCTACCTGTTCGGCTGCATCAATAGCTTCAACATATATCAATATTTGGAGACGATTTACTCTCCTAATGTGCAAAATTGAGTGAATTTATGCACCTAAGCCTGACAAAGAAGGGCTTCTTGTGAAATAACCTCTTTAATTAAAATGTATAAGGGACCATTTACTTGGGGAAGCTTTGTGAGAGCTTGGAACTGTGAGGCTTTTTGCAAGGCACGATGTCATCTGCAAAATATACAGGGGGAGTTTGGAAGCTCCTATGTGAGCTGCTTACAGATCCAAGGGGGGCAGAAAAAGATGTTTTACCAACTTGATTTGCACCTGCAATTAAACAGACACACAGGCCAGGCTAATTTACACTGAAACTTAATTGCAAGCATAAATCTTGTGTATACAAATGACATATAAATAAAACCTCTCCTAGATACCCATGATTGTTACACAAAGGAGCCAAGAGTCCCATATCTCCTGTTTTTCACCATTATAGGTCTCTCTTTGGGCCACAGAATCACTTTAATGCATTTGTCTTTTTGCCTAAAAATACCTAACGGTAGGATGTCAAAAAAAATAAATCAGGATCCAATTTGTCCTGGCACACCTTTAAACAGGGATGTTGTTAACAATTAATCAGCAAAAGAGCGTGAGGAAACACACATGGGTTACAATTTATTAACTGTAATCCAGCATCCAGTAAAGGTGCTTTGCTGCTCTTGAGTTTTTGTGGAGGGAGCCAGGACTGTTATAATGAATAGGTCAAGGGATTATAGATTTGCTGAGGCCCTTTTTTAATCTTCTAAACAGTATTTCATGTGTGGAAGGCACTTTGAGACTCCAGGGCTGAGTACTGTCCAACTGCACCAGTGCTTTTTACATGAGTGGCAAGTTCTTGATAAAGTCAAAAGGAGAAGGCCAAGAAAGGGAACATCCAAAAAAGAACAAAAAACAACCCAAATTGGGTGTTTCCCCTAAAAATACCTCTCACACAGCAACTTATTTCCATATAAACTTGAATGTTTGGCAGCTTTTGAGCAGCCTGGAAAATTAGATCAAATGAGGGTGAGATGCAGAAAGACCTAAAGTCATTTTGTGCTTGGACCAGAATGGAGAACCCTCTCAATAGTGTTGATGCCTTCATGGAAGGCTTACACTGGAATAGGACTGGGTGCTCTGAGGGCTGGATTTTAATTTCATTTTGTCCCATGGCTGGTCAGTTAAGAGGCAGCACGCTGGATTTTTGTTTCCCTTCCACAAAATATATTCACTAGGGTTTTCCCACTTGGGTTATGAGCCTGCTGTTATTCTGATAAGCCTGTTTATGGTGTGACCTAGTTAAGCAGAGCTCTGATGGCTGGAGGCTCTCGGTAGTGCAAAGACTAAAGGCCACAAACAGGAAAAGATATCATATGAAAAAAAAAAAAAAGTTTTCAGGCTTTTTGTCCTTTACATGCTGCAAGGTGTCAAGCACTGAACCAGCGCTGAGACCATTGTTCAACCAACTGCTCTTTTCAAATGGAAATGCCTGCAAAAGCCATGTCAGCAAAAGGAATTCTTTGCTTAAACTGTGGCTCCTAGCTTATATCCCACAATAAAACCTGAGGCCTATTAGTCCATATTAGGACTTGTTACTAGGTTTTAAAGCTCCTTTCGGGCACAGTTTTAGCCTAATCTGGCTGTATCGCTACCAAGGTTACGTTGCCTTTGACTTGCATCGGGAGTCTGGTTAATAGATTTCACTACGGCACTGCCTGTTACAAAATATCTTTCTGGAGAGACACGGGCCTGGCTACGTCCACACAGGAAACAGGATCAAGGATTTCCAAAGGCCTGTTGATTTTTCAGCTTTCATGCTCTGAAGATATATTTCCTTTGAAGTGTCTCAAATAGGGTAGTATCCAATTATATTTGTAATCCCAATCTAATTCAATCAGGGACTCCAATTATAGCTGATCTGTCTCTTAATCTAGTTAAAGTCTGTAGAGTAGACAGTACCTTAGCTAACATAACTACATTAAAATTTAAGCTGTTGATCCAGGGACAACCAAGTGACAGCCAGAACTAGCTGAAAAGTGCGAGGTTGGCAATGGAAACGGGCTAATCCTCATTTAATGTCCAAACCCTGCACCAGTTCTTGCAGCCAAACCTCTGCCAAGTTTCTAATTATAAAGGGCCTTAAAAAGTACTTTTGGGCTGAGCTGAATACAACTGTTTTAGCCCTGAGTAGTTGTTTTCTTCCTCCCGAACACCTCATCCCAGCTCCCCCCACAGCAGGCTCGGGAGAACTCAGTGCCACTTCCATAACGACATCATCTTGAAACTCTTTGGAGCCAGTGGTCTGGCAGCTGCTTAGGGTCTTACCTGCCTATGTGTGGCCTTGGCACAGCTGGCAGACACCCAGGGAATGCACAAATCCACCCTCACCTGTGCAACCCCCCTGTAAAAGCCTTACTCTGTGAGTGCACCCAGGCAGGTGACCTGAGACACATCGGTGATGCACCGTGGCTCTGCTGCATCATTTACACTGCCAAAGGGAATAATCAGACAGTGTTAAAGGGCTGGTAAGTATAAAAGCAGGTCTTGATTGTAAAACAGATAGACTACTGGGGAACTTTACAGATGGTCACAGAGCCTTGCTGCTTCAGAGTGACTTTAGAAGACACATCACTCTGGTTAACTAAAGTCAAACCATCAGGTTCTGCACTAGTTTGATCAGCCAGAGTGGGGTTACACTGAAATAACCAAGCTTAGTAGGCAGGAATGCTGTAGAGTTGTGGGGTTTTGTTTTAGTTGTTTGGAGTTTTTTAATTTTTCTCAGAACTGACTGGCTGGAGTGACCTTGGCCAGTAAACCAGCAAAGAGGTCCTATTGTGTTTAATCATACTTGGGGGCAGCTATTAAATTTAATTAGTTCTGTCCCAACTGCCAGTTGCTCCGTTTCAATGTATTTACTCACCAGTTCCAGGCTCCCCTTTTCAGTTTTAAGGGATGTACTTAAGCTGCCTTGATGAAGACTAAAGTCTATTTGAACCATTTTGGGAGATAATGTATGAACTAACACTCAACAATTGTTTCCTTTGTTTGAAGAGAAAATTGAGTAGCAGTATTGTCTCTTGCTGAAAGTGGTGTCTAAAGCAGGGACACCTTGAGAAAAGGTCTGTTTTCCCCAGTTTGGCCTGAATTTTATGATCTGACTTACTTAGAAAGGCATGTGCATTCTCTTAAATACAGTAATAAGGTACATGGAGATACAGCATCCAGAAGGAATAAACACCCTGGGATTTATAGCATTATACCTGTAATTTGAATGTTTGGAGACGAATCTTATTGTGCAAAACAAATTCAAATGCAACTTTTCAGTTGCCCAATCTAAGCAGAGATACCAAATAATATCAAAAGTGTAATCTTAACTTCAGCGGGTTCATTCTGCTGTGGCACTTCAGCACCTCTGTGAAAACACAAACAAAAATCCCTTTAATTGTTCACATTTTTGTCCTTGTTTCTTTCAGGCTCTTATTTCGACAGTTTTGTGCTGAGTTCTATTCCAGGTTTTAAGTGTTAATGTTTTGGTTTCATTTTTTTCCTATTGACTTCCAACCATAACAGGTGAAGACAGGGGACTAGGGGATTTTTCAGTCGTTGATAATTTTTATTTTTTTACTAAAAGGTGAGTTATCAAAGACCAGATGGCACCTCCAAAACCTGCTAATGCTCTGAAAAATCTCCACTAACAATTGGTTGTCAGTCCTTCATGAAGCCCGGCATGAACCAAATTCACCCACATGGAAACTGGCCACATTTAGGACTGGGGTGTAACTGATAAAAGCAACTGGAAAAATTGCTGTAGCAGAAGAAATGGAATTAGGTCTACCACATTAGAAAAAAAATCTTATTAATCATAGTCATAAAAGCAGAAAATGAAAGCTAATTTTACTAAGTAAAAACCCCCTGCTAAGTGGTATTTTGACATCTGAAAATAATTCAGTTTCGATCTTGGTGCTTCACTGACAGGAACAAGGAAATTCATAATTCTCTCCCCGAGTTGCTGTTTCAAGCCATCTCCACGCAGACGATCACAGATTTTCTTTGCAAGCACCAGGAACCCGGACCTGGGAACCCATCAGCCTACTTCCTACCCATGAAGGGAATTTACCATTCCAGGCCCCTCACACCACTGCTGGCCCTGCATCCCCCCTGTAAAAGAGATAATAATTAGACATCTCCAAAGGCTCCGTTACAGCTTAGTGCTAAAAAAAGGGGTTTGTGTACCTTGTCTGGAAGGAAAGGATCTCACAGGATTCCTGTTCCTATCTGTGATGTATCGTTGGGCCATGAAATTCAACGAAGACAGCACGACAAAGACAAGTTACACCTACCTCTGATCTTAGGTTTATTCAGAAGCAAGTAAGTGTTTGAAACTGAACAAATATTGTAGAGGAGGGGGAATGCTATTCACTGAACACACAGGTAATCCATTCCTTAGAATGGTTTGTATTCTTGGGGAGAACTGGATCTCTCATTCTCCGGATTGCATCTCACGCTTAATACAAGATATTACACGGGGACACGTCTCATGCTGTGAGAAATAGAGCTGATATGTTTACTCTTGTGTTGAAGAAACGCTTGGGCATTTTAACAAACACCCAGAGATTTGTTTGTTTGCCTGCCCAGCCCACATGCCTCTCATTCCTCCTGGCGGGAGCCAGTCGGTGGTTCTTTCAAAAAGTTACAATTCCTGTGTTATTGTGGGAGAGCTGAGGTTTTGAAAGGAAGTTGCCTCCTCCATCTTCTGTCAGATGTATCTTTGGATGTAACACCCCATAACCCTTGGGAATCAGCTGTCCATTAGGGAGACGGCGCTATTTCTGTGGTGTTTATAAACCCTTCATATTGGCAGCCCAAGTACCAGCGACTGGGATTAAAGAGGGAGGGTAACAATTTTTTTACTCCTTACATCTCCACCTTGTCTCTTTCTCCTTCTCCTTTCCATACTGTGAAAATCTTGCCACCTCGGAACTCCTCCTTCAGTCTCATCATCAATGTGTAAATATAATTCCTAAAACATAATAATGCAAAATAATGCAATCCCTTCCCGTCAATCCCAGCTAACGGAGCTGGAAGGAACAGTGAGACAATTGCAGAGTCTCAACCCCTAAGTAAAAGGACCGAGTATAAACAGCTGCTCACAATTAACATGAAAATACTTCTGTGCTGCTGTTACATGGACATCGTTTAATGACAGGAGGAGAATATGAAGTTCTGTTGATAACTTAGTTGCAGCTCTTCATTACTGGTTTACTTAATATTTTTGCTTTTAAATATTTAGGGCAGTGTGTCTGAGGGAATGCAATGTCTATCTGTCATGTTTTAAATATTATAAAAATATTACAAATTACTAAAATTACTAAAATAATCTTTCTTTAATTATGCCTTGATGTTTAAAAGGACTAGTGTCAAAGATTTTAGCACAATAACTAAAAAAAAAAAAAAAAAAGATAAAGAAAATACAAAATACAACCCTCAAACCCAGAAGCAAATTCAGGAGAGTTTCTAACATTAACCTGAAACTTACTAAAGAACAGGTGTACCCTGTAATTATATTGGCCTGCTAATACCTATATAAAGTAGGACCATTGCTCTGGCGATGGTGGTTGTGTTTGCATTAACAATTCCCACATGGAAGGTACTTCAGCAACATTGTGGCTACATTAATTACAGCTGGACTAAAAGCATCGCTGGGGCAAGAAGGGAGGTGTTCCCCAAGCAGAAGGTGAGGAAACCTGTTCCTGAAGGTTTGTGCTCCATCATTCTCCCACTCTTTGATGTTTCCCCTTCTCGGTCCTATATCTGGAGGGACAGTGGCTGATGGGCCAGCAGTGCCTCTGTGCTCTCTGCCTTGCTGGCTGCCATGGGGTGAAGGTTTGAACTATAATTCTTTTTTCCAATGACTACATTAATTTGGATCTTTCTTCTCTCTCCAGATGCTGATGGTCATGCAATTCGCATAAATTCATGTCTTCAGAACTACTCCCCCATGGTCTGGTTTGACTGAAGCTGTCAGCAGCTTCAAAAAAGGAAGATGGATGGATGGACCAAGGAAAAATGTATTTTCTTATAAAGGAGGAAAAAATAAATCCCTTCACTATCACAGTTATAAAGGTATAAGAACTGTTTTAAGAGAATACCTCCTGACTTTAGATTCAGTCATAGTCTGGAGGAGTCAGAGCACTCACCAATTCAACACACTTATTAACTGCTTCTGAATTTGAATGTCTGGGTCTCTGCACTAACTCTTGATTAACTGGCCCAACAAAGAACGTTAATTACCCTGATTTACATTGACAACAGAGCTATGGTCAACTTCATATCAGCAAACTTGGAGTTTCCTAAACATGTTGCAACAGGGAACCTTCAAGTTGTTTTCCAGGTAGTGGAGATAAGCCCTGGGAGCCTACACTGGGAATTCATCTTGCAATGACCTACAGTAAGGAACAGGGGAAAGAATACAGAAGCAAAGTGAACTGCTGGACCTCAAAGTATAGAAAGATTTTTTTCTTGTGCTCCAAGTTATAAAGAGGTACATTATACAAAGTGCAACTTAAGAAAGAGCATTTTTATTTATATAGCTGTAGATGATACATAGTGCAACTTAGAAAAAGGCATCTTTAGTTACATTTAGATACTGAATATAGAAACAAAATTAATTATTAACTAAGTTTTAAACTTGTGTGTTCTTCCCAGCAATAACTCTGGGCTGATCAGAGTAGGACATTGCAGGATTTAAAACAATGTTCTTTACCTTGGTGGGAGTTGGTAAGTGTGTGTATAGGGACACATATATATATAAATATATATACATATACAATATATATATATATCTCCCAACAAATACACTTATCAGGTTTTTCCATAGTCATGGCCATTTTGCAGTGACATTCCTGAGGACAGGAATTTCCCGGGCTGGGCAGAGCTGTGGTTCCTGCTGCTGGCAGCAGCTTCTTGTGGCAATGAGTTCCACGTGCTCATAACGTAGGGCGTTAAAAAAGCTCCCTGTTATCACCCCCGAGGTGGGGTGGCTGCTCTTGGAAACACGCCTATCAAGAATGATGCCTCAGCTCTGTAGGTGGTAGAAGATTGTTCCTCTGGACTTTTCTTAAAAAAATAAATAAGTGTCAAGCCCAAAAAGGAAGCCTGCTAGTTTTCAAATCCAGGAGCTGTAATCATGCTAATCCATATGATCATGCTAAAGCCAAGCAATTTGCCTTTTGCATATGATGTAATCATCCAGTGCAGCCTATTTATAACCACCACAGGCTGGGAACACCTTCCCAGAAAAATATAATCAGGACAGCTTTCCTTTGGTCACATTCCCCCTCTTCCTCCCTGCATCTTTCAGTTGGTTGTGCTCTTTCTCCTGCGTTCACTGTTATCCCAGCCTTAAATACAGCACCTTTTTAATTTTTATTTTAAACTAATGCTTTCCATGTATTGTATTTTTTTCAATGTGTTAGAGCTGTGCTGAGTGGAATCCCAGTCCTCTGAAATCAATACCAAAACTTCCATTGATTTCATATAATATATTCCTTTAAATTCAGTACAAATGCTCCACGTGAGTTGTCTATTTTAAGTATGGATCTACTGTACTGGGCTGTCAGTCTCCCAGCTTGATACATAAACCAGCGTGTTTCGATAAATTTGTTGGTGTGGGTTGGTGCCTTTATGTGTAATAACTGAAAATCTGCTGGTTACACTGAGCATATCAAGTGTAAAAGGAGAAAATTCATCAATGTGAATATCTATCTGTGGATCAATTGGTATCAATCTTGTTTAACAGTCTATTTCCTCGGGACACACTTTGGAAACAAAGAGCATTTCAAACTGCTGGTTAAACAAACAAATACAGAGAAGCTCTTTGGGCAACAGAGGGGTGGAGTAAGCACCAGATAAAAATGGTCAGGGATTTTAAATACCTGTTAATCTCTTCTATTTTATATTTGTAAAGACAGAGTTTCTCTTGGTATAATGTACCCATGAAAGCGCATCAGGAGTGGGGGTTTGTAAACCATTATTTGCTTGCAGAGGAAAGGGGGAGGAAAGTGGCCTGGAAAACAAAATTTGTTCTGTGACTTCCATGTTCAATAGCTGTCCAAGGAGGAGGGTGACACCTTCTGCTCTGCAAGATTTTTTTCGAAGGTTTGTGTTATCCTTAGCTAAATAAAACCCCCTTGTGAGACACTACAAAAACAAAACCAAACCCCAAGAGGATATATAACTAATTAGATCAGGATGCATTGTTTACCCTGGTCTACAACATTAAGATCTTCTCATGCCTGTCCCATCCAGGTCCCCTCTCCTCAAGCACCACAAAAAAAAAAAAAAAAAAAAAAAAAAAAAAAAAAAAAAAAAAAAAAAAAAAAAAAAAAAAAAAAAAAAAAAAAAAAAAAAAAAAAAAAAAAAAAGAGAGAGAGAATCCTGACCAGTACTTGGCATGACTGTATCATGTGCACAGGCACAGATTTTAGAACAGAGTAAGTGTTGTACAAACCCCAGGGGTTTTTGCGGGGTAAAAGTGCTGGTAAAGCAACAGGTAAAATGAGCCTGTGGTGTTGAGCAATGTCCTGTGGCAATTGCGTGGCTGCCTCAGGTACCAGCACTTCCTCCCTCCTGCTGTCTAGTAACATTCGGGTTTTCCACTCCACATCACCCTCCTGAACCGCCCCATAACCTTGGGTGGGTCTTTATCTTCACAGCAGCTTTGGAGCTTAGGGAACCCCCAGTTCACAAGCAGGAAACTGAGGCACAGACCCTGGTAAACTGTTTGCTGATGAATGCAATGGAACTGCATGTTGAGTCTGACTTGACCTGAGCCTAGTTCTCCTGAACCCTTACTCAGTGTCCTGCTCCTCCAAATCAACAAAATCGTCTCTTCACCAAAATCAGTCTCTCTCTCCAAAGTTTTCTAGCAATCCATTTCATTTTTCATAGATAGATCTGCTCTGTGTGTGTGTGTGTTGTTCCACATGAAATCAGAAAGCAGTCACATATCCCACAAAGATTTTGCAATCTCTGTATACTCAAGGATCCTCACATTTTTGCTTATGGAGATCCATCTGACTTCAGTGGGGGTCGGAGGGGTTGAAGTGACTCTGCTCTATGACGCTTGGGGGCTTTACAGCACAGTAAATTAGAGCCTCAGCTGAGGTGGGTTCTGCAGTCACCTCCAGTCACATGGACACCCAACCCCAGGGCCACCCAGCTGGGGCTCGTGGGGAGGATTTGAGCGTGGTGCGTGTTCACATGGAACCCAACAGCACGAGAGGAGAGTAAAAACGAAAATGATTCCACTATGTACTAACACAGTCAACTTAGGAAAACACTTCCCAAGTGTTGCCTTATCACTTATTTCAACTGTTTCACACGAACCTTTTACACGTGTAACGTTTTTACTTGCTGTTAAAAATACCCTTGGCTCGATTTTGCCGGCTTCCCAGAAAGTGAGACTTTAAAAAGTCCCTAAACAACTGAACCAACGCCAGAACCAACGTCTGGATCCGCTTTTGAAGCCCCTCGAGTTGCCCACCCCACCGGGAGACCCGGGGTTTGTCCGCTCCCACTATCAGCGCTCTTCCCTTTTCCACCTTATCGAACGACAAAGGGAAGAATTAGCATTGTCCCGGGATTCTGCTTGCTTTTTTGGGGGAGGGGGGGGGAGAAATCTTTTAAAGCACAATGTAAAAAGCGCAGGTGAGACAACAAAGGTATTGTCGGTCGGGAGCCTGGCCGGCCGTGCAGCCGGGTTGTTTGTTTACTCTGGGAGGTGGTCGGTGCCCCCCCCTAAAGCCAGGGGGGCGGCCCCGGCCCCCGCGGGACTCTCGCCTTTGTGGCCCGGCGGGGCGGGCCGGGTGCGGGGACTACATGGCCCAGCGTGCCCCGCTGCGCGGATCAATGGGGCTGATTTGAATAATCTGTGAGCCCTTGGACTCAGGCCAATCAGCCGTCAGGGACCCATGATAAATCGCAATGCATTATTGATAATCATAATTACTCTGACATGCGCATTCCGCCCAATGGGGGTAATTTCCCAACTCTAGGAATTTGTTGTGAAGAGGAAAATAATTGCTACTATTTTGCTCCCGATGCTGGTGCACCATGTCGCGACGGAAGCAGGCGAAGCCCCAGCACATCAACTCCGAGGAGCAGCCCCCAGATGCTGCAAGTGGTGAGTGCCGGGGCGGGGGGGGGGGGGGGGGGGGGGGGGGGGGGGGGGGGGGGGGGGGGGGGGGGGGGGGGGGGCTGGGGCGCGGAGCTGCCGCGGGTCCCGACTTGGCTGATGCGCGGAGGCGGCGGCGGGGCGCGGGGGGCGCTTCCCGGGGGGCTTTTTCCATCCTCGTGCTTCATCCCGCTCTCTTTTCCCCCCGCGGGCTCTGCTAGGAGCCCGACCCCCGGCCTCCCCCAAGCTTTTTGGGGGCACTGAACTCTCTGCGCCCCTGCGGAGCCCCGCGCGGTGTTGTTCCCCGGGGCTGACCGGGGCACCTCGTTATTTTTTGGGGGGCGGGAGGCTCGGCTTTGGGCCGCTCTGGAGCGCAACCCTGCGCCGGGGTGCCCGAGGGGTCCCTCGCCCTGCCCGGCCGGTGGTCCCCCTAATGGTCCGCACGCACCCCCCGGTCCCGCGGAGCCTCCGCCGGATCCGGCGTGGGACGCGCCGGCCCCGCTGCGGCCGTGCTGGGGGTGCAGCCTCATGGGAGGGGAACCCCAAAGATGCCCTGAGGCGGAGAGAATTGTGGGGGGGCGGGGGGCAAACGGGTGGGGGGAGCAGAGGAAGAAATTGCAGACAACTTCGGAGGAGTAGGAAATGGCTCGAGTTCGGTTTCCTTGATCTATCCAGCACTTTCTCGGGAGTTATTTGAGGATTTTTGTGGGACTTTAGGGGGAGAAAAAAAAAAAGGGAAAAAACCCTCCACGCTCGGACTATTTTTGTTGGAGATCACAATCGCCCTGGACCTTTTGTAGCTTGACCTCCAGCCATCTTTGATTTCCGACTTCCTAAAATAACTCCGGTGAGCTAATGTGGGGTGTGCGTGAGCGCTTTGTATTTGGGAGGCGTGAGGGACTTTGCCACCGCAAATCGCTGTCCCCTTCTTTGGGGACCTCGCAGCCCTGGGCCTTGCCACGGGAGAAGTCGAAATTTTGGCTCAAATGAGCCCTGAGCTCCCGGTGGGGTGGGAGTGTAGGGGAGGGGGCACTCGCTGGTGGCCCCCGCGGGAGCGGGGAAGGGCCGGGGCTCCCGGAGCGTGCCCGGTTCCCGCGGCGGAGCAGCATCTTCCCGCTGCGGGGGCTGACTCCCTGGCTCCGGTGCGGGCTCTGCCCCCGCTATAACCGCCCTAGGTGCCGGGGACGCTTCCGCGGTGCCCGTCCCGCTCCCAGCCGGGACTGCGGCGGGGAGGAGGGCACGTCCCGTCCCGGGTGGGGATCGAGGCTGACCAGGGCTGCATTTGTTCACACTTGTGGTCGTTGTGCCCAAAGGTTTCTGTGTGTCCCCCAAGAACTTTCTTTGGTTCTTTGCCATCCTTTAGGACTGGTTTTGTTTCCGTCCCTAGAACTGATCAATACCCCGGCACGTTACAGGAGCTGCTTATTCCCAGCCCGCAGGAGGTTCGGGCGCTTTAATTTTTTTTTTTCCTCCTCCCCCCTCTCTTCTTTGAGTCGAAATGTGCAATTGTTGGGTCCGGTTAATGGTGACTTAAGAAACAGCATGCTGGCCAGAAGGCAATAAATCCCATGTTTAATGCATGACTGTTTTCCTTTGTGCATATGGTTAGGTTGGGGGATGGAGGTGATGTTTCCACATGTAAATCTCTGCCCGCTGCTGGAAAGGCACCTCCGGCCCCGAGCTGAAACAAAAGGGTTAATCACTCCTGATGCGGCCGCTGGGGCGGGGGAGGTGTGCGGGAGGGAGGGAGGATCGCTCGACACCGCGCTCTCCGGGGCAATGGCCAGCTGCTTTTTTGTTGTTGTTGTTGGAGCTTTTTTTTTTTACCCCATTCTCTTTTAACAACCAAACCCTGGCTGAAATCCCTCCGGGAGCCGCTGCACAGGCCGGGGGACCTGGTGAAGCTCTGGCCGTGCCTGGGGGTGGCTTCCCCTGCCGCTCATGGGCCGGCGGGTTTTGGGGGGTTTAGGGGGTCGGAGCTGCCGTGCGCGGACCGGCCGGGACCCTCCGGAGCCGCCCGGGGCGGTGACTGGTGCAGGTCCCGCATTGAGCCCCGTCCTGCGGGATCTCCGCTCTCAGAAATACAAACCTTGGCTACGGCTCCGGTGGCTCGGACCCCCCGCCAGTATCCAAAATAGTCTTGCTATTCCCCGCTCCAGGTGTGCCCGTAAATAATAAGTGATGAAGCTGCATAACAAAGTCGAAATTCCTCAAGGATTTGTATGGGGCATTATCGAGGATATACACATAACCGAAATAATAAAATCAAGCCCTTATCTCCTCTTTTGCAAGTGTTCTCCTTTTTTGCAAAGCGATTTGGGACCCACCTCTGTGAACAATGCAGCGGGTTAAAGTGTCCCGCGAACCTGGGGATCCATTAACAGGTCAAAAAATCAGCAGGTGGTCACTGAGGAATAATGCTACATACTGAAAATTAGCATTTTCACAAAGGGCTTGAAAATACCCATTGTACTGGATTGCTGCCATTAAAAATCGGATTCATTCTTAAAAAATACAGTATCAAACTGCAACTTTAATTTTTCTTTTTTTTTTTTTTCTCAATGCAAAATTAGGGATTTACTTTATTTAAATCCTCGCTTGGTGCGTTGAGCTCTGCAGAAGTGGAGAGGGGTTTTGAACGAGGAAACTCAAGTTTTTTTGTGGTTTATTGTATGTTTAATTTGGGTTGCCCGAAGCCGCTGTCGCGGGACAGGCTGGCCCGGCCCGGAGCCTCGGGGCGCGGGAGCATCCCCGGGGGTGTTGCAGCCGTGTGAAGGGGGAGAGGGTGCCGGGGGGCGGAGGAGGGCGATGCCCGGCTTGTTTTTCCTTTTACGTTAGTGAAACATTATATTGGTTGTAGGGATGGAGCCCTTTCGCCGGGCTCGGCGGCATGTGACGTTTTGACAGAGCTGCTGCTCTAACCTTTGCCTCCTCCTGCTTGCTGTGGGTGGTAAGTTGATGTCAGGCTCACAATTAGGACTCTCATGCAATTGACCTTGGCAGCGGGGTTTGTGCCGTTTAGCTCGCTCTTAAACACTGTACTAGTGTTAAGTGTGGTCCGGGGCCGCCGCCTGCGCGGCTGCGGGAGGGGCGGCGCGGCCGCCGGGCAGGTAGGGCGACCGGGGGGGCTTTGGGGGGAACCGGGGCTTTTGGGGGGGCTCAGAGTGCTCTGGGGAGAACTCGACGACACACCACTCGTCCTGCGGGTGTTGAGTGAGTCGCTGTTGGCTCAGGTGGCTGCCGGGGGGTCGCGGTGGCCCCGCCCGGGGGTGGCTGGTCCCGCGGGCCGTGAGTGCCCTCCACCGACCGGCACCGGGACCTCCGCCGGGGCTCCGGGCAGCGCCCGCAGGTAACTCCAGCCGCTTCCCAAGGGCCGCCCCGGCGCTCGGGGGGCTCAGAGCCCCTTCCAGGCGCCGTCGGTGGGGCCGGAGCGGGGCTGCGCCCTCGGGAACCGCCGCCTCGGAGCTTCGCTTTCCCCGCGTGTTCTAACGCCTATTCCGCTCCTCGGAAGCGTTTTACTCGGGTTAGTTCGTTCTACCTTCGGCCGATTATGTCGCTTGAATAGGTGGGTCACCAAAAGGGTGAATCAGTAGGGAAATAATAAAATAACTAAAGCCTTGAGAGACAACCTGAAAGTATGTGAAATCCTGATTGTAGGTGTAACGCGTTTCTGGTTCGTTCTTGGGTAGAAAAACGCAGCTGATGACTTCAGTGTAGAAAACATCAAGGCCTGTGGCATATTTCTGTAAGTAGCCAGTCGTGTGTTTTACTTAACTCAAGGAAGTGATTTTGTCATAGTTACAGTTAAAAAAAAATGCGCTAAATGTTGTTTGATAGTGGGAGAAAAAGAGAGTGAATTTTTGGGCAGCTTGCAGTTCTTGGAAGTCCCAGATTTTCATCTTGGAATGGGAAAAAAGCATCAGGGGAACGCGATGCCTGAGAGCAACAGCGAGCTGATGGCAGAGGGTTTCATGTCTAGGACTAGAGTGGAGGGTCGATAATCAGTTCTTCATGAGTTAATTTTAACCAGAGACATACATAGTTTTGTTAACGTTAAAGTAAAAATAGTGCATCGGCTGTAGTCTGTAGGTGAAAGTAAGCTCTCCAAAGATATTAAAACTCCCTGGAAAAAAAAGTGAGTGGGAAAACTTGAGCTCAGTTTCATCCCAATTCAAGTGAAATACAGTTGGAAGAAACTAGTCACTAGTGGCTCAGTTGAGTGGCAGACCAGCAACACCCTTCTTGAAATCACATCAAACCAGACTTATTTCACTCTTTTAGTGGCTCCCTTAAAAAAAAAAAAAATTATTCGGGCTGTGTGGATTTTATCAGCCTCCCTTGTCGATGACCGCCTTGTCCTACACAATAGTGGATTTTTTCCATCCATTTGTCAGTGATTCAATCTAACCCCCCTGCTGGGTTTACTGCATTCTTCTAACTTATTGGATAACTAGATGCTGAGAGATAACATTCCTGAAATTCGGGGGTGGGGAGACAGAAAAAACACAGTAGAAGTCCTATCCCTGGGAAGCCTTTGGAGAGGGTTAAGTGAAGTGCACAAGCAATTGTTGTGGCAGGGCTCTCCTTGGTAAATCCTTGTACAGTACGTGGGCAGAGCTGGTTTCTTGGCATGGAAAACCCCTGATTTCAGACCGTTAATTCATGTTAGTGATAACTGCTGAGGTTTTGGGGATCTGAGGTGCTCTGATTGCAGCCCTTGGTGCTCGGGAGAGGATGTACCTGGAAATCAAGACGAGTTTTACGAAGCTGTTGGTGTTTTTAATGAAACAGTAAATTGCTCCTTAGTTATTCCAGCTACTACACTGTAACCTGGAGTCCTGCTACAGAACTTACCTAAAATTCTTTGTGAGACGGGGGAAGATATATTCACTTTTTCTGAGGTAGAAAGGAAAAAAAGGCATAACTTCCCTATTTGTCATGCAGCAAGTCGTTTCAAGCTCTGATCTGAATTTACTTGGGGTCCTAAACCTAGTGCCTTCCTGTCAGGGGAACTGGAAAATAAAATACGTGACCGTGGCAGCAAGAGCTGGCAGGGGCAGGGCTCCCAACCTGCCTGCTGCTGCCCATCACAGGTACCTTCAGTTTACTGGAGTTTTCTTTCTCTGAGGTAGCAACTGCTGCTTAAGAACCAGAAAAGTTACCTGAGCTCCTCAGAATTAAGAAAAGGAGGAGTATGGGCTGTGCTGGAGGTTGGAAAAGTAGCATTGAATTTAGTGTGGTCTTATCAGTGGAACAGTAGAAATATAAGAAAGTACTATCAAGGAAAGGGAGATAAATTATCAGATGCTTTGAAGAAGTTAAAGTTTGAGGACTTGTCTAGACATTATCCTGGAATATCTCCTTGGGGATGGGCAAGAGTCTTTGGTGCAGACATTTCTGCACCGCTGGAAAAAGGGAAACCTGAAGTTATTTTGTAACGTGTAAACTGTGTAGTTTGGCCTGGAAGATGAGACTGTTACTGCTGAGGGATTTGGAAAAGAGATTTTCATGTTTTTGTTTATTCTGTGAAACACCCGTGTAATGGATGGAAGCAGGAAAGCAGTCAAGTAAAGACCTCTCAAGTCAGCGCATAGAGTAGTTCTGGAAGTCTGTTGCCTTTTTTTCTACACAGATACTTTGCCATTATAGCTGCTCAGAGTCTTGTAAAAGGAGTTTAAAATAATGTGTTCTTGGTTGACTCTGTTGTTGTCTGCAGACTAGATTTCTCTGTATGTTTTTGCATAGAGCTAAATCAATGTTAGAGGAATCAATTTAATGAGAGGATGGGAGATACCTGCTTTTACTTGTTTATTTCACTTACAGAAGTTTGAGCTGAAGCGGGGGGTGGGAGCATTTGATTCTCCCTGTTTGGATAGGAGGCATCCAAACATTTTTGATCATAGCAGTGCTCAGAACCTTTTCCTCTCTGTTAAAGGACTTGAACTGTATGTGATTTTTTACTGATTTGGATTTATTGCTGTAGTGATAGCAGAACAGGCCTGTGATGCTTGCAGTGTTTTGTAATTGATAAAATGTTTATTTTTTTTTAAATAAACGTTCACGTACATTTTCTGCCACACAGCATTAAACCGTTGAAGTTTGATGTGTTGAATAGGCGTATAATGCGGTTGTTCAGCTAAGAAGTGTCAAGCATTGCAATATCCTCCCTTAGAGACCTTTTACACCCCCCTCAAACAGCAAGCTGATGTGCTTGGACATCCTTCCCCTCCACCCTGCCACGTACAGGATATACACATGTATCAGATGTGTGGTTCGGTTACACCTCTAAAATGAAAGCCGCAAGTAGCTCGTGTGCTTGCAGAGGTTCGGGCTCGCCTTGTGAAATGGTGTGGGTCGGTAATGCGGCACCAGGGGTGAATTACTGGAGCCACGAGGCCTGAGCAGGACAGATCTCAACACAAGTTCTCAGCTTGGTGCAGGTCTGGGGTGTGCCCCGCTGGGTCTGTGGAAGGTAAAGTTACTTAGTTACTGCACCCTTGGCACCCATGAAAATTAGACCACTTAATGGAAGTTCCAGGAGCTGATGGGGGCTGGAATACAGCTGGAGCCTTTCCCGCTTCCCCTTCAGCTGTAAAGCTTTACCTCCTGAGCCCTCCTACCCCCTCCTTGCCCGGAGTGCTGGCCTGCCTCGAGCTGGGTGTCGAGTTTGTTGTTTGAAGGATGGCAAGACTGAGCAAAAACATCCTGTTTTGGTTTAGACTTTCTGTTAACCTCTATTCCAGTTCTGATATTTCCCCGAATGATTTTCTATTTTTTTGTCTGTGTGCAAACTCTGCTCAGTCTGTTCTGGGGGGTGCTGGTGGTGGAAGGGCAGGAGCAGACGAGGAGCCCAGCTTGGCCTTCTCTGCCCCTTCCCAAAAGTGGGTGAGTTGCAGATGCAGCAAAACAAGTCTGAAACGACTCGGTGTGTTTTGCAAGTCGGTTTCTTGGATTGTTTGCTTTAATAATCACCAGTATCAATGTAGGCTCATACCTATGTGTGGTGTTCTGTCAGTTAATCATGTCGTCTTTACTACTGTGTCTTTTTAGAGGTGGGGTTTTTTGGGAAGGTTTTAGAAGCTAATAGTGGCCTTTTGTCAGCCCTTTTTGGTTGTAATTACTTTCATGATGGTGGAGTGAAAGTCGTTTAATACATCAGTATACAATTAAGAATTGTTCTGAAGTTCCCCTGTTAACAATCTTGTATGAATTTCTGAGAGGTGGTTAACAATGATTTAGAACCTGAAGTACAAACACCAAATAAGCTTATGCGGTGTTTTGCTCAGAGTTATTATGGTTTTTCTGTCTACCTTGTGCTGCAGATGCTGCCTTGCTGCACTGTTTCTTTTTTACCTGTATAAAGGGATTTTGGATAAACCTCTTTTCATTGAGCCTTGTGAGAGTCCTTTTATATTATTGTTTTTATAGAAAACACAGCTGAGATGCAGATTTCTTTTTGGCTGCAAAGAGTTTGGTATCAACATAAAGAGCAGAACTTGATTGATTTGCAAACTTGATTCCAGTGTTTTGTATCTTTTTAACTTGAAATTCAGGTGAAGTCAGTGATCTTAAGAATAGTGACTACTTAGTTTAAATCTAGTAATTAATAATGTGACTTTCTTTTATTTTAAGGGAGTCCACAAGACGTCCCAGGTGATAGAGATGGTGAAATGAGTTCCAAAAGGTGCCGCACGGAGGAAACTAAAATCTGTGAGAAATGCTGTGCAGAATTCTTTGTTCTCTCTGAATTCCTTGAGCATAAGAAAAATTGCACTAAAAATCCACCTGTTCTAATCATGAATGACAGTGAGGGAACAGTACCCCCTGAGAGCTTCTCTGAAGCTTCTCTAGGGAACTTTCCAAGTGACCGAATGGATAGCAGGGCACGCAAGGACATTCAGGCAAAGGGCTGCACTGGTTCTATGGAAAAGAGAGAAGGAAAAATGGATGCTGAATCAGTTGGAGGAATGTACCTTAAAATAGAACCCCCTGTCACGCCTGCGGCTCCCGGGCTGAGCTATCTACCAAAATCCAAAGTACCAAACACTAACGTGACTCTGCAGACGATACGTGGCACTAAAGTGGCTGTGAACCAGCGGACCTCCGATGCCATCTCTTCCTCAGCAGCCGGTTTCAATGCTATCCCCATGATCCTGGAGCAGCTCGTGTGTTTGCAGCAGCAGCAACTCCAGCAGATTCAGCTGACGGAGCAAATCCGCATTCAGATTGCCATGATGGCTCCCCATGCCCTGCATCCTTCTATAGCAGCTGCTACTGATCCACTAAAAGCTCTGGGCGCTCACATGTCTCAGCAGCTGTCGGCTGCTGTGGCTTTAATTGGACAGAAAGCTGGAAGCCAGAGCCTATCACTGGAATCCTTGAAGCAAGGAAAACTACCTCATTCTAACACTGGCATTGCAGCCGCCAGCTCGCTGGCTGCTGGGCTGTCCTCCTCCTTCCCCCTGAAGCCAGAGGGAAGCCGAAGCCTCCCCGGCTCCATTTCTCAGTTCCCGAATCCTTTGCTACCTCAGTCCTCCAACTCCGTCATCTTCCAAAATCCGCTTTCGGCTGTTTCTTCTGTCATAGATTCCGCGAAGAAGGGGAAGGGGAAACCTCCCAACATTAGTGTGTCTGAGAGCAAACCGAATGCAGAAGAGCCGTTCTTCAAACACAAGTGTAAATTCTGTGGGAAGGTCTTTGGCAATGACAGTGCCCTGCAGATCCACCTCCGCTCCCACACCGGAGAAAGGCCCTATAAGTGTAACATCTGTGGGAACCGCTTCACAACCAAAGGAAACCTTAAAGTGCATTTTCAGCGTCACAAAGACAAATACCCCCACATAAAGATGAATCCTTATCCGGTTCCTGAGCACCTGGACAATGTTCCCACTAGCACTGGAATCCCATACGGGATGTCTGTGCCACTGGATGAGTCTAACCTAATTGTGGATAGCAAACCTCTCCTAACAACTCTGCCTACCTCTGCGGCCACGGGGGCACCTCAGGCCATCTCCAGCCTAGCAGGCATTAAAGAGTCTCTGCCTGGTACGTTCTCAAGTGATCTGCAGTCAAGGCCGTCTCCAGAAAGTGAGGGTGGCTCCTCCTCGTCGGGGGCAGTCGGTCACGAGTCGGGAACAGAGCAAAGCTTGAGCTCACCACAAGCCACCTGCAGTGTGAGCATCTTCCATGTAAGTGGGTCAAACGAGCAAGGCTCAGAGACATCGAAGCTTCAGCAACTGGTTGAAAATATTGACAAATCCACTGCTGACCCCAACGAGTGCCTGATCTGTCACAGAGTGCTGAGCTGCCAGAGTTCACTCAAAATGCATTATCGCACTCACACCGGGGAGAGGCCGTTCAAGTGTAAGATCTGTGGCCGTGCTTTCTCCACTAAAGGGAACCTTAAAACTCACTATGGTGTCCACCGGGCCAATACTCCTTTGAAGATGCAGCATTCGTGTCCTATTTGCCAGAAGAAGTTTACAAATGCCGTCGTGCTGCAGCAGCATATCCGCATGCACATGGGGGGGCAGATCCCCAACACACCAATGCCAGAGAACACCTGCGACAGCGCCGACGTGGATCCCGCTGTGGCTGAGAAGAATGGAGACATCAGTCGCCCAGATGAGACCGTGGAAAGCATAGAGATGGAAGAGGACATGGACTCTCAGGATGGCCCCAGGAGTTCTTCAAAACCTCCCACTCCGTACGACGCACAATCAGAGTCGCCAGCCACAGCAGCCTCCTTCTCTGGTGTTACTGCCCTGGAGAATCAAATGAAGATTGTCACCTCTTTGAATTTGCAGCGGCAAAGCAGTTTGAAGTCTAGCGACAACGGCTCAGCAGAAAGTGATGGCATGACAAATGATTCGTCCTCTGTGGCAGGAGACCCAGATTATCAGAATGGCAGGAGTCCTGCTGCCTCCGAGTCTGCATCTATCCAGGCTCTGTCCCCAGCCAACAGCCAAGCTGAGAGCGTGAGGTCAAAGTCACCTGCCTTCAACAATCAAGAAGATTCAGGCCTGGGAAATAAACCAGAGGGTCCTGAGAACGCTCCTGCAGAAATAGAAGGGGTTGTTGGTGCTTTGGATTTAACTTACGGCAATATTGGTCGGAAGGTCATTAAAGAAGAACCCGGGTTACACTTCGCGAATGGAGAATATGGTGAGTAACTCAAAATGCTGGGGATAACTTGGGGTGGGGCAGTAAGACTGGAGAAAATTCATCTCTAAAAAGGACCAACAGGAAACAAAACTTTCTCAGCTTTCCCCTCTTTTTCCTCTGTTAGGATTAGACTTAAGTGCTGTCATCTCCTGCAAGGGGTAGCATAGAGGTTCTTAAAATTAATAGAGACCATGCATTTAGTATATTACATGGGCTCACCTAATACTTCTTTATATCTCTTTAAAGATACACATTTGAGTTCTGTGGGAAAACTGCTTATCCCAGGGACGTGTCATGGAAACCCTGGAATCATTTGCGGGCTTTTCAGGCTCTTTAGTATTAAGGTTAATGTTTATCTAAATTTGACTCGTAAGCAAAACTTGCTAGCTCATAAGCTCACCAGCAAAGAAAAGGGATGAACTGATTTGTTTTGGGGTATCCCAGGAAGTTTAGTAGCAGCCCTGTCATGTGTCTCTGGAGGGCTTTGCAGATGTGCTCTTCGGGCTCGTGCAGCTCCACAGGCAGGGCCTCTGGAGCCTTAGCCAGGCTTCAGCTTTGAAGCAGAATGAGGTTGGGATAAACATTATTCTTTGCTTTCTTTCCAGGCCGAAGTAGTATTCCAGCTGCTTTTGTTAGAGCCCCCCCAGCCCTGATAAAGATGGAGCTGCCCAGCGATCGCCCCATTAGCACTGGCCACTTCATTGGCCCACCAGCTCTGTCCCCAGGGGTTGCCCCTCTCCTCGTGCCACGACCCAAGTTCTGCCGTCCCGCCAAACAGCACATCTGCACTACATGTGGGAAGAACTTCTCCTCTGCCAGCGCCCTGCAGATCCACGAGCGGACCCACACTGGGGAGAAACCATTTGCCTGCACCATCTGTGGGAGAGCCTTCACCACAAAAGGAAACCTGAAGGTAGGTCATCTCTGTGGTGTTGATCTCCTTTCTTGGTGAAACTCATACCAGAGATGGAAAGACTTGCTAATATTTGACCTGCCCTTTGGGGCAACGTTTCTTTTAGTTCCTCACATAGTTGTCTTTGACTTTTGTCTCTCCTCCCTGGGTTTCTTCACACAGTTTCTCACTAAACACTGTCCTGAGATTGCCTGCAGGTCTTCACTTCTGTCCTTGGCTTTCCTTTTGGGATGGAAGGGAAGGCTTAGCCCTTACTAAGCAGATTGCTTTTTTCTTTTTCATTTGGATTTGGATGTGTCAAGACATAAACTTCTCACAGACTGAATGCTACAGAATTCTGCCTGCAGAGTAAATGCATTACACTGCACTGCTTGAAACACTGTGAGATGAGGAGGGATTAAAACAGGATAATCCTGAGATGGCACAAAGTAGTTGGGGATTGTGTCTAAGCACTTGCTGAAGAAGAGCTGCGAGCCCGTCCTTATTGTCAGATGAATCTATTTGCTCTGTGAGGGACTTGCAGCTCCCTCACCCTCACAGAGCCTTCTCCCTTCCTGTTAGAAACTCTTCAAGCTTGTCAGTCCTCTTGTATAAATAGGAGATAGAATACTGATGGGGAGAGAAAATACTCTGCAGTTTGCAAACAGTCCCTTGCTGGAAGTACTAGCAGCGTGTGGTATGGAAGATTTCAGCTTAGGTGAAATCTCGCACATTACTTAATGTTTCTCTTCCAAATTGCTTGGTGGATGATTTTCATTAACCAGTATTTTTTTCAGTATAGTATGTTCACAGCAGATAACGTGGCTTTTATTCTGGGGGAAAGAGCAGCTTCTTTGCCAACTCCACTTAAAATAAGTGTAAAACACAGTCCTATGAGCCCTTGAGCAGTAAACTCTAGAGATCCATGATATTCTCAGGTAGTGGAATGACTCTGTCATACACATGCCAGGAAGGGAACGCTGACAAAAACTACCCAACTGAAACACTTACCTGAATGCAAATGTGACTTCTTTTGGGCAATGTGCCTGTAAGCAAAGTAGAACTTGGTTATGCCATGAAAGAACTGCAGTAATAATGATTCTCTTCACTTTTTGCCCCCCTCTGGAAGGTCCATGTGGGAACTCACATGTGGAATAACTCTGCCAGGCGGGGAAGAAGGCTTTCGATTGATAATCCCATGGCTCTGCTGGGGAACGATCCCAAGAAGGTATCTGAAATGTTCCCAAAGGATATAATGCCTCCCTCAGTGAGCATTGACCCCACGGTGTGGAATCAGTACGCAGCAGTGCTCAGCAATGGCATCGCCATGAAGACCAACGAGATCTCGGTGATCCAGAGCGGTGGTTTGCCCACCCTCCCGGTCACCATCGGGGGTGGCTCGGCCATAAACACTGCTACAGTCTCCAAAATAGATGGGACCCAGTCTGGGACTGGTTCTGAAACAGAGAAGGCCAGTGGTGCTGCTGCAGACAATGTGCCAAAACACCAGTTCCCTCACTTCATGGAGGAGAACAAAATTGCTGTTAGTTAAAAACTCTAGTGAAGTTGACGTACAGAAAGAACAAATATATATATACACAAACATATATTTTTAAGAGATTCCACTTCAGCCTCCTATTTTCCTATTGACGTGCAAATGATTTTATGGTTGTCTTTGTAAGAGTTGCCCAGAGTACAATCATGATATTGCTTTGCAAATAGTAAATAATAAAGATTAGGATTTCCTTCTATTTGGAAAGATGCGGGTCTTGCAAAGTAGTTCTTGCGTATGACTTTAATGTGTACAGCCTTACAGAAGTTTCTACAACTTGAAATTCCAAAGGTTAGAATATTTACCTCTGTTTTGAGTGATACTTGGGGGTTTTGAATAGAGTGGAAGCAACCTACTGTTGATGGAAAAGCTTCTATTTACTGATGAGAAATGAAAACTATTAATGCGGGTAAATATCCTAGAATGTCTGCTACCCTCCTGGGAAGAGTTTTTCTGTTTGGATTTTTGGCTCTGTGTGGTTTCTGAATGTACTTTTTACTATAATGGCTATAAAAACTACAGTTGTGTGTTTTTTTAATTACTTTTTTTTTTTTTTTTTTGCCTCAGAAGTTCTATGGAAAGAAAGTTGCTGTTTTTCTTTAGTCACTGCTCCCCAGTAATTAATTCTCTTTGTTGTTGACTGCTGCTTATTTAATACTACTATTAGGACAGTCCTTCAAGTGTAGTGCCAAAATTCCTACTTCCAAAGATGTGCAGTTTTTCCTAGATGTTTTATTTCAATACCAAGAGCCCCAAACAAGCATGGGCGGGTATGTATATACTTTTTTTTTTGTTTGTTTCTTCTTGAAAGGGAAGACTTGCCTTGGGAAGTCAGGTCTAAAAGCTCTGCAAGGAATCTCAGGTGACTGTTGCAATTTGGCATGGGAACTGGTTTCCTTAGCAAGAGACTTTTTTGTTCTTATGTTTTTTTTTTTTCATTTGGGTAATTTAGGAGATCAGTCTGTGTAAACCTGTATTTAAATATGAAGTATTCATGCTTAGGTTAAATGTTTTGTGGGTTTTTGGATGGCATTCCTACTCTGGTCATTAAGTTTCTTGGTGGTCTGTGAATTTGCATTCTGCCAAAATGGTAATTAATGATCCATGTGTGTTGTATGAAGGTTGCTGGGATAGTCATCTGGATTCTAAGTTATCTACCTCATTTTTTTCCTTTTGTAGTTGTAGTGTCTATTTTTCTATTAATGACCACTGTAATGACTGAGATTCAAGCAGATGCTTCCATGCACTATCTGAAACCAAAACCTGATGTATTAGTGGAAGCACCTGAAAAGTTACTGGACTGACCTTTCACTATTCCTCTGACGCCTGCTGGAACTGGATGTGTAATGGGATCTGAACCAGACTGGAAAGTGAGCATTTGGTATGGAAGGACTGAAGGATGGAGAGAGATCTCTCTGTGGACTGCAGGAAATCTTCAAGTCCAGTCTCTGTTGTGGAAGGCCCCAGAAATGCAGATTACCAAAAGTTTGTGTAATGTTGTTGCACCTGATTCTTGCTTATGATCTCTGTATGCCGAGTTGTGCCTTTCCTGCTGGACTTGTAAGTAAGAACATACCAGTACCTGTTTACACTGTAAAATGGATATTGTTACATAGACCATGCAAAAGGCATCCCAATTGTCACGTTTCTACATTGTGAATGTATGACTTTTGAGAACTCTGTAGTTTTGAGTATCTACTGATGCGTTTCTGTTGACATTTTTGAGAATAAATTTTGGGATGGCTTTTTCACCCTTGGTGCTTTAATTCTTCTGGCAAAGCTTTTGTCTTCTGAAGAGTATAGGAGTGGAGGGGTCTCTAGATCAGTTCTTAAAAACAACTGGGGTTTGATACAGGGGTTGGTACGTGCCAGGGATGTTCATTTCCACACTAGAATAGGGTGACAGGAATATGTACAACAATTCCTGTACTGTGATCACCCTAGAAAGGGAAAAAGGAATATTAAGTTGTCACATTGCTGGTGCCTGAAGACACTGGCTGCACAGAAAAAGGAAAGCAAAGGAAGACAGTTCTGAGAATAGCCCTGACATAATGGAAAAGTGCTGAGGTTCTGATTCTTGCAGCCTAAACTAACAAATATATTTTGGGCCTGGGAGGTAACAGTGGAGGAGAATGGTGCAGAAACAGTGATGTTTCCAGCAGTGGAGCTGACTGCACAATAATTTGGGAGTGCAAAGAAAGGCAGAAAGGAAACATTTGTTCTGTAGGCTCTACCACCAGGCTGAGAAAAGGTGCGGGGAGGGCAAAATAAATACAGGAACAGAAGGAAAGATAACAGCACACAGTGGATGTGCTGGGAGGTAGAAAGCATACAGTGCTTCACTAGAGCATGAAGGTGTTTAAAAGCAGCACTGTAGTCCCTGGGGGCAATATATTTGGTACAAGAGGAGACATGGCCCTTCTGCTCAGGGAAACCAAGGGATGAGAATCAGGACCCCAGTGAGGAATACAGCAAGTGGTGGTAAGTAAAAACTACACTCATGCCAGCGTGGATGCTGTGTGCAACTCCTGAGCTTACGACCTGCTTTGAGAGCAGTTGTTGCTCTGGGTACCTGAATGGGCTTGGTGATGGAGCTGCTGCTCTCTCCCTTCAAATGGTGGGCAGGATTTAAGGCTGATTCCTTACTCTGGTGCTGAGGATGTTCTGCCTGGGCAGGATTAACCGCAGCAGCTCGAGGAGCAATGTGGTGGGAACGAGGAGGTGTTGGGTTTAGAGGAGAAGTGGATGATGTCTAAAGACCTGCCCTAACTGGGAAATTGCTCTCCAGCATAGGCCAATCACGGCTATTGTGAAGAAGTGCCCTGGCTTCAAAAGAATTTGTGATAAAAGGCCTGCTCTTTGCTGATAGCTTGATAGCAAGTGGTACCACAATGCCATGAAAACACGTTGTTAGCAGGAGGAAGAGAGCAGCTTTTCTAGCAGGAAGCTAACAAAACCTGCTGTCCTGGGGCTTTGTAACTTGATGGTATTTGTTGCTGTCTCCTCATCCAAACAGCTCCTGAGGTTTGGGGTCTCTCTCAAATACAGACTACACTTGTGCCATAAGGGCTGAGCACACATTACTGCTTTACCTTAAAAGCCGCCAAGCTGTGGGGCTCTGCCTGCCTTTTCATGGCTGTCTATAAGAATATAATTACATATTCAGACCTCTGCTGCCTTTAAACTTGGTCAGCAGGTGGGAGATGACAAACAAGGGAGGAGTTTTTTAAAGCATGAGTGCTGGTTTAGAAATAAAATGTCAGGAAACTGATGGACAGCAAGAGGTTTTGGCAAGCAGGTGTATGATATCCCTGCAGCAGAGGGTTACTCAGGGGAATCAGGTTGATTCATTCAGCACCTGCCTTGGCTGAGTGGCCAGCAGTGAGATCAAATGATGTGACTTGGCACAGGGACACTGCAGGCCTTTGCTCTCCAGGCCACCGTGTCAAGTGCTCGCTGTGCCCAAAGCTGCATCTCTGCTCAGTGATGAGGCAGCTCCTGCTGGAGCGTGGCAGGATCCCTGGCTAAGCTCCTGCCAGCAAGTCATGGATCTTATCACAAAATGAGGAGAACGGGTAGGACTATCCCCCCCATCCCCAGAGCAGAAGCAGGCTGTGCCACGGGGTTGTTTGTGCTGGAGGGAGCTGCAGAGGAGACTATTTACAAAGCAGGCAAGACTGGGAATGACCTGCTCTCCCAGGTGCAAGGGCTGAGCCAACACCTTCTGAAACTCAGCGTGGTAACTCCCCACACTGGCAAGTGTGTTCAGTTTATTTACAGTAACGTTGCATCTTAACAATTAAAAAAGACAGCTGATTCTCCTCTTCCCTTTGCTGATGTAAATTAGGAACAAGTTACCGAAGCTAATGTAGCTCTAGTGGTGTGAGAGCAGAGTGAGCACGGTATGTGTGCTGTCTCTGCTCATTAGCCTCTCTTCTTGCCTAAAGGACTTTCTTGTTCTTATTTGTTATTGCTTACTTTGCTCATCGTGCAGAGGATTTGCAGGCTGTTGCTTTTGTGTTAGTAGCATATTTGCTTGCATGAGCTGATGTAAACACTGGCTTACTTCAAATGCTAAATTTGAACCTCAAAGTTGCATTGCTTTAAAAAGAAAAAAAACACACTAGCTCTAATGTATTAGCTCTGGTATTCCTCTAAAGTAAGATTTCTTTTAACTTCCCCTTTCTGTTCAAAACTTTCCAAAAAGTCAATGGGAACTTTGAGGAGTGGGTTTGTCTGACAACCATGGAGAGAACCAGATCTCCTGGCTGATCTCAGTGAGGCCAATTGCCTTTCCATAGCTGGCAGGGAGGAGATGGGAGCCTTCCTAGGCTGCTGATAAATACAAGGTGGAGCAAAGGGTGAATGACCACTGAACCTGGATCAGCAGAGGGAAAAGGACCTGGATGAGGTGCTTGTGCCGATGGGATGGCAGAGAGGGGCTGAAACAGAGGAAAAGCCGTGAGTACTGCATTGATTTTTTTATTTTTCTACTGTTTACTGCTGGGTTTGCAGCCTGTTTGGAATCAGGGAAGGCAATGGCTTCTGTCTGTAAAATACCAGCTCAGGCAGAAAGCTGCCTTACAGTCTGTGTGATCCCATGAGGTTACTGCTCAGTGCTGAGGCTTTTTGGAGATTTTTGTGTATCGTGCTCAGCCCAGAGGGCTCTTCTCTGTGCCCTTCCCGCGGGTTCCCCGGTGAGGGCTCTGCAGCGCCGGGGTGTGGGTGAGCTGGACTCACGTGTGTTCGGTTCAGCTCACATTTACCACTGACCTAGAAAAGCATCTGGCACTGCACAGCCACAGCAGGACAGGAAACAACTCAGGGGCAGAGAAAGAACCAGCAATTACACACTCCTGGAGCCTCTTACCATATTATCTATTTCGTTATCCTATCTTCTGTTTTCTGCACTTCAGGTTAATTGCTTATAAAGGGCAGCGTTCTTTGCAACGTTTTGATTGCTGTCAATGCCGCCAATGCTCAAAGCTGTCTGGTTTATTGGAAAGCATGTTTGTTTATACCTATTGTAACTGGTGGTGTGCTGGACATCCAGCCAATCTATGGCAGCATCCCTCTCCTGTCAAACTTCTTTATTAGCATCTCTGTTGTCATATCTCACAGTCCAGCGATTGACTTCTCTGACTTAATTGCTTCATGCAGAAAATGTCTCAATGAGACATGAGAATGAGAACAGGTGGATCTAATCATGGGCCTTATTTTCCAATACTTGGTTTTGGCAAAATCCAGACGTGACTTAAGATCTGTGTAAAACTGTCTCTCTAAAGAAAACTAAAAAAGCAAATCAAGTAAAATTCACAATGTCTAGTGCTATTATATAAATATTTAGTCAAGTATGGAACTTAATTACGGAATCATTTAGGCTGGAAAACACCCCCAAGACCATTGAGTTCAACTATAGAACCAGTCCCAAAATCTTTATGCAGATTATCTTCCTAGATACTCACTGGCTTTGCAGTCCTATGCGTGTGATGACAGAGGATGCTTTTAAATTAAATTACCTGAATTTGCTTTATAGCCCTTCACAGTCTTGTAGATCCACTTGGTAATGTTTGTTTTACAAAAATTTGTCTCCATGCAGTCTAGATGTTCAGAATACCAAACATAACTTTTTTTTTTTTTTTTTTTGACAGACTGCTTTTTCCCCATGAAACCAGTTTGATTACTTAGGTCCTTAAAGTTCAGCACACATTCAGGTGATTTACTGCTTTGGAGTACCTAAATATCTGTATATATTAAAAGTACTCCATCCCTCTCAACTCATGATGTCCAGATTTGGAAAATATAAAATTTGCTCATTACTTATTCTTCTGTTTCCCAAATCAATTCTTTCAGTCTTAAATGACAAAATAATCACTTTATGTAGATTTTTGGGTTGGGTTTTTTATAAAATTTGGAAATATAAAATGTGTAAAAAATACCAATTTATTTTCCCTTTATAACTTTACATTTTTTTATCACACTCACAGGATGTGTAACACAAAACCAGTAGCCAGATCATTTCAAGAGCTAACAAAATACAAACACAAACTACAGATGAGAGTTCATTTGTCTAGAAAACCTTTTTCTTTCTTCATTTCTTAGATTTGACAGCTGTCCTCTCTGAACGACATTTTGACTACTATGGTTTTAAAAATAAGGTACTGAAAGGTTGTTTTCTTCTTGAGCCACAACATATAATTATGTGAGGAAGAAAAAGATCCTACACAAAGACTGCACTTCCTCAGATCAGCATGAGCAGTATCTGCTCTCAAACTTCATTATGAGAATGCCAAATGTTTCTCTCCATAGCAGAGCCCATGGCAGTAGGAGCTTTATTGTAGTTTCCCTTAGCAAGTGTTGATGGATTTATGGAGGGCTTCATTAAATATAGGCTTAAAGGATATCCGCTATCGCCCACTTGTCAAAAGGAGAAATAATATCAAAGCCATGCGTGCAGATCAGAGCTGCAGGTGTTAACAGTGCATGATAATCTGGGAGTGTTTAACTCCCCAATTAATTGCAGTGGTCTTGTCCGAGCCCAGACGTTTAAAAGATAAATTTAAAGGATGAATGCACCTCGTGTAGGCTGGGGGCACACGTACAGTGATACCACGTTGCTAATGGTTCGTGTTTCAGCGTCCCACTTTGTGTTTCTTTACTCCGAAATGCTCCTTCCCCGTGTGGAGCTGAGCCTTGGGAACGGGCAGCTTTTGCGAGTTTGCTCTGATTTTGAGGGATTGAATGTCACAGTCCAAGCTTGTTTCAGTACTGCTTCGAGGAGGAGTGATGTTTCAGCACACCAAACCCTGTCTGCTGGGCGCTGGTGGGAGGGAGTCAGGAGCTCGGGGAGATACCGCAGTGTACGAGCTGCGCTGCACAGCTCCTGCAGGGCTACAAGTTTGCAAACCCTTAGCAACCAAATCCCTGCTCCTGCCCACTGCCTTCCTTTTACAAATGGTGCAGCTGCAAACACAGCCCTGAAACAAAGCTCCGAATACCGTGTGCAGCGGGCTCCACTTTCAGACAAAGAGGGTGCACCCTGGTATTTGTAAAACATGCACTTATGAAATCAGATAATAACAGGTACAAAGAATAATGGCACAACTCCGATTGCCTGTGGAATCATAAACATTTTGTTCAACCAGTTGTGCACCTTTAGTTTGAGCCAACTCCTCAGATGTCAGAATTATCTATAATTTGATACTCATGCTTAGGGAAAAAACTAAATGTAGTTCAAAAACTGAATTAATCTTTCAGCATATAAAATGTCTAACAGAATATCATTATTATGACCTTCCTCTGTGTTCATCAAAGAAAAAAAGCAAAACTAGAGTCCTTTTCATAAAAAGCTCAATTATTTATTTAGTAGCACAACTATAATGGAAGAAAATTTATAGCACATTGTGCTAAATAGGTAATGAGTACAATTTGCAAGTGCATTGTCAAAACCACCCATCCATTGTTTGAGTGGGAAACTGGCACGAGCACTTGCTCCTCGGAGGAATATGGGCACACCCCCAAAATACAGTTTATTTACGTGTTCTTTAATCAGTGGAGCTTAGAGACCTGGATGCATTTGAGGATCAGTGAAAGCCGGTGGAAGGCATCACCTGTGGGTGAGGAGCTGCTGTCACGGGCACAGAGGGGGAGACAAAGCCATGGGGACAAGGAGGTGGCAGAGCTCTGTACCACAGAGGTAGAGTGGAGAACTGGAGGAGAAAGGCAAAAGATAAGGCTGGAAAGGCTTCCAAAACCACTGGGAACCATGATGGTACAGGGCCATGGACATAAAAATTTCTGTTTGATTTAGACACACCCTGGAGCCAGTTGTGTTCATAGGCTGTGCTTTGCCAGGTTGAACTTCCCCTTGTCTTTGTGAGCTTGAATGTCAGATCACAAGAGACTCAAGATCATTCAGTGCATAAAACATAAGTCTACTGGCAAAGCAAGTGCTTGTGCTGCCTGCTGTGGGAAAAGAGGTTAAATCATCCCAATCAACAACTTGGTAGTTTTATACAACCCTTTGCATTAAAAATGAGAGCTCAACTTTGGACTTGCCAATAACCAGTTTCTTGGGATTGAGATGGGATTTACAATGTGCAGAGGTGAGAACACTGACAGCGTTTGATGAACTGTCCCTACAGGACAACCTCAGGGGAGGCCAAGTGGTCCAGAACTGATTGTAAGACAAATCACTTGGTGAAGATGAGGGGGAGCAGGGAGGGGTATAAAACTGCTTGCTGTGCTGTTAATTTAATCATCTGGGGGGAAAAAAAGTCCTGGGAGAAAAAAACCCAAAACATAGATAATGATTTAAAATTATGGAAAACAAATGAGCTCCTTTTAATTAGCAGTGATGCAGTATGAATTTTGCAGCTTGCAGGGCTCCTTTGTGAGCCTCAAGTTATGTGCTTGCAAAAATAAAGCATCAGAACAATCCAGTGGCATCAGAAAAACCAAAATACCTTTTATTTCACTTGATTTAACAAATATAACTTCCCAGTTCTGGGCTAGAGGTTTTCCCTCGGGCATTCCTTCTGAGCAGACAAATGAAAATCAAAGGCTTGGAAACCAGGAGAGCTTGTACCTGCTGTGAGTGGTGAAATCACAAGTGAAATCTTTACAGCAAAGCTAATGTTATGCCAGAAATACATCAAGGAATGGGTTTAGCCCATTGAGTTACAGCCTAGTCTAGATCCTTCAGAGTGATTTTCTAACTAAAAATCAAGAGCGTTTCAATACAAGGCAGAAAATCAGAGTACCCGTAAGGGAGGCTTTGAAAGTTTGTTTGGCTCCTCAGATGCTGTGTGAGTAAGTCTGCAGCCTGCAGTGCATCCCTTTGCTCCTCTTTTAGGATTCCTGGGGCTGAGTCAGTCAGTTGTTTGTCCTCCCACGCTCTTGGATGTTGGAGCTGGGCCATGTGCAGAAATGATGGGGAGGAAGTTCAGCTGCTCCTTGTGAAGGAGGGATGTCATTGATTTCTGTCTGATCACAAAGCTATGAAGGGCCAAAATGTGGTGCTTAAAAGAATGATGGATGTATTCAAATCCAGTGCCACTTTCACCTCACAGCAAATAGCAGTGGCATTTGATAAGTTTTATTTTAACCAAGGCTGGAGGCTAGGATTGGCGTTTCAGCCAGGTACAGCATCAGGCCAGTGGTTTTGTGGCAATGGTGTGACTAGTTTGGGTCAAGTACAATGTCCTGTTTAGGTTCTTCAGTCGCTCCTTTTATTAAATCATCATTTGCAGTGAATTCTATCATCCTATCTTTTCTTTCATATGAAAAAAGTATTTCAGATGTTGAGTGTGAGAAAAAATGGAGCAAATATGTTTCATGAGCCCTTCTCTCTCATGAGAAGGGTTTGTGGGAGGAGAAGGGATTTCTGTTTCTACTTCAGTTGTCCCCATGAGGGGATAAGAACAGAAGATTGAGAAATAAGAAATTAAAACATGGTATTACTTAATTGAAATACAGCCTAAAAGTCAGTTCTACAAAAAGTTTTGTAATGAGACGCCCCTAGTTAGGATGGCATTGGAAATATCTGCCTAAACAGTCTCAGTTCTGGTGCCTGAAGCTGGTGTAACTCTTCACTGCATTGCTGAAATATCCTCATTACAAAATGTTAGGATGACTCTGCTTCAACTGTAAGGGAAAATTAAATGACAATTGCTGGTATAATCCATAGTGTAACCTGAGCTAGAGCACAGTGAGGGATGGAAAGAAAAAAGCTGCCCAGACACTCTGATGTGACTCACTCTTCTTTGCTCCTCTTTTTTTACATATATTATTTTGAGTTCTTTTTTTGATAGTCTTCATTTTTCACTGGGAAAGTACTATTAACTATATTTAAGATTACCCTTGAGCTCATTTTAAGATATATGCAAACATCCCTCATCTTAAAGAAAGTCGGTCAGTTTGGTATATGCTACTTTGTAGTATGTTAAAAAAGAAAAAAAAAAAAGGTGATTTTGAACTTACTCTTGACTGTGGTGTTTTTGTTCTGCAGAGCCTTGAGGTCTTGAGGTTGTTTGTCAAACGAAGGGTTTTGCAGGCAGTTTGTAAAGGGATGAGAAATAAGCTGCTCATGCACTAGAAAGAGGTTCAGATTTTTTGGTGACCGCAGGTGTAAGGTGCTGAGCTGGATGTGCAGATCTGACTGTTTCATACGATCTTTACCTGCACTGGGCATTTCCTCCATCTGTAGGGGTGCACCAGGGTAAATTTGGGTGGTTTATGACAGGAAGAAGCTCCTCTGGCACGAGTGACAGCCCCCAGAGTTTCTGCCCCCACTGCCACGGCTGTGCAGGTGGTGGGAGCAAACTTGGATGGGCGATGCCCACAGGGCTGGAGCTTCTGCCCAAAGCACCTGCAACATCCACCTCCACAACTGCTGCTCAGCGCAGGCAGGGCTTCAGCAAAAGTCTGCCACCCACATGGTGATTCCCCTCTATGTAAATCTGCCAGAAGAAGCCTTGGATCCAAGCCCATGCCCTCCCAGGGCTGCAGGGCTCTCGCTAGTGCTGCCTGGCTGTTCCCAGGCTGTGCTCAGCATCCAGCTCCTAATGGGATTTGATTGGAATAAATAAATAAATCGAGGAGCTCTTCCAGGCAGATGCTTTCTGTGAAACCAGCCCTGTTTCCAGAGCTCATGTAGAGCACGGCCACGAAGAGAAGAAAGCATCAGAGGGGAACGTGAGGAAGTGATTTGCAAGGGGTGGGGGCTGGTACCTCATGGACCACCTGTGACACTGTGACACAGGGCCATCGCCTCACCAGTTACACAACTGGAAGCATTTTTTTTCTTTGTTACTGTTGCTGACTTTTTTTTCAGTCACTTGGTGGTTTTCTCCACTGACACAGTTCTGGTGGCTGAGCAGATACCATTAGCCTGTTAGACTTCCCTATTTGTGGTTTCCTAGATGTGCTTTAGCATTCCACATTTTAAGAAGGATGTGTTATATGAATATTTATCTTGACCAGTTTTTTTCCTGATAGTATCACTAGGAGAGTGTAATTCATTTGACCAGGACCATTGCAGTACCAGTTTCTCATCTGCCCTATGAAATATCTTTGTCACTTGGGATTTTGTTTTTCATATTTGGAAGAATGAATAAGCTCAACAGGACAAAAGGTAACGGGTTGGATATGAGCAGGTGTGCTGTGCCTAAAGAGTCTTTTAATTTCTTGTTTATGGCAAAGAAGAACATGAAGATATGGAGATGGCAGGAGGAAGATGCAGTGGAGGTAGAAGAGTTGGAGTGAAGTGAGATGAGTGGATGGAGAAGATGGAGCAGGTGTCAAAGGCATGTAGGGCAGTTTTGCTGGGACAGGAATGTGAAGCAACCATGAAGAAAAGATCATGCTGGCATCCAGGACCCCTGTCTGATAAAATACAAAGCACATATTTCAGCTTTTGTAACCCAGTGCTTTTTTTGAATCTGACTTGTACATTTGGATTTCATAATGTCACCATGGATGTAAAGAAATGCATGAAGTCATACACAGAACAGAAAGGCTGGAGCAATTTGTGTCTAAATTGGCAGAGGAAATCTGAATTGGGATCCAGAAATAAGTGTTGCCAGGAGTGGGTGAAGGTCACTGAGCAAGAAGGGTGTGAGGAGCAGTAGCCCCATAAAGCACAGTCGTGAAACATGAGTGGAGGGATGGTATAAAGAAGGGGAGATCAAGCTCGGAGCCCGTGCTGGCTGCGCAAGGCTGAGGACACAGGGGATGTGCAGCGGATCTTTCCCCTGGGGTGAAGGTGAGGAGCCCTCAAGTGCGGAGGTGCTGGGCACAGGTGGGCACCGGCGCCGGTACGGGAGTGCCGGGTCCCGAGAGATGGTGAGAAACGGAGATGGGGGGCGAGGAGATGGGGCAGGATGAGGCGGAGCGTCCCAGGTGCGGGCTTGGGGTAGAGCAGGTGCTGGCCGAGGGCAGGGCAGGGTAGGGCTGGGCTGGGCTGGATTGGGTTTGGCTGAGCTGGATTTGGCTTGGCTGGGCAGGGCTGCCCGGACCCGGGCGGAGCGGACCCGAGCCCGCGGGGCCGAACAGGGCCGAGCGCTCCGGGACAGGCGGGCGAGGGGACAGTGCTGACCCGCATCCCGGTACCCCGGGAGGAGACACCCGGCCCCGGTGCAGAGGGCGGAGCGGGCGGCGGGGCGGGCGCGGCACCTGCGTGCTGGGAGGCGGCGGCGCCGGGCGGCCCCTCGGCGCTGCCGCCAGACGGCGGCGGGCCCGGCTCGGCGCTGCTGGGAGCGCATCCCGCCCGCCCCGCTCCGCTCCGCCCCGGCACCGCGGCCATGACCGACAACATCCCGCTGCAGCCCGTCCGCCAGAAGAAGCGCATGGACAGCAAGCACCGCGGCGGGTGAGCCGAGCCGGGGGCAGCGGGGTGTTGGTGCTGCGGGGGCGGGCGGAGCGACCCCCGGGGCGGCGGAGGGGCTGCGCTCGGGAGCCTGTGCGGGATGCGCGGGGCGGGCGGGGCGCGGGGGCGGCCGCGCTGCGAGCCCCGGGAGGAGGAGGAGGAGGAGGAGGAGGAAGGGCAGGCAGGAAGGCAGGAAGGCAGGAGGCAGGCGGGTGCTGACAGGTTGCTCCTGACGCCATTGCCTGGCACGCCCGGGCGCAGGGCAGGATCCTGCGGGGCGGCGCGGGGAGCGGGGACAGCCCCGGCAGCCCCTCGCGGGGGGACAGGGCGGCCCGGCCGGCCCGCACCGCATCCCCAGCCCCGCACAGCCAGCAGACAAAGCCCTGCCCGGGCGGCAGCCGGGGGTCGCGGCCGAGGGGGGCACCCGCCCTGCCCGAGTCCTGCTTGTCATCCATCTCCGCTGCGCGCATGGCTCGGGGCTGGAGAATCCCTCGGCCTTGGACCATAAATGGTGTGTGTGGATCTGTAACAAAGGCCCTGCCTGGAAGCTCTGATTAACAGTATCAGCTACAGCAATACAGTATCCTTGGTGTGCGATGTTGCAATATCCTGAGTGTGGGCTGCGTTCCTGAAGGACATATGTGTATATATTTGTACTGGTATCCCCCTGCAGGAAGTTAAATAAGAAAAATGGTCCTTTAATACTATTTCGTTATGAAACTGCACCGCTATGCAGACAGGTTGGCTTGCACACAGTGGGATATACAGGGTATCCAAGTTACCTGGCTGTCAGTTACTGCTGCATTTCATTTGTCCCTAGATAATTTTTTTTTTTTTTTTTTTTTTAGAACTAGGTGATTGGTATTAGCGAAACAAACCAAAACATCTAAGGAAATCCTCACTGTTAGAACAAGGGGAAATATTTACATTTTCCTTGTTTGTTATGGTTTTGGTTGATACTTTTCATTCAGATTCCTGTAATTGACATTGTTGTATATAGTTTATCAGTATTAGAATTATGCGTTGTTTCTGTAACTGATGTAGCAGTGCCAGTTGAGCTGGAGGAGTGTGTGATGCAGCAAGTAATTCCCCAGTGCCTGTGTCACATGCATCATCGAGCAAAGTACCACAAGGTGCAGCCACCATGGCATTACATTTGGTGACGTGATTGAAGGGATCAGGGAGAGGTGAAGGCCTGAGAAATTTCTCAAAGCTTCTTGAGTGATTTCTTTTCCAGAAGTTCTCTAATCTCTACCAAGATCCTCTTGGGTGTTACAGTATGGTTAGTACTGTCTAACAGAGATTGCCCTCATCTAACCTAATGGTTTGTTGGGCTCTACCCCATTAGCAATCACAGAGATGGTTGCCAGCGTTAGTGAAAAATTTTGGCAGCATGTGAAGGGAGATTGCCTAGGATTTTTCTCCATAGCAGTTGCAATAACTTACATTTGGGGTTTCTCTTTGGTGTGGCAACTGTTGGGAATGGGACTTGTCATATGTGAGGGACCCTGGTTTTAGTGATGGCCTGTGAGTAGTTTTGTCAAATGATAGTGTGGATAAGAAAGCATTGAGGTCAAGCAAATCCAAACCAGTACTATAAACCAAAGAAGAGATCAGCCAGAAGCAGGGTCCCTGGTGACACATCCAGAACAGTGTCCTGGGAATTCTAAGCCACAATCAAGACCTCCTTTTTTCTGTTCCCTCTGAAGAAAAACACAAACAAAAGCCATCCAACTCATGTTCCTCGCTACATATGAAAACTCAGGGTTAAGCAAATCTTGAAAGGCTTCACCTTAGCATAGCCTTAACTCACTTCTCCTGTGGGGTTTTCCCCCCACCAGTGGAGCCAAGTTGTCAGACAGAGATTTTTGTCACTGTGGTCTTCTGGAATGGGGAGCAAATTTCTGGTCATGTACTGAAGGACTTAGTAGACATCTTTGCTTCTGTTAACACTGTAATGAGAAATGCCTAATTCTCATGTAGGGCAGGTGTCATCCAGCAAGGCTTTCATTACCCTCAGCCTTTCACATACTTTGAAGAGAAGCCAGGGAGGAACTCGCTCAGTAGCCTTGCAGAGATGAATGATGGCTCACAAGGCTGAGGTCTGTGTCACAGAGAAGCCATGTGCTTAATGAACCGAGTGGCAGCTGTGGTTATCTGTTCCTGAGCATGACTTTAATGTGGCTCTTCCTTGCTTCCACCAAAGGCTAAGCTCCAAATTCTGCAGCTCTGTGCCTTGGATTCAGCCATGTTCTCCCAAATGCTTTGCAGCGCTCTGGAAACCACTGAGCTATGTGCCAGCTAGGAGGGAAGGATGGCATTAATTGCAGAGGGACTGTTGGTGGCATGGCAAGTGAACCTGAGCTTCCCAGGGGCCGAGTTCTTCTGGGAAGGGAGCTACAAGTTCCTGAAGATCCCCAGGTGCCCCATTCGACACATGACACAAGTTTTTCCCTAAATAGCTCGTGGTGTCAGTCCACAATCCTGCAAGGCTTTTTTTGAAACTAGCAAACTGCTGCGCTCTTGCTGCTGCTACAATGTAAAAGGCCTTGATGAGAAACCTGGGGGAAAGGATGGGGATTGAGGCGTGGAAGGAAGAGCTCTACAGCAACACTGCGTGAGGCCGTTCCACTGTACGTGCCTGTGTACTCTGGCTCTGTTTAAAATGGCAAATTCCATTTCAAAGTCAACAGAGAGAGATGGGAGCTCCTGCCCTCCATCTGCCTGCGTGTGGGTGTGCCTTGGCACGTGCAGAGCTGGGCTGCTTTCCCACAGCCGAGCTGTTTTGCTGGATGGCAGGGGTGGGCTGCAGGAATAGCAGCTCTCCTGGCCCCTTCCTGAGCCACAGCAGCTGTGCCAGTGCACGGCCTGAGATGGGAATGTTCAGAATGTTTCATGTGGAATGTTTGACGTGGAGGTGCATAAAAAGGCTAGGCAGTTTTGCATGGCTCTGGCTTTCTTTATCCGTGAAAAATTCGTTATATGCTTTGGAAATAATGTCATGTGGGAGGTTGGTTTGTGTATTAAAGGTGCCAAGGACTTACTGGCACAGCCCATGAGGGTCATAGAAACATCATCTGAGAAACGTGTCTGTTTTACAAGTGACTAAATATGTCAATGAACTTCAGCACTAATTTGACAAATACTACCCCCATATTAGACAAATGTGGGACTTTTTTTCCAGTAGGTTTGTTTTGCATGAAAAATGCTTATGAAAGCATTTTTCACTTGATTTTCAAATACTTCTCCGTCAAACACGCTGCTTTTATAAATAAAACCTGCTTCTTGGTAATGGCTGTTCTTCTGGCATCTGACATTCAATCTGTCATATTGCTGCTTCTTACATCATCACTAAGGATGCATTTTTGTAAGCAAACACAATCCTAAGTGAAGTACAGAGCAGACCTGTTCTTCAGCACCTCCCATTCATTTAGATCCCCATGCAGATTAAGGAACACATCATTTATAGGACTCAAAGTTTCAGATACAGTTCACATCTAATGAAATGCTTTTGAGTGGTTGTGACTTTATTTGGAGGTTTGTGAGCTTGTTTCTTCTTTATTTTTGCCAAGTTATGATTTAAAATGTGAATAGCACAGTGCTGTAAAAGCTGCCCTAGGTAAGATGCATTCATGTATTTTTCATGTTCTTTCTATAAGGTGATAATTTTTAAAAGTTCATGGTTTGCCCTGACTTGCTAGTTTATTATACTTCAGGGGTTATTGCAGTAACTGTTCTTCAATGCTTCAGTTGCAAAATGGAGAAGGAGAAATGTTTAGGAATGTGTATTCATTCCTAAACTTTTTTAGAAAACTACTCACATTTCTGTAACTTTGTGATTTGTGTTCCTGGAAAATGTGTATTAATTTTATCAGCATTTCTAAGCAGTGATGTAAACTTTCAGCTGCTTTTCCGGACAATCTTTCAAGGCTGTTGTCTTCTAATTTGTTGATGACAAGTATTTTATTATTCCTAATAATGCCAACAGTTCTCTGCCAGAAACTTTCTCCTGTGACACTGCCCTTGCCCTGAGCAGAAAACTCTGGAGTAATGTGATGGCCTGAGCATGCCCTTCCCTCATCATCTGGGTCTCTAAGCTTGATACTTGAAAACAGGGGTGACATCCAAAGAAACAGTAGATCACAGAACTACACAATGCCTGCAAAAGTCTTTCAGGGGGAAACAAGTAAGTTAACTGGAAAAAGGACTTTTAATTTAATGAGCTAATCTGAAAACACATTTGTACTTTGTTTCTGGTATCCAACTAAATGGATTTGTCAGAATGATGTTTTTTTTGTTTTGTTTTGTTTTAGGTTAAGATTATTTAATTTTAAGAGAAGGAAGGGAAGAGTGTCTGACATGTTCCTTGTTAGGTTCACCACCCATCTTTCTGCTGCTTCTTTCCCTTTTGCTCTCAGTATGAGCTGTGTTTTGTCCCCCCATCATGTGGGTCTCCCGTGTTGGATATTTAGCAGTAAATGTGCTTGTGGAGATTGGTGTTTGCTTGCATTGCAACATCATCAGGTGTGAGACAGAAAAGGCTCAGGCAGTGGGACTGTCCTGCCAGTGCACAAACCTGCCCTAAATCTGCACAGTCTGCCACTGCAGCAGCTCCTTTTTTTGCAAAGTGCTTTCTAAGGCTCACAGATGTCATATAGAGGATCTTAAAGCAGAAATAAGGAGCTTATTAATGTGTTCTTCCCCAGTGAAGTTTAAGACATCATTGAGAAATTAAAAAAAATGTAAAAATTATGGCAAGTGAATATCTTTGGAAGGAGTGATAAACATCTGCCTGTAAGAACGAGCACATTGTTCTGTGCTTGAGAAATGTCTGTGTTTTTACAAAAAAATTCATTTTCTATCTTATTTCAGCAAGCCACGGGCTGGCACTTGAGGAATGAGTGTGTGAGATAACATTCCTGCTATCCCAGGGTTTAGATGGTGGGTTTCTGCCCTGTGCCCAGCCAGCAAAACACAGGAGGGAAAAACAAGGTCATAGAATGGGTGAGAGTTAAATGCCAGCACTGGGGTTGACCAGGTGCCTTCCTACCAAAAATTCTTCGAATGACTGCAGGGTAAAAGTCAGCATTTGCCGGGATTTTCAGGCGCTGGTGCCTGAGTTCCTGGCTGAGGCTGCAGCTGTGGAGGAGACTCCCAGCCCATGACGTGATGGGATTCCTGAGTGCTGATGAACCTCCCCAGTCAGTGTTGCAATGTGTGACTCTGGGAGTGCTGGTTGTAGTATTGTGTTCATTGGTTGGGAGTTTGTTTTTGTTTTTGGTTTTTTTTAAATTAAATCCTTTACATATAAGCCTCGTGCTGAAAGGCAGTGTAGGAGACTTTACAGTGAAAATGCTGGATATTCTTTACTTGAGCATTCATAATACTGATACTTGCCTTCAAAACTTGCTGGGCAGGAAGTTTTGTCTTTTGTTTGTTTAATTAGGTTTTCAGTTTGCTTTCCCTGTAATTCAGGAGGTTGCAAAAACTGTGACTTGAGCCAGGCAGGAATTTCACAAACGTGTTCTTTTTACACAGCAGATTCTCCCATGCCCTTTCTTGCTTTTACTTGGGGCTGCATTATTTTTAGGTTGTTTCTTAAACCTTATAGTAACACAGCATTTGTAAATTAAAATTCTTGCAGCAAAGAGTGTCTTTGTGGTGGGAACGCTACGAGAGGTCATGACTTTGATGGCAGAAATAAAATTTTGAGTAATTTCACTTTTGTCCAGCTGCTTTCTACTTATCTACCACTGTAGGTGCTCTCAGTTTTGGGGGCTGCTGTTTTATTTAGAACCACACCAGTGTAAGCAGTGCTAGGTGTTAGCATTCACAGAGTAGTGAATTTCTAGTAATTTCAAAACCAAAAGACTAAAAACAATGTAATGGTATGTAAACATCTGGTCAGAGCACACTCTTCTTAAGGTAAAATATTTTGATTACTTTGTGGGGTTTGTTTGCCTTTTTCTTTTACATCAATGAAGAAAACATACTGATAAGTCATTGACCTTATTAAAAGTCTGAAAGGCTGCTTTGGACATTTAGCTATTGGTTTGAAGATGTGCTCAGATATTTGGAAAGTTCTTTAGAGCATGTGGGTGAATTTTATTTTGTAAAAAACATTCCCAAGACAAGTAAAAATTGTATTAAATTGACAGTAGTGCCCTCTTTGAGCCTTACTTATCCTATAGCAAATATTATGATATAGGTGTGTGGGTATTTTTGCTGTTGAGTACAATCCCTATAAGAGGCCCAACCTAAAAAATATACAAAGGTAACTGGTTTCAGATGTCGGATTACAAGGACTGACTGACTCTGTAAATGCAAAGCACATTGTGATGAAATGGGGTGTGTGGACACCAGATTTGCTCCCTTGGGCAAAGCCTCTTTTTTGGAGCTTTTTCTTCATTGTGAAAGAAGGAAAACTGCTTTTTTCCATCCTCTTTCCTTTCTTTTTTTTTCTTTTCTATAGAGCATATCTGTTTCCTATTGTGATCCAAGTACCATTTTCACTATTTTCTGTTAGAATATAATTGGGATGACAGCGAATATTTGTCTTAGGTCTTCATCTGCAAACACAAAGGGAAACTGCAGTTAAAAGGTATCAAACTAATAAGATGCACTTCTGTAGTAGAGTTTATGAATTTGAGTGTTTAACACCAGCTTTGCTGTTTGTCTCACGTTGGTAACAAACTGCCTTTCAGATGTGAGTTTGTAAACAAATGTGCGGGGAAAAAAGATCTAATAGTTTTTCTTAACAAGCAAAAATAGTTTGTAGAGTTGACAGAAATTGAGAACTTCAGGGGCAAACAACTTTTTGAAGTGAGTTACATTTGAGGTACTTAATTATGGTTGTATGCTACTACCTTGGGAATAGTCAAATATGAAATTCTATTGGCTTAGAAACATTACAAATTCAGAATAACAGGTAATATCCCTGTACAGAGGAAAGCAGAGATGACAGTGGTTCTGCAAGTCTGTAGGAAATCAGATGCCTCTTGTATATACCTGAACATTAAAACATCTCCAACTATTTTATTCCAGATATTTGGTTTAGGTGTTCCCTACTATCAGGGTTTGAACTGTTGGCCTTGCCCACTGTGTTTATTTCTCAGATTTTCCTTATTCTCCTAATTTTCTACCTGGTGTAGGTGAAAGCAGTAGGATCATTATTGAAACTGGGGGACCTTACACATCCTCTGGCTTTGGAATGGAGGGTTTGACTTAACCTGGAGCTGTAGGAGTCTGTTGGGCACCATCCAAAACTTGTGATTTTGTGTTCCTTCAGTGCCAGCATGGGAGTGCTGTGTAATGCTCTGCTGTCTTGTCAGCATTTTGCTCTCAAAGCTTTTTTGAGCAAGAAAACCACTTTTTCTGTGTTTGGGTGGCGTTTCTACACTTAGGGCTTAGGCTGTGCTTGAGTACAGACTAGAGAAAATCCATCTTGCCAGGGCTCATCTGTCACTCTTCGTGAAATAGAATAATGACTAAGTAATTTGATTATGCAAAAATTCTTTTATCTGGTTTTAAAAGCTCATGAGAAATTGTCTTGCAAGCCAGCCTTGTGAAGTTAATGTCTGTGTCTGCTCACGGAGCACTGGATCACATGGTGACACCTCTTCTTTATTTCTGAAAGCAAAGTTGGTTTTTACTCCCCTTCTGTACTGAGGGAACTTACTTAACGGATTATTTGCATCCTGCAGGGCATAACACATTTTTAAAAAATGGTTCTTTGTAGGAAACCACCTTCTGTGTGGCGAGCTGTGCACTCTGATCACGGTGCTGCATGTATCTTCTGGCAAGACAAGGACTTCAAGAGCTGAACGCTTTGTGTACTTCCTTAAATAGTTATTTCTTTGTTAGCTGTGCATTTAAATGAACTTTTGTGGCAGAATGCTTGATTCAAGAACAGATCTTTGTGGTGTTTTCTGGAAAGATGTTTATAAGAGCTCTGAAGCTTTTGGTTATCAGTCCGGCTGATGCTGACTTTCCCAAATGTCAATGAAATTCAATAGGGCTGTGTTTAAAGGAACAAGGAGGGTTGGGAAGAGACTGGTTTTCAGAAAGAAGCAGTGACAACAGGAAAATAACTCTTTGGGGGTTTGGGAGGGTACAATGCTGTGATTTTGAACAGAGAGGCTTTTACAAGGTACAAGAGGGATTCCTGATATATCTTTGCATCTTCCATTGAGAGACTGATGCTCTGTTTGATTCCTTGTCTCGAGTAAGCATTTGTAACACCAAGCAGTGTCAGTTTTATTCACTAAAATTCCCGGGAGCAGGGATTTCTGTCTGGCCTTAGTGCCAGGCTGAAGGTCCTGCGAGGCACCTGGAGCTGGTGGCAGGGGGAGCTCTCCCACCTGTGGAAAGGAAAGGTCTGGGGTGAATGTGTGTGACTCAGAAAAGTGTGTTAAAAATGAATGAATGAATGAATGAATGAATGTTCCTTCTACAGGTGTTGTGAGTGCTTAAGATGCTGTGGGAGGAGAGACCCGAGGCCTCGCACTGTTTGGCTTGGCCATCCCGAGAAGAGAGACCAGAGATACCCTCGCAATGTGATCAACAATCAGAAATACAACTTTTTCACATTTCTGCCTGGGGTAAGTGTGAATAAAGTTGCTTTTCATCATCCCACCCTAATGCTTTCCCCACTTTCGGTGGTTTTGCAGTAGACAAGTGCAGAACCTGGAGCTGGAGAAAATCATGCTTGGGTTGGGTTTGGTAGGCTTCCTGCAAAGGCTGCCTTAGGGCAGACACAGATCTGTCCTGAGTGGCCAGGACTACTTTAAGACTGTCCCGAGTTGGCATTTAGTCACTTGAAGAGCATGCAAAAGTGTTTCTGGTGGTTAGATCAATATGCATAACATCTGAACTCCATTAATTTCCTCCATCCTCTTCTTTTCTCGTTTTTTAGGTGTTGTTTAACCAGTTCAAATACTTCTTCAACCTTTATTTCTTGCTTTTGGCCTGCTCTCAGTTCGTCGTTGAGATGAGGCTTGGTGCACTCTACACGTACTGGGTTCCTCTGGTAGGTCATTGAAGGTTTATTTATTCCAGAAGGTTGGGAAAAAAAAAAAGTTTTAAAGCCCATCCTTAGGTCTGTACATGTGTCTGCATGTTTAAATACTGCAGAAATTTTCTACCTTGCATTTCAGTATTATATTAATGAATTAGATCATTCATTTAAGCCCAGATGCATATGCTAGAAACCTTCAGCTTCCAACATCACCTTGCCCCCTTCTAAAAATGAAAAAGTCCCTTATTGACAGAGATAATCAGTACATGGTTGCAATTTTCAACAATACAGGTTGTAAAAACTTCATTTTCTGTGATGGATGAGGAGAGTTTTAACTGTTTAGTGAGTCTGAGCTCAATAATGTCTAGAAAAAACATGACTTTGTGATAGTAACCCCATAAAGAATTGTTTTGCATTGATTTGGTTATTTTTTATACAGTGAAGGGTGTGATGTGGGCATTTTCCTCGTGACAAATGGCAATGAAATGACTACTCATATCCACAGAAAAGTAGGGCTGAAACCCTAATCAGGCAAACGTGCAATTATATACCATGAGTAGTGCACATTAATATCTTGAGTGCTTATTTGTGCAGGTTGAGTGCATGAGTACGTACACAGGAAGGCACATGCATTCTATATTCATGTGTCTGCATATGTAAATTTCTGTATATATTTCTATAAAAAAAAGAAAGGAGAGCTTACTTTGATGGCTCTGTGGTGGCAGGAGTACTGAGTTTTGAAGGATCCTGTTTTCCAGTGGACTCCTGTGTAACCCGTCCCAGTTACCTGTGAATTGAGATGAAATGTGTTATTTACATTCTTCAGATAAACTTTACAAAGATTTGCCTGGGGAGAGAATCATGGTAAAACTGAAAAACAACTGTGTTTTTTTAAGCAATGAGTTTTTTTTTAAGCAGGTCTTGTCAGTTTGGTGTTGGGAGTCCTGCACAGCAGCACATACCACTGTAACGATTCAGGAAGATAAGACGGAATAAGGAAATGCAGATTGTTGGCATTGGCACTGACAAATATTGCTCTTATTAGAGGCAGATGTGATTTTTCCTGACCTTTCCATCCATTCTGTGTCCCCCCTCCGTGCTCCTCGCAGGGGTTTGTGCTGGCTGTGACGGTGATCCGGGAGGCAGCGGAGGAGATCCGATGTTACATGCGGGACAAGGAAGTGAACTCGCAGATCTACAGCAAGCTCACAGCCAGAGGTCAGCCCGGCGGCTCCAGCACCCCCTGCATCCTGCTGCCACTCAATCCAACACTGCTAGCAGGCAGAGCCAGGGCCCCGGGAGTGGGGATGGGGTCGTGGGCACATGGTGGCTGCTGAGGAGCCCTCAGGCGTCCCGGTGGCTTCTCCTGGATGGCTCCTCTCCAGGCTGTGCTGGAGGCTGGGATTTGCTGAGGGGTTTATAGAATCATAGGTTGGAATCATGGGTTGGAAGGGACCTTTAAAGGTCATCCCATTCCACCCCCGTCCCATGGGCAGGGACACTTTCCACTATCCCAGGTTGTCCCAAGTCCTGTCCAGCTTGACCTTGGACACTTTCAGGGATGGGACAGCCACAGCTTCTCTGTGCTGTACCAGGGCCTCACCACCTTCATGGGGAACAATTTCTTCCTAATATCCAACCTAACCCTGCTCTCTGGCAGTGTGAAGCCATTCCCCCTTGTCCTGTCACTGCAGGCCCTTGTAAATTATCTCTCCCCATCTTTCCTGCAGGTACTGTAAGGCCACAATTAGGTCACCCTGGAGCCTTCTCTACTCAAGGCTGAACAATCCTGGTTCTTTCAGCCTTTCCTTGTAGGAGGAAATGTCCATATGTTTCCTAGAGAGGTGCCCAGCTAATGCAAGGGGATGTGTGTGTGATAATTGCTCAGGTAACTTCAGATCATCATCCAGAGGCTTCACCTCCAAAGGAGCTTTCCTTAGTGGGTTGGGAGTTCACTGCAGCACCAGGCAGGGGCCAACTTCAGAGCAGCTGATGGGATATTTTGAAACCCCAATTGCTCCTAATTCCAGTGTAATCTAAGACATCTTTCCTGATTACTGTCCCTTGGTGGATTGGAGTCACCAAAGAAAATGAAACTAGAGGTGGATGTTTCCAGAAGGGAAATGTGTTTTCCTTCCTGTGAAGCTGTGACGTGAGAGAAGAGCTCTGTAATGTTGTGTGGATGAAGGGAGGCAGGGGCAAATACAGCAAACAGCATAGCAGGAAGAAAACAATAGAGCTGTAGTAGATGAGACATGTTGTTTGGGGATTTTTGTTTTCTTTTTGTTTTCTGTTTCACTCTTGTCAGTGAGATAGAAAGATGTAAGAAGGATTTTCTCCAAGTTTTCAATTCATATTTCTTAAAGGAAACCGCAAATGTGTGCTTAAAAAAGTGTCCAAATAGGCAGAGTGTTTAAAAAAGTGCTTTACTAGAAAAAATAAATTTAAGTGTGTGGAGTTGTCAGGAGATGGTTATGCAGAGGTAGATTCAACAAATGAAGGTGAAGGGTGGGGACCGTTTCAGCACAGGTACCCCAAATCTTAGTGGAGTTCAGGTGCTCCGCGTACTGAAGAATCTTGAGTGCATGTGTTAAATTTAAGGTACTGACATGTTTCATCTGTTACAGAACATAATAGTGGTTGAGTTTCATAGCTCTTTTTCTGGGTTATAGCAGACAGGGACTCAGATCATGTAAGTCCTTTGATAAAAAGGACTGTGTGATGTGTGTGTGTGTTTCTGTCAGCAGCAGCTGATGTAGTTCCTCAGCACTGGCAGTATCAGCTTTTGTATTTTTTTGTATACATCATCTTTAGCCTCTTTCTCTAACTGTGAGGAGTTTGGAGCCCTCATTTTAGAGCCCAGGCTGCAGCTCAGCTGAGTCTGATCCCTGGCTCTGGCCATTGTTTACAGCTGTGCAGTACCTAACAAAGACATTTAAATTCTTATTTGAAACATCCAGTGCTACCTCACTATGGAGTTACTTTTAATATCATGACAAAGATGATGAGGCCAGGTTTTGTTTTAAAAAGGGAATGAACTGAATTTAAGCAATCTTTTTCTTTCGTTTCCAGTTTTTTTTATAAAAGTTTAGATTCCTGAGTTAAGATGCAATGAATTAGGTATAGTAAAAATATGCCTGCTTTCAACAATTGCACTTTTAAGAATAAGGCTGCTTTTTCTATGCAATTGCTTAAAGCTGTATATATTTCACATGCCAGGAGTTATGAGGCAACTCCAAACTAGGCAGTTTGAGTTTCTGAATATTAAATCCCCTTTTAATAACATGTTCTTACTACAACACTTAAAATGCTTGGCAACCAACAAAAGCCTCATCCAAGAGGGGTATACTACATCTATTTAAAGATATAAAAGAGTTGCCTTCTGGATTCTATTCAGTGATCTATAAGGGGCCTGACCTCTCCTTTAGTTCTTTTCATATTGCTATTACGTTTCCCATGAATGATTTCCCTCCCCCCAGTCCTTTAACTTTTCTGATTTTGTGAAAGAAACCAGGGAGGATTGGCAGCTGGACACTAGCTGAAAATCTTAAGCCACTTTATTTAACATGAATTTGGTGCAGAAGCAGAAATGAGATTATCTGATGTTACAGTTTAGAGTAGAAAAAACATAGAAAATTATTTATGATTGTCTCATGGGGAGAAAAGTAGTTTTCTGTCTCTCACTGGATCTCAGTACTTAATTTTTTGGAAGACCTGACCATCTCCTTTTCCACTGATTAAAGCCTTAGCACCTCTGAAATTACCTGGGAGCAGGGAAGGACCTTGTGAGCCAACATGGCTGGGAATGGAAGTTTTGGGTTTGGTTTATCACATCCACTAGCTCAGTCAGAGAAAGGGGGCAAGTTTTTGAGGGAGCCCTTTATCAGTTCGGAAGTAGAAGCAGCAAATATCAAAATAAGTTGAGAAGAGCTGATGTGAATTATTAATTTGCAGCGTAGCTGACAAAACTCCAGGTAGGGCTCGACCTGGGCTGTTTTCAGGCTGTTTCTTTCTTTTTTTATTGCTGTTGACTAGCACAGGTCATGCTTCAGGATGTTGGCACAGCCCTGCACTGAGAGGGGCAGTGCAGAAGGTACTGATTCACAAAAGCCTTCTGAACTGTTGCTATATAATTTTTTTAAAAATCTTCACACTAGTTTCTCCTCTAAAGCCAGAGTTTGGGGGAGGGGGATTAGTGAGGCTCGACACTAAGCAGTGTCTTGGAGATTGGCTATAATGGATCTAATGGAGCACTGTGGCTTTCTCCAAGGGACTTTTATTTCTCCAAAGCATTTGCACTAAGCTGCATTTAAGGTGACTGGAGAATAAATTTTCCCATCTCCAACCTTGGCTTCCCTCTGCAACCCCATGGGTGTAAATACATACTTAGGTCTGAGTGAACTGGGGGAGACTTAAGCACGTGCTTATGCACAGTTTTGAACAGAGAAGTAATTTGGGTGCTTTCCCAAGCCTCTTGTCCCCTTTGTGTGCAGTTCTTTGTGCAGATCCATGGCTGGAGCACGCCCACCAGCCTGGTGTGTTATCCCCCCCAAGGAGGGATCTAAAAATATTTTGAACCAAAAATCACATTTTGGATTTGGAGCTTTGCTGCTGTCTGTGAAACTTTTTTCCTGCGCTCTTCTTGTTAAGCCTTTTTAAGATTGATTAAGCTGCTTGCCTCGTAGAGAAAAAGGAAGAATTCTCTTTGTATCCCATTTATTTTGAATATAGTTGCTGCATTCCAGGGACTAATCTTTTAGAGTAGACAGTAGTGTATTTTCTATGTTTCTTTATTTTACATCACAACAAAAAACTCCACCCTAAACCTCTTTTATGTTTTTACCAACACGATCCTTTTTATGTTCCAAAATGACCAAACCACCAGACTTCTGGAAAGCATTTTTTTTGTGGAAAGCTCTCCATTTAAAGGACAGTTGTTTGGATTGCAATAAAAAATAATCAAATTTCAGTCCCCTATTCATAAACCCACAAGCCTCCTTGTGTTCAGAAGGCTGTGTGCTGACTTTCTGCTTGACGGAAAGTTAGAACTGTGCTTGCAAATTCTTGGTTTGTTTTTCTTCTCCTTCAGCCCCCCCTCCATGGGTAACACTGCATAATAGAGAGAAACTCCACAGAAAAGTGGGAAGAGACCTCCTACTGAGGGGTGCTACTTAAGATACAGATCATTGGCATTTACCAGCCATATAAAAACAATATTTTCCCAAACCCTCTGAGTCCTGCTCCACAGCATAAAGCTGCAAAAGCCAAAAGTTTGCTGCAGCACATCCAAACAACCCCTTTTTTTTTTTTTTTTACAGATGTGTTTAACTTGCTTTCATAAACTTCTTGCTTAATTCCAAATTAAGTGTTTTGATCTATACCTCAAGTGAAGCTCTGCAGATCTATTGTGAAATCTTAAAGTACTCACATGGTACAAAAAAGGCATCTCTTCTGGCCAATATATTACTTTAAATAATCTGCTTTACGGTACATCTATTATGCTGCAGATCTGGTGATAATTTCAAAGACCATAGCTTAGGTTGGAACAAACTGTTTGCATTTTATTGTGTTTGTTGTTTTGTCTTTCAAAAAATAAATCAGGATACAGCAAAGAATTAAACAAATACCAGTCACACTTTAACAACGAGCGTTTTTTTTTATAAGAGAACAAGACTAGTTCCTCTTAAAAAATGTGTTAAATACTGACTTGTGTTCTGATTAACTTCAGAAAATATAAAATGAAAGTGATATATAAGTGCTAAACAAACCTGTGTGTATTTAGAGGAAGCACTTCTTGTTGCATTTATAAAAACAGTAATTTATAATTACAAAAATACTTTTAATAGCAGAGCAATATTGGGAAATGAAACAATTGTGTTATTAGCTAGTTTTAGACATGCATGAGAAAACATCTGATGTTTAGGTGGCAGTTTCCCCACAGAAAGAAAAAGGAATTACAGAATTCCCAAGATCAAAATAAAACTAATTCAAGTAGGTTGCTTTATGGGAGTCCTGAGTCAAAGGAAACATCTGGTCCTGCTCCTTCTTAGCAGGACGTGTGGTGCAACTGCAGAGATGTCACCCACGAGGGGCCAGGGATAGCTGGAAAAGCAGAATTAGCTACCTAAAAAGGGCATCTCATTTATACAGGAGTTATAAAAATGTGTGTTGGTTAGAAAGGTCCCCTCTGTGTTTTACCTTCAAACAGCTGAGGTTGGGAGGGTTATTGAACAAGACAAATCTGCTCCAGCTGCTTTGGGTTTGCTCATATTGGAAAAATTTTAAAGCAGATGATGCTGTTTTCAGAATAATGATCTAAAAAGCCTTTCATGTGCATAATGATAGGAAATCGTCACATTTTACCTTTGTCCAGGCATTAATTTTTCTTTTGCAGCACGATGTTTTTACCTCATTAGGGAAAGCACTACAAAAAATAAGTTTCCATTCCTGAACCTTCCGGGCAGTGCTGCTCCCGCTGCAAATCCTTGTGATCTTTAAGAGAATACAGAAAATATGTTTAAACAAATCTACCTTTGAGAGTACACCTAAAATATGGTTAAACAAATCCACCTCTCCTTCCAAGAGCTTTCCTGCACAGTGGTTTAGGAATGGCTGTGCCTGTGTGGGGAGAGCACACGGGGTTTTTCTTCCCCCCTTCCTTTGCGCAGGAGAATATTCAAAAGCACTTTTTGTTGTTTTGTGAATAACCGTATTAAAGGGGGAGGAAGAGATGTTATCTGTCAGACCCTTTTAGTGTCATAGTACCTAACTTTGTATAGCCCATACAGAGGACTGCCAGGGATGCTTTTTTTGATCCTCTTGGAGTGCGGCTTTTCTTTTCAAGCCTCAGCGTAATGGACTCTTAATCCCCGGTTTGCTTCCTGCCCCGGCAGAGATGTCTTCAGCCCAGCATTCGTTTTGTTTACCTTTTTCTTTTTTCTTTTTCTTTTCCTTTTTTTTTTTTTTTTAACTTAAAAAAAAAAATCTCACAAGGCAAACCCCAGAATCCACGAAAGACCTATGAGATATTTGTGAAATGGGCCATGACTGCTTATAATTTGTAGGAATAATTACAGCATGTAAGGAAGTCTGCATTTATTAGCAGCAGTGCTGAAGCATGTTGTTAAGCACACAGTGTGTCACCAGAGCAGCAGGCTGCCCGGAGCCCAGAAAGGCTTTCATTGTTAATTTGGAGCAGAAACACTGAAGCATATCCTGAGAAGGATGCTAATGAAGGGACTGCCAGTAGTAAAATCCCAGTGACCTTTGTGCTTTGTGCTAATTTCTATTCCCCCTTTCTCCCTTCCCCCTTCCCTGTCCCCCCTGAGCTGCTATCTGGCCATTTAGCCCATGAATTTTGAGGTACAGTAGGAGTGTTGTCCATGCTGGGGTGAGCTCCACGTGCCTCCCCCACTCCCACTCAAATCACAGCAGATTAAAGAGGCTTTTGTTGAAATATAACAGACAGACACATAGAGGCAGGGTTCAAATTAACTGATTATAAATCACTGCTTAGTCTGAGAAGCCAAATCTAGAGCTGGCTAATGATTTGAAATTACTAGCCAATTGTTAAATTAATCCCCTGTTTTAAAGCAACTGGGAAATGTTTGACAGCTGCACAGAAATAAATATTTACGTGTTTTCTGTAGGACCTGTTCTCTGCAGGGCTCGTTCTGGCTGGTCCATGGAGAGGCAGAAGGGAGGTGGTAGAGCTGAGCCAGATACTGGAGCTGCAGCAGGGGAGGAAATGAGCCTGGTTTTTAGATGGGCCCATTGTACTTGCAGCTTCCAGGTCTTGGCTTGAGAGTCAAACTTTAAATTTTCAGCCACCTCAGAAAAAGGAGTTGATGGTTCCTTAGTGTAGTTTTCCTGTTCTTGCTCTGTTCTCTGCCTGACACTGAAAATATTTTTGAATTCATGAGTTAAACAGTCCAAAAAAGAGTTGAAGGAGGCGTTTCAGAGTTGTCACTGAGGGTTTCTGCATCCAAGGCTGAGGTTTGGAGCTGGTAGACTGGAGGCTTTCAGCCTTTTTTGCAGACTGAGATCCCCCTGCTTTATTCAGTGGGCTTGGGAAGTCTTTACAGGCCAATTCTTGTGATGGAAACATTACTCTTTTCCCCCAAAATAGTGCAGTGGAAGGAAGGGAGGGAAGGAGCATTACACAGCACCCAGAAATGCCATCCTGCTGCTGCTCTAACACTCTGGTATCTTTCCTTTGCAGGGACTGTGAAGGTGAAGAGCTCTAATATACAAGTCGGTGACCTCATCATTGTTGAAAAGGTTTGCTTTATATATGTGTCTTTTCTGTCTGAAATACTTTTTTTGCAAGTGCATAGAAAATGATGTATTTTTAATTCATATTTATTTTACAAATCACAATAGAATGTCAAGTCTTGAACACTAGTTACAATATTTAATCACTTTTCAGGGTTTCCCTGCCCCACCAATAACACCACCATCTTTGCAAACCTGTAGACATGCTCCTATAACCTAATTTTTCTACTTATAGTATAAGAAGATAAAAGAGCCTCCCTATCCTTTCTCTGACTGTTGGTTAAAAGCTGTTAAAAACCCAACATTCAAATGTTGCTTTGGGTGTAAACACAGTATTGGTAGGCACAGTGATCCATTTGTAGATACTGTTATAATTCCACCTTTATACGAGCTCGTATGTGGGGTTTTTTATCCACTGGTTTTATGTTTTTCCCACACACTCTCTGTGCAAGCAGCTATGACCTTTAAAACCATTAGTAGGAAAATATTCTGTACAAAAAGAGAAAATTGGTGGCTGTAGATTCCAGATACAGCCTTTTCTTCTAGCATGGGACTTCTTGAAAGGAAATCAGCGTTAGTTTAAGATTTCTTCATACTTCTAGAATTACTCACCAGCCTTTTTGTAAACCAAGCCCCTTGGTCTGGGCGGTGGGAGCTGGCAGCATTTATTATTCTGCACTTGGAATTCTACAGGGAAGTGAGTTGAGGATTCAAAGCAAAATGAATCCCAAGCTTTGGCTTGACAAAGGAATCCCCTTTCTCCCCCATATCCCCTTTGCTGGTCACGGTGGGGCTGTGCAAGGAGCTGCACACGCGTGCAGGGCTGGGTGCACAATAATGGCCTTTCTTCTCCTCCCAGAACCAGCGGGTCCCTGCTGACATGATCTTCCTGAGGACGTCAGAGAAGAATGGTAAACATCTGGAACCAATTGTCAAAATAGCCATTAACCTTTCACTGGTTGTTTAGAGAAAATTATCTTTTGGAAATGTGAAAGAGATAGATAATAGTAAAATTTTAGAGAGACAGACAATTCAAGCAGTTTTATGGACCACCATTTCTGGGCATGTTTATAGTCTTTTTTTGTTTGCTAATCAAAGAGCGTGGGGAGTTGAATCCAGGGTAGATGTATCTGGTTGCATAACAGTTTGCATTATAGATATAAATCATTTTAGTTGCTGTTCAGGCTTGTTTTGTTAAGTGTGGGGTAAGGAAATGTTTGATCAGAAGGATTAGAAAGTATAAAGACTAATGAGAACATTTTAAATATCTTAGAAATGTAGTGTCTCACTGTATTCTGGACTAGTGGAAGGAAATGAATGTGTGATGCAGGAACATCATCCTTACCTTATTAACAAATGTTACTTGGAATCAGGTACCATTCCCAAAGAAAAAAGGACATGAATATCCTAGATATGAAGCCAGTTCGTGAGTTATCTGTAGATGTAGCTAAGAAAGAGCTGGAAGGAGCACTGACTGCTGTTGAAAACCCACAGGGTCCTGCTTCCTTCGCACCGACCAGCTGGATGGGGAGACAGACTGGAAACTGCGGCTGCCCGTCACCTGCACCCAGAGGCTGCCGACTGCTTCTGTAAGCTCCTGCTGCAAACCTCGCCTTGCTAAACCTGGGCACGTTGTACCTGAAAAGCGTTCGGGTGCCTCAGTCCACGGGCACCCCAAGAGCACGATTCTGTTCAGAGCACGTGACAGATTAGCTTTGGCAACCAAAAATACAGGTGTAAACCGTCTCCTCCTGAGCTCCAGGGGAGGTGGCAGGTAAGGTGACACTTGGGTGCCCCTGTGCCACAGGGCTCTCACTACAGACTCTGCAGGAAAGCTCTGGGGTCAGCAGCCTCAAGTGGCTCAAGGTAAGATGCTCCTATTTTCTTTTTCCTTTCCAGAGACCATTGTTGCCACTCAGTGCAGGACAGGTCTTGTTGCCCTCTGAAATGGCTTCGGAGGCCGCTCAGTTTTCATTGCCCACCCTTATGAAAGGGCAGGTGTCACCATGGCAGCTCTAGTATATGATCTAAAATAAGCATAAAACCTCCATCAGACATGCTATTTCCTCAAATCTCTAGCTGAAGCAGTTTGTGTGCTGTGTGTTGGCGGGGGTTTTTTGTTTGCTTGTTTTTCAAGAAAACAAGTAAAAAAAGGGGGAAATCAGAGTACCTGCTTTATTGGTATTTTATCTGTAAAAAGTGCAAGAAGTTTATTCTATACAAAGCCTTTGAAGCAAGGCATTCTCTCCATGGAGTGAACAGTTCATACCTGTGTAGGAGTCAACAGTGAAAACCCTGTGCAGAACTGGCATTATCTTCTTGCCACCCCAGAACTGTCCTAGTGACACGAAATATTGAGTGACAGGGTGTGCCTTGGTTGCATTGGAAGACCAAACCTTCTTTGCTATAAGGTAAGAATTATTTTAGGCTGCCTTGATTATTCAGGCTGAAATTTCTTTTATGGGGCACAGAGATGTGAGTAAGTCCCAGCAGTCTGTCAGGTATCCCTCCAGGAAATACTCCTCAGTGAAGCTGGTACACCAAGTGTATGTTCTCTCAGACTCTTGGGCTGCAGTAAGTAACAAGATCTAGTAATTGCCTTAACTTGATAAGTAACTTTTGCTCAAGTATTCTGGTAGAAACGCTTGTACATTAATAAAATGTGGTTGTCTGTCTGCCAAAACGTGTCTGTTTTGTAGGACCTGCTGCAAATCCGATCCTATGTATACGCAGAGGAGCCCAATATTGACATTCACAACTTTGTGGGGACCTTCACAAGGGTGAGTCTTGCTGACAGGGTTTTTCCAGGAGAAATAGTGGAGTTGTCTTGCCATTTCTTTCTATTTTTTCCTTTTTTTTTTTTCCTTCATAAAATCCGTGAAATAAAAATCAAAACTTTGACTTGGAGACAATGCCCTTAATCCTCTTTGGGATTAAGAACTTCACCTGAAGGTGTGACACATGAACACTTGGACAAAGCTTGGTTCTTATATGTTCATGATGGCTGTTCAGAAGAAAATCTGGACCACCATGGACTCTCTAGGATTAAAATCTTTTAATTGTGGAAAAAAAAAGGGATCTTATCTGGGTTTGAAGGCAGTGTATGTGAACTCAGTTATATCTGCCCCCATTTCAGGGAGCAGCAGCAATGAGCCACTGAGAAATGCCACCATTAAAAACATATCTCTTCTGACTTGTTGGGAAGGTGCATTGTTGGTGCAAAAGGTTGATTTTTTTTTTTTCCCCCTTCCTCTAAGTGGGATAATGATAATTTTGAGAGATTCATCCCATACCCTTGGGGAGTTTCCAGAGAGAAAATGGGTTTGTAACAAATAGGACAGGTAGAGCTTTTTAGAAGTTGTTGCCCAAATGGGTTCTCAGTGAGATCTTCCAGCAGCAGGAGGAATGCCACATGAGCCCAGGGAGGGAACATTTCCCTGGAGAGCTGCTGACAAATCCCTTTTTCATTTTTGATTCCTAGAGACCTCTACCAGGCAGAGGTGTCTTAATAGATCCCCACTGAAATAAAGTGGTCATGTTTTTAACCCAGAGATTTACCAGGGATTATGAAAATCCTCCATCCTGTCAAGAATCCCTCTACCAACTCTGCCAGCATCCCTCTACAAACACCTCTGTGTGCCTCTGCTCTTTTGCATTACTGACTATTTTGGTTTTTTTCATCCCGTTGCAGGAGGACAGTGACCCTCCAGTAAATGAAAGTTTGAGCATAGAAAACACCCTGTGGGCCAGCACAGTGATTGCATCAGGTAAGATGGAGGCACCTGTGAAATTGTTTTGAAGGGAATATGTTAACAATTTTTAAAGGTATTTTTGTAATGGAATAATAATCTCTGTCAGTTGGGGAAATTAGCAGTTGGAATGAGGTTTCCCACTTGTCCTAACACCTCTGGAGACCTGAGCTGACATCTAATTGCCTCTTGGACATTCCTAGATGAGAAAGAATTGGAGTGGCCTTTGGGGCACTTCTTTAGCATGTAGGGCCAGAATAGCACTTAATTGCTCTCCACATTGACATCCTAATCTGTAACAGAAATGGTGTCAAATAGATTCTGGTAACAGAAGCTAAGATGAAAGATTTCCAGGTAAGTGCTTCCATTGAGTTCGTCGTATATACTTTTAAAAAGGAAAAAAATAAAGTCTTTGACAGATTTTGACTTATATACATGATAAGCTCCCAAGGCCTGAGAATAATCAATGCCCTCCTGTAGAGGCTTGTCAAAGTAAAAGCCTTTTCCTCACCTCTCCAGTGTGTTTGTGAAGCTTGCAGGGCCACGGCTGGAGGAGGGTGGAATTCTGAGGTCCAGTTTTGGAATTAAAGTTGTCAAATGGAGAGACTTGACAGTGCATTTGCAAATATAATTTCAAAGGGTTTATGCAACTGAGTCTGTTTTAAGTGACCATAAACCAACTAGAAACTTTTTTACCCGTATCAGTGTGCCTTCAAGCTTTTTCTAGTCCTGGCAGGTGTTTCCTCTCATTTTGACTCACTTATCAACATAATGCTCAGTTTTGTTCCTCCTGTGGCAATAATAAATAGCACGTTGTAGGTTATTTCTGTTAGGAAAAAGATGTGGGTATTATTTTTCTTCTGTGAGTGAAAGCTGCCAAGTTGTGGTGCCATCTCACTGGGGCAGCCCTTGCTTGAAAGACTGGGCAGAGCTATGTGGCTTCTCCATCTGCTGTAGTAGGGATGGGTCTGACTCTGACTGCTTGAGGTGGATTTGGAGTAGCTGTGCCATCTGCTGATTTGAATTCTGATGATCTTACCACCACCTGCCATCTGGCTCCAGGGATTTGTTGTTGGTTTTGGAGGTATTTTTTTAAAGGAATGTTTCTCAGCATATTTTTAGAAACCACCTCTTTTGAATCAGTCTTACTCAAAAATAATTCACTCACAGCTTATTAAAACTTTGATCATTAATGAGAGTAGGGGAATAGTAGAGTATGAAGTAGCAATGTGTTTGCAGTAGTGGTTTATTTTAGAATTGCTTTTCTCCATTTTTTTACAGAGTAAAATTTTATGGTAAAAAAAAAAGATTAGACCTTGACAGTAGCAGCTTTTAAACTCTTGATGGTACATAGCTTTTTCTTTATGGCTTTTTGCAAAGTTTTAAGGAGAAAACCTGGAGAAACCAAATAATTTTTGAGGCTAAACTGTATTATGTTTCTGCAAGAAGAAAACAGAGAACTTTGTTGCTCTCAGCTCTTTAGAAACTGTGGGATAGAGCATTAAAATACACTGATGGCCTCCCAGCAACTCCATCTGTTACAGTAAGGTAGGAGTGGGTATGATTCACTTTATGGTAGCAGCAGTAATCAGACAAAGTAAATTTAGATTTTAAAATAAGGTAATTCTGTCTTTGAAAGCTGTTGTAATTCATTGGGTTTAGTCTGATTGTGTCAAACTTCACCAATAAATAACCTTAGACCAGAGCACTGGTTGAATTTTGACACACAGTGAAGGACCGCTGTCTGGTGTAAGGCAACACCAAAATGAGATTCCAAGTGGTGGGAGGAAATCCAAGAGGTCCTCCATCCCCACCAACATTTATTTATAGTATGGAGAGACAACTGACAGCAAAAGGTGGTCTGGGAAAGCTGAGAGAGAGCAAAGCTGACTGCTCTTTCCATGTACATGAGTTGATGTAGTGCGGTAGAAATCTTACTGACGTGGAGGATGTTTTGTGTTCCAGTCCATGTTTTCCTAAGTGTCATATTGATACCAACTTTTTAAATTTCTGGTTACTTCTGAATTTCACATGCTAAAAATCCTTTCCACCCAACATCCAGCAAGTGTTTTTATAGAGAATGCATTTGTTTGTTTAGGTACCGTGGTGGGAGTTGTCCTCTACACTGGAAGGGAACTGCGCAGTGTGATGAATACTTCAAACCCAAGAAGTAAGGTATGGTGAAGAAATAGTCTTAAAATAAATAAAAGGGTCAGAAATGGATAATTTTTTAAGGAAGATCCTTCCAAATGCTATATGTACACACTATAGGGAAAACCTCCTGGGAATAATTGATATTTTCCAGCCTGTGATTCAGGATAGTTGCCATAACAGAACCTATTTCTCCTTATTTTTTTGATCCTATTATACAAGTGTCTTCCCACTTCTTTAAGGTTGGCTAAACCATTGTTTTATATGTTTATAATGAGACAGTCTCAGTCAGAATAGAAAAGCTCATTTTGCTGCATTATTCTATTACAGCAAAGCTAAGACACAGTGCAGGGATGTTTATATAGTGTCCTCTCACACATCTTCATGCACTGCTTGGCTTCTAAAGGATGGAAATCTTATTTAATAAGCTGGCAAGAGTATTGCTTATAAATTTAAATATGTTTGTAGTGTTTTAAAAGAGAAGCTGACTGGTGGGGAATGTCTCTTCGGATACAGCGATTCATTTCCTTTGTGAATATTACATTGAGCTCACACCTTCATTTGTGTGCTTGAAAAGTCTCTCTCTTGTTTTTTTAGATTGGTCTCTTTGATTTGGAGGTGAACTGTCTCACCAAGATCCTGTTTGGGGCTCTCGTGGTTGTCTCCCTGGTCATGGTGGCCCTCCAGCACTTTGCTGGCCGTTGGTATCTTCAGATCATAAGGTTTCTCCTCCTGTTCTCAAACATCATTCCCATTAGGTAAGGCAGCAATTGTTAGTGCTTCCCAGCAAAATACTGCTTGCTTTGTGTCCCCCTCCATGCTTCTACCATGAACAAGCACGTAAACTCTTATCTGCTCCTCGTTTTACAGCTAAGCAAATCTAGAAATAGAAATCAAGTTACTGTTCAAACATAAGAATTGCTTTGTTGTTTCTGCTGACTTTGTTCAAACTAATTAACCCATTCACTGACTCGGGCTGTGGATTAGTCATTGATGGGCCCTTCCCTGTGTTTGGACTACCTGGTTACTTTGATAAGAACAGAGCAAAAAACGGAAAAGGAGGGTTATCTATACAGCCTGTAGTGTCTTTGGAACACAATAGTCTTTTAGAGGGGAATGGAACTTTAATATTGAATTTACTGGATTAGGAAATGGATTAGTAAATTACTTTGGGTGCAGGACTGGGATTCGAGTGGACCAATCCCATCTCTGTGGACCAATCCCACTGTCATTACTCTGTGTCCATCTTCCCCTCAAATCATATCTGTTCTTCTCATTGTAATTTTATCCTCTGTCTTTGAATTACAGTGTAATTACTTTTGCCACCCGACCGCTGACTTTGAATATACTTCTCCTGAAACACCCTCTTTAGCAGCTCAAATTCAGGGTGGACTGTGTGTCCTTTCATTGCATTGAGGCAGTTCACGAAGATTTTTCCCAAAGTTTAACTGGTGATACCTTTTTTTTTCCCCCCTCTGTTCCTTCTCCCTCCTGCACAGTTTACGTGTGAATCTGGACATGGGGAAAATTGTCTACAGCTGGGTGATCCGCCGAGATTCCAAAATCCCTGGCACTGTGGTTCGATCCAGCACTATTCCTGAGCAATTGGGCAGGATATCCTATTTGCTTACAGACAAAACAGGTACCTGTAGAAAAAGTCGTGGAATGTTGTGGTTGGGATTTTGTTGCGCTTTTTGGCCAGGCAGAGAGTATAATGTAAGTTTTTTTTGGACTAGAAGAAATATGCATTTCCTGTCACTTTGACATTAAGATTTAATCAGTTTTTTGAAAAAAAGTTCTGCTATTTTTTTGTTCTGAAGGCACTATAGGTAAGGTAGGACAGGAATGTTACACTACTTCAAAGAATACTTAAAGCATGCTATTAAAACAAAAGCTGAGGGTAAAACCAAAATTAAAATCAACTTTTTACAGGTAGTTTTCAAAGCCAGATAAAGATAGTTTATATATGCAGGCAGAAACATATCATTAGTCTGTTTGCTACTGTCTTTACACTTTTGAAGTTGGGCTTGATTCTGAAAGCTTAAGCTGTGATGAAAACCTTGGTCTGACGTAAAATCCTCGTCCCATTGAAGTTGCTTCCAGTTTTTTCTTTTTTTCCAATGGGACCAGAATTATGCTTGCAGCTGCTGCTGGCACTGACTGTGAGGTGAATGTCTTTCTTACTTATGCACTACTACTTCCTAGGAGAATCAGCCTTTGGGTTAGTTAATACTGGGTTTTTTTGCCAGCCCCGGCCTGTACTGGGAGTCTGGTGCAGTGGCTGGTTCAGCTTCAGTTTATCTTGAATTCGAGGCACAAGGACAAGAGGGAGTGCTGGAGAATAGGTGTGCTGGTTCCCACTCCATGTCTGGTGCTGCTTTTGTTGCAGGAACTCTGACACAGAATGAGATGGTCTTCAAGCGACTGCACCTGGGGACGGTGGCGTACGGGCTGGACTCCATGGATGAAGTGCAGAGCCACATATTCAGCATATACACCCAGGTAGGATTGAATTGCATCGATTAACTCTTCACTCACAAAAGTTTTCCAGGTCACTGGGCTAATGATGAATTATAATGGCAGGGACGTGTTACTGACTATTACTTTTTGGAAAAGTCTGAAGGTCATTGGATGCTCAGTGCATAAATAACATTGTGATTGTTTGCTGCATCTGTAGGTAGTTCCATGTCCCCAGTCTTTAAATGTCCCAGCTCATGCAAGTGTAAGTGGGTGTATGTGCCTGGGTCTTCTTACTGAGGTCTGAGTGTAAAATAATGGACAATTATTTAGATATCTAGGCATCTTTCTTTCCCTTCTCTTAGCATCTCATTCTTCTCTCAGTGTTGAGACCCTTAAATGACTGAACTGCACTACAAAAAAAAAAAAAAAAATCCAGTAACCCCCTCCCAAAATCCCAACCCACCAAACTTCAGTTCTGTTTGCCCTCAATGCCGTACTCAAGCTCTGGAGAAAACTTTACTACTAGTTAATTATTTGCCAAAATATTCAATATTTGTCAAGAACATTTGGGTGACTGACTAGTCCAGTGTGTGACTAGTGACTGAATGCACTTCAGCTGAAGGTTTGCTGTTTGATTTTTGGCAGCAGTGCTGATGAGCAGCAATATTAAATTTGAGGATCTTATACCCTAATCACTAGCATGGAAAATAACATGTGGAATTACCCTGGCAAAGAACACATCTCATAAAACTTGTATAATTACCAAATGAGATTCCTTATAATGAGGAGCATTTGCTGGCAATGATTCATTTTGAACTGTAGTTCTTATTCTTTGCTCTTATTTTTACCATGTTGTGGCCTTTGACCTGGAAGTGAAACTTTTGTCCTCTTGACACTAAAGGTTAACAGAGCAGGAAACTGGATCACTGTGTGTCCCTTCTTCAACCAGGATAATTTAGTAATTGTGCAATTATCTGAAGACTCCCATTCTGATACTAAAAATAGTATTAAAAATTAAATTAATGTAATTAAGACTTTCTAGCTCCATACGAGTCATCTGTTTTCTGTTTTCACCAATTATATTCTCTTGCACATGGAACCCAAGTGACTCTTAATTTTCCAAGCCATACCGGTCTTTTGTGGAGCAAAAAGTGGTTTCACTGAGTCTTCTGACTTTGGTCCATCACCATTTGGTGTCTGGTGGATCTGCAACAAAAGGTTTTTTCCCATGGTGTACTGTTCCAAAAACTTAGGTAACACTTTTGGGGCATTTTACTGCACCAGTAACAACGATAAAGGAGCTGGATTGCCCTGGGGTGTTCCTAGAGATGACCCGAGTTAAGATCTGTGATGAGTGTGTCTCATTTCTGGGGACGGTCTGCACAGCCGCCTCATATATGGTCTTCACTGAAGTAAAGACTTCATCTAATTAATTTTTTTCCCCATAGTAATCCTTCTTTCTTTGTTTATAAGCAATCCCAGGACCCCCCTGCAGTGAAGGGGCTCACCTTGGCCACGAAGGTGCGTAAGACGATGAGCAGCCGCGTGCACGAGGCGGTGAAGGCCATCGCCCTGTGCCACAACGTGACCCCCGTGTACGAGTCCAACGGGGTCACCGACCAGGCAGAGGCTGAGAGACACTACGAGGACTCCTGCAGGGTGTACCAGGCCTCCAGTCCTGATGAGGTCAGTACCCACTGGGGTGGATAAAAGTGTCAATCTGACCGTGCTTGTTGCTGGGAAAAAAGCACAGTTACTTGGAGGAAGCGCTCCAGTTTGGTGAAGGGGATAATATTTTAATGCGTTTGTTGCTCTGATAACCCATGAATTGACCATAAGTGCCCTCTCAGCTGTTCTGCCTCTCTGCCTGAAGCTACAGATCCACATGGTGACTGGAATCTGTTGTATCATTGCAGAATTTTTGCTTCTGTAGCTTTTGTCCAGGGTGTATTTTGCACTTCAACACCGTGAGTCCCTTTGACCATGTTTGGTGAATTATGGGCAGTCTTATCTTGTCTGGGGAGGAAACTTGTGGAAGAAGGTTAGAATACTCACACAGTTCAGCTTGTCCCTGCTCTGTGAGGTGTTTGAACTTCCAGACCAAGTGAAAACTTGTAAATCACACCGGGCAGCACTGCTAACCCAGGACACCTCCCTTCCCATGCAGATGGACAGGCCCAGTGCTCAAGAGGGAAGTGCACAAGTTTGTTTTGGAGAAAGGTTGTGCCCTGCCAGGTCTCTGCCAGCCCCCAGCACAGCCAGGGCTATGCAGGGTGGTACGGGGGGAGAAACTTTACAGCTCTCCAGACCCTCACTGGAAACTTGAACTGAACATTTGAGAGATCCGGTTCAATACAGGACCTACAATTTAAGTGTTGTTTACAACCCTCTGCAAAAATTAGAAAATTGAATTGCAGTGTTCTTTCCTTCTGTGACAAAGACAGGAGGAATAAAATAAGTTTTTGTATATTGCTTACACTTCTTGGATACATCTTTTAGTGCAACCAAGATTAATAATTTTGTTTTCTATTAATTTGCACAACTACACTTGCCCTGTGCTGTGGAAAGAGACTGAAGTTTTAAACTTCCCCTGAGAATCCCACTGATGCCATGAGAACATGTCACCCCTCTGACTACATTTGAAGGGTTTTTCCATTTATTGCCCCAAGTAAACCAGCTTTGCCTCTGATAATAACATTTTCACCTCTGACATCAGAAGAGACGCTGGCTCTCCTCATTGTTAGAGGTGAGAAATGCTTTGCATGGAAATACATTTATTTGTTAGAAGCCCAGCTGTGTGAGGATTTTGGGACTGTGTGAACTACTGTGAGACTGGCACACAGACTTAGTTTCCATTTTTCATATACATTCAATCTGTTCCCTATAGTGTTTTTCTTCCAAAGTAAGGCAATTCATTCATTTCATTCGTGTTTTTCTCTGCACTGTACAAAAGCTGCACCTCTGCTCTTTCCCCCTCCTCCATCAATGTGCCCACAGTGCCAACCAGCATTTCCTCCTCCCTGAGCAGGGTGTGGGTGTCCTCTCATCCTCCCCCACACACAGTCTAGGGCAGGGGTTTGTTTACCTGCTTTTCTTCTCTGTAATGTGTTGCTCTCCCCTGTAAAAGCAACTTACAGAAAGCAACTGCCTTTGGATTGAAATGAGTTCTGAATGATTTCCAGATGGTAATTTTTGTGATCTGCATTTAGGTTGGGGTTTTTTTTCCCCCCTAAAGCATTTACTGGCTATTTTTGCACAGATTTTCTGTTTGTTTACATATATACCGTGGTATATAGTGAAGTCAGTGATTTTTCTTTTCCTTTTTCTCCTTGCACTGCTCTGTCTTTAAAATATTTATGCAGCAATTTGTCTGAAATGCCCAGGGGATATTGTTTGTTTGTTTTACTATAGCATGATAACTAATCCTTCCAAGATTATTGTTTAAATTCTTTTTTTCCTTTCTTGTGATATCTTAAGTAGAGAATTACAGCGGGTTCAGAAATCAGATATGCTTTGCTGCACTGAGGAAATATTGTCGGTAGGTCTTAGATATACAAATATTGTTTAGCCATGCTGTGTATGTCATACTAGATGGTACAAAACGCAGGATCAACACAAGTGGAGTCCTTGAGTAGGGAGCAATGCTGTTAAATAACATTCCCTGTGGGGGAATGGCTTTGGACTCCTGTTAAAGCCAGCCTTTGAAATCCTATATCAATAAAATATTGCCATGGCAGGGAAGGTCAGTTTATGAAATGAGTACAAAAACTTGTATTCTCTTTACTTTAACAGCGAGGGTAATTTCTACCAGTTGGCACAGGATTCATTTCCTGTAACAGAAAGCAGGATTTCCTAAATTTGTTTCCTGTGCACGCTGCCATTTAGAAGTCTTGAAGTATCTTTATTCAGATATCGGTTACAGCCTTGGGGCTCTGCGAGCCAGTTGTCAGTTGTGGCCATACAGTAACTAACAGGGGAAATGAAATAGATATAATCTGATCAGAGATAAGAGTGCCTGGGATTCCTGGGCAAACAGTCTTTAACCCTGACAACCCTCCACAGCTGCCAGGACATGAAAGGGTGCACGGATCAATTGGTCTCTGCCTGCTGTCTGCCTGCCCAGGCAGCCCTAAATGGGGCTCTGCAGAGCAACTCATGGCACGCAAGGATCAATTTGTCTCTTTAGAATGAAATTTATTAGTCGATATCCACTTCAGTGGTGGCTTGGGTAATTTAATTGTCAGAAAGAGCAAAGTTTGGGGATGGTGTCCGAGCTGCTGGACCTACTCGGCTTTGTAATGCTCAGATCAGTATCAGGCTTGGCCTGGATGGAGCTGGAAAATCCTGGCGTGTGGTCACTTCATTGATTTCCCTCCTCAGTGAGCATGCTTGGTGGAGGTGTTTGGGGGACTTCAAGCCTCTTTTAAATCTCAGTCTAAGCTGTAAACGTGTTTTTGCATGTTGAACGTTTCTCATCTTTTCACTGTGGCTGAGAGCACCTCTAGTTATCTGTTTGTACAACACAGAATAAACCTCCTCTGTGTCACATGGAGCCAGGACGTGTTCCCTGTCCCAGGTGCCCAGAAGAGCCGTCGGTGCTTCCATTGCCATTGTTTTTTCCACTGGTGCCACTGCACTTCCCAAAGGCCAGGCCCATTGTATTCCCTGTTGAGTGGAGACAGTAATGTCAGTGCTTTTAGTACATCTGATGGGAACACTTCAGAATTACATCACTGTCTCTCTCAGTAGTTATTCATTAAGTACTGTAGAGGCTGGGAAGTGGCACGTTCATGGGGTCAACCCCCGGCCCCTGTGGTTCACCTGGAGGTGAGACAGGACCCACACCTGCTCAGGAGCAACATGGCAAAGGGGCATTTCTTTTCTTATTCTTCCCTTTCCACTGAGATACCGTTTCAGGGCAATCCCCAGTTCCTGGTGCTCTGCAGTCAATTAGTTTGAAGTGTGCCCTGTGCATGACGTAGCATCTCTGACTGCTCATCCATTTGTTCCTCTGCACAAGGCTTTTCTTTCTGGAGGTTTAAAGCTTCCTAATGCAGGATTTAAATGAGGTGCTGGCAGGGAAGGAGGGAGGAGGTGTCCATAAAAAGGAGATGCTGAGCTGGGAGCAGAGATTTGTGTCTCCAGGCATTTGCAGCTTACCAACATGGACAAATCAACAGCCAGCGCTGCTCAGGCTGAACATCACATAACATTGTCTTGTGAGCAATTCTCAGTAATTATTTATTAACCAAAGTATTAGAAACCCAAGCTCCATCTCTGCTCTGGGAGACTGTTAGGAGGATTATCTAACTGCACACTTTAATGCAGTGAGGATGGCTTGAAGAAACTTTTTCAAAGATAAGCTTGAAAGAGCCTTTGATTTGTAATCTTTGAGTAAGCCTGCAAAAACTTGCTAATATTAAACCAAATATTGATTCAAATTGACTTAAAGGTCTTTCAAGGCAAAGTCAACTCAACCATTTTTTGAGTTTTATTTTAATCTGGCAATTTAAGACTACTTTATGAAAGCAAAAGTTGAAGTTTTCTTTTATGCCTGATTTTGGATGAAAGAGATCTGAGTTCACAAAAGATTCTCCAGTTAGACCCAACTGGGTCAATTCTTATAATAAAATCCAGAACAAATAAAAGTATTTACAGGTTCCATTTTTATTACTATATATTATGTTTATGATTTCCCAAAATAAATTTCATTTTTGTCTAAGGCATTTGTGGTCACTTAAAGGCAGGACCTGAAAGACATAAGGTATAATTAACCTTCAGATCAGCAGCAACCATGTCCCCAGTGCTTTCCTGCCTTTGAAAATGTCACTGTAAAACACTCCCAGTATTACATCTCTGTTTGGAGAAAGTATCCCTTGATCCTTTCTGGAGGCTGGTGATATATGGGCTCGTGTCAGCTGCTGCTCCCATCTGTTACTGCCCAGACAGCTTCTAGAGTTAAGTCTCAGCAAGCTCAGTCTTAGATGGATGTGTCAGCTGAGGTGGGGATTCTGGGAGGGTTGTCAGGGAAGCAAAATAAAGGCTTTGGCCTTCTGTCCTGACTCAGCTGCAGTCTAGTGAAAGCTAGTAAAGAATTCAGTGCTGTAGGTCCTTAAATACTGGAAGCTGCAATCAAAACTATACCCACCTAAATTCAGTTAAATGAGTTCTGGTGTGTGCCTTGAAAAATCTGGGGTTGATTTAGGTGTGTTTTGTTTTGTTTTGTTTTGTGTTTCAGGTTTTTTAATGTTTAGGGAGAAGGGCTCTCTGCTAAGAAGTGTCTGAGCCTGCCTTCAGCTGCCTTGCTGATCACTACAGAGCTTGAAAGGTGTTGATGAACTGTTACTACTGAACAGATAGATAATAACAGAACTCATTTTGTTTGTTTGCTTTTTTAATATGAATTTTTAATGGGCTGCATTCGTGTTTCTGGCTTTGATATTTTAAATCCAGGGTGAATTCCTTGGTTTGAATTCTTGATTTCATAAGCAGCAAGCTGGGACATAGCACTTTCAAAAAGCAAGTGTTTGTAAAGGGATTTACCTGAAGTGCCCAATGAGGTTTGGGCACCATAGGGCTGGGCAGAGGGTCCCTGTGCCTGCCCTTGTTCCTTTGGAACAGAATCCCAAAATCATTTAGGTTGGACAAGACCTCCCAGACCATCGAGTTCAGCCTGTGCCCGATCCCCACGTTGTGCCCCAGCCCAGAGCACTGAGTGCCACGTCCAGTCCTTCCTTGGACACCTCTGGGGATGGGGACTCCACCACCTCCCTGGGCAGCCCCTTCCAATGCTTGACCATCCTTTCCATGAAGAAATTCCTCCTGATGTCCAACTGAAGGGTGACCACCTCCTGCTGAGGGTCTAGGACAGCCTGGTAGCTGAACCAGACAGGAGCTGGGCTGCCCAAACCGCAGAAACACTGTTAGTAAGCTTCTAAATCAAGGAAAACACGCTAGGGAGAGCCATAAAGGAGCAGCTGTATTTATCAACAGATCTGTTTGATAGCACCATTAATGACTAATGAGTTCTCTGCAGCCCCCCCACTACCCCTTCCCCTCATGATGGGCTCTGGCCGCCCTCACCGTGTCCTTCTCCCCTCAGGTGGCCCTGGTACAGTGGACTGAGAGCGTGGGCTTGACGCTGGTGGGCAGAGACCAGTCCTCCGTGCAGCTGAGGACCCCGGGCGGCCACATCCTGAACTTCACCATCCTCCAGATCTTCCCCTTCACGTACGAGAGCAAGCGCATGGGCATCATCGTCCGGGTGAGCGGCATGGGGAGCTCCGTGTCCTGCGGGGTCTCCTGTAAATCACAGAATCACAGGATGGGTCAGGCGAGAAGGGACCTCAGTGGGGGCATCTGGTCCAACCTTCCTGCTCAAACAGGGCCATCCCAGAGAAAATGGCATGGGAATGTGTTCAGATGGTTCGGGAATATCTCCAGTGAGGGAAGCTCCACACCCTCACCGGGCAAAACGTGAAGTGGAACACATCAAACATCTGTGTCCATGCCACAGTCGTGCTGGCAGAGCTGGGAGGGTTGTGGGATGGACTGGGGCTGGGAGTGGACCCAGGTCACAAGTGCCTTCCCCCCTCAGGGTCAGCCAGGAGCCAAGCAGGATCATGGGTCCAGCTTGCACTGCATCTCCAGAGCATTGTGGGTACAGCAAGGAATGATGGAGAAGGCAGCAGGTGGGAAGGAGGAGGGGAATTCTGGACTGATGCCACATCAGTTATAAGATATTATTAGTGGGTTTGTGAATCTGCTCTCCAGATCTCTGCCAGCCATCAAAAGTCCTCTCAGAGCCTGTGGAAGTACAGCACCACGGGAGGAAGCACTTGGAGCTGCAGGGAGCTGTGGAGATGATTTTTGATGAGAGGTGTTGGACAGAGCCCACAGCCAGGCTGAGCACACAGTGTCACGAGCAGGGCTTGGAAACAGCTGAGTTGAGGTGAAAGGGAACATTTGTGCAAGTACCTCAATCAACAGCAGGCACTGCATACGCTGAATACGTGCCCAGCCAAAACCATACACCTACTGTGGGTTTAGATAAAATACAGTATAAGATCAGAGCCTCAGAAAAAAAAATTACCTTAAAAAGAAAGAAAAACAACAAAGTGTGGGTGTTTAAAAGAGTTGTCACCATTATGATTGTTAGTTTTCAAGACTGACTCTCTAGCACTAGGTTAGTGAGATAAACCCAGCTGTGGTAAGGCACTGCTGTTTGCCTGTGGAGCAAACAAGGTGAAGCAATCTGAATATTTCTTTCGGAGATAATTAAAACATCCTTGTTTGTTTTTTCTTTTTACTGAGAGTACACACAGATAATTGGTACCAGGAATCTAAAACATGAATATGAAACCTATAATCCAGGGCAAGACTGGATTTTTTTGTATCACTCCTCGGGCTCTGCAGCTTTGTTATTTAGGGTGGGGAGAATAAGTAAGATTAGTGCGTGGGGGTTATTTTATTTTTTCCCTCCTCTATTCACTTTGCAGTAAAACTGGGTTACACTATGTTTATTTGGGGTATCTGGAAGCAGGTTGTAAAAATTTCCTCTGCCTGAAATTTTCTCATCTCAGTGGAAGACAGTCCTCTTTTTTTTTTGCCTTTTTGATTTGAAGCTTATTCCTTTTAAGTAATCTATTGTCTACCTTCTCCTCCATTAGGAAGAAATTCTCCAGTTTGTATTTCTGTATTTAGGTTATTTCTGCTGGCAAAACCAGCAAAACTCCCACTTGTGGTCAGTCGGAGCAACATCAGGCCCAGATCCTGACTGTAAATACTTTTAAAGAAGCATTGGTTCCTCTCTGTTGTGTTAATTGAGTGTCTTTATTTTGTAGCCATTCAGCTGCTCTAAGCCACTAAAATCAGCTCCCTCTCTACCCTGTGCAGAGTTAGGTTTGAGTAGCAGATGCTGGCTGCCTGGATATTACTTTGCCATGTTCCTATATATTCCAAAATAACATTTTCAATCAAGGTTTTAATTTTCTTAAAAAAAAAAAAAAGTTTATAAATAGTTATCAAGTAAAATTTACTTTGTTTAAACATATATGTGTGCATGTTCAGGTGCTCATTTGGTTTTGATCCACAACTTTCAAGGTGTTTACCTCTTCAGTGTATCTTCTAAAACTCTGCTGCTTGTTTAAAAACAAAAATAAGGAGAGGGAAATTAGCTGAAGTATCCAGAAAAAAAAGCAGAGAGTGATGAGGCAGGAAGGGAAATGAAGCTGCACTCACCATTGTAGTGAGTAGAATCCAAATGGTAAAGTTTTCTGCTCAACTATGCAGGTATTGCCCATTCTTATAAACTGCTATTTTTTTGGCTGTTGGGAGCCCCTGTGATAATGTTGACAGGCTTCCTGTACACCCTGGGGATGGAGTTTCAGCAAGTGATTCCTGTGCCAGCCCAGCAATGCTGTTCCTGCAGTCCCTGGCAGGCACTCATCTGCCCTGTGCATCCTGTCTGTTCTGGCTCCTATGAAAAGATCCCCTTCAATGTATAACTTTTAGTAAATAGATTAATAGTTAATACGGAAAGCAAGTAGCAGATGTAGCCTGGTTTGGGGTATTTTTTCAATATCTGCTTGTTTCCTCGTGATCAACTGTCATTTCTGTACCTGATTATTTCATTTCTAAGAAGTTCTGTTTAACTCAAGCAGCCTCTTCACCATTCTGTGCACTGACTTATCTTCCTCTTTGAAGAAGGCCTGTTTGTGTGACCACAATATTTTCCATTCTTCTTTTTCTTTGCCTTTTTTTTTTTCCCCTTGCCCCTGTGGAATGATCTTTGTTGTACAGCAAAGATAGTGCTATTGTCATATCTGGAATTGAAAGAAGCCTTTGAACCGTGGCCAGAGTCAGACCACGGTGGAAAAAGATGCTTCTCCAAAACAATATAACTGGCAAATCTCTGTGTAGATTTATAGTGTGATCTTGCCATAAAATGAGAACGCACTAACCTCCTACTGAACTCGGGGAGAGGAAATGACTAATGCAAGGAGATAGCTGATACAGTATTTATATTGGACAAAAAATCTAAACTATCTTAAGCCAGCTCTGCAGCACGGGAAGTGGAGTCTTTATGCAGTTTCCTACAGAGATGTTGTTAGACGCTCTTTAATCAAATAATTTCAAAGATAAACCTTTACCTTTGGCTACTGCCAAAAGCGTTGTGTTTTATTTAAGCAGATTCTACTTGTTTTGGTAGAGTGACACATTTTCCTCTGGGGATGTGGGATGTGTGTCTGCCGGTATATGAAGGCTGGATGTTTCAGGACATTGAAAACCATGGTTAGGATTAATTATAAGAATCTTCCTTGTGAGTATCTCTGCGAGCTTGGCAGAACTGGTCAGCAAAGAAGCTTCGTTGTCCTTGGCTACTTCTTAATTTGCCCAGCAAAGGTACTTTTTTTCTTTGCAGGTTTAGTATCCACATCAGATGCTGCTTATATTTTTTTCCCTGTGGATATAAACTCTATTTTGCCACAGGACATGAGGCTTTTACTTGCTGACTCAAAGTATTCATGGATGAGCACCTCCACCAGTAGTTTCTGTAATAATGGGACAAACTGACCCATCTATTAGTGAGACAATGAAATGTCCACTGTGCTTTCCTTTAATTTCTTTTTTTTTTCTGAAGTACTTTGCCCCCCTCATTCACAGCTGTCTATTGCAGACCTTTCTGGGCTTTTTGGTGTTGCGTGTTCACTTTGTTTTCTTCCTATCCCTGGTGGCTATCTTGGTTTACAGAGCAGTTTGTTCCTTACTCATTGTTTTGTCTCCTTTGAGGAAATTACCAGCGTTTCCATTAGCTTGTAATACAAATGCCTGTGGCCTCCGTAGGTATCTGCCTGGTTAGAGGGGATTTTTTAATTTGTGGTAATGTAAATATGCTTTGCTTGCAGCCTATAAATTGCTTGTATCAGATAAGACAGGCAGCAACCTGACCTTTCTGTGGCAAGCAGAAGCTTTAATTTTGCTTATTCCATGTAATGTAACAGAGAGGGTAAATTAGAGTGATTTTTACTCTGTTAAGCTTCACGCATCTGTTTTATTGTTTCAGGTGAGCATGAAATTCATTTTCAAGGTGAGGGCTAGAGGTTATTCTGAGGGCACACACACTCAGGATTGAGAGGTGTCTGTGTGGAGATACTGTGTGGCTGATTAAAAAGCTGATCCTCCTTGTCTAAACATTAATTCCTGCTGCAAGTAACTGAGTTGGAATTGAATAAGCATCTCCTTTTAGCTCCTAGACAAGATGCTGAGCCAGGTGGACCTTCAGCCTGACGCAGTACAGACATTTCCATGACTGTTGTGCTGAGAACTCATCATTAACTTGCTGAGGCCCCTCCAAATCTGCTAATACTGGCCCAACTTAGACTGTTCTGTTTCTCATCTGCAGGATGAATCTACAGGAGAGATCACCTTCTATATGAAGGGGGCAGATGTGGTGATGGCTGGAATTGTGCAGTACAACGACTGGCTGGAAGAGGAGGTACAGGGCTGTCCCTCCTGTGCTCAGGGGATTCCTCACGTGGGGGCTTTTCTCCTTCCAGGAAAACACCTGACAAGGCTTGTCACTGTGGCAGGGGGACCTCACTGCTAAAATATCTAAGCCAGAAGGTCACTGATCTTGGCAATTCATTGTATTAATCTTCAGCCAAATATATATGTAATAACAAGGATGTCAAGTGGCAAGTTCAGCATATTTAATGCAGAATAAGTCCTGGAAATAAAATGGGTTTCACTCAAAAACTGGTTGACACTCACCAAATTTTTCTTGGGCTTGATTCTGTGTTTGGATCTATTTTAGACTGAAAGGTCTGATTCCAAAACTGCATTTGTCATCCTGGTACTGCAACATGTTTGTCGGGTTAGTAGTAACGGTGGCACAGAGTTCATAGAATCTCAGAATGGTTTGGGTTGCAAGAGACCTTAAAGCCCATGTCATTCCAACCCCCTGCCATGGGCAGGGGCCACTAGACCAGGTTCCTCCAAACCCCATCTAATATGGCCTTGAACACCTCCAGGGATAGGGCATCCTAACCGTAGCTTCAATTGCTCATTTTCTGGTGTTCACGGAAATAATAATAACTTGGTCTTATTTTAAAAGAGTTGATGGCCAAAGATGTGAAGTCTAGAAATTACAGGCTTTTGTCCTTTTGCTTAAGAGACAGAGACAATTAAATTAATGGGATTGTTTTTGCCACCCTGCTATAGCAGAGAGGACATTTTTCTTTCTGATCACTGGCACAGGTTACAAACCACTGCCAGTCTCCTTTTTCTTCTCGGGTTTATCATGCACTTTATCAGACGTTATAGACTCACTGGGGTTGCTCGAATGGGATGGTTATTTTCTTAACCTGCTATCTTACACTGCCATCTCCACATTGCTGTGCATAAATCATCTTACTGGAGATGGAGTTTCTGGTTTACAATGTGGTCCTTCTTTCCAGTGTGGTAACATGGCTCGGGAAGGCCTGAGGGTTCTTGTCGTAGCCAAGAAGTCTCTGACAGAAGAGCAGTATCAGGACTTTGAAGTAAGTTTTTATTTGTTTTTTTTTTCCTGTGTTTTTAAACAATCACTGAAGTGATTCTCACAGAGCTCTCATGATAATGCTGCCTCTCATCTCCCTCCTGCTTCTGCTAGAATAGTCATTCGTCAATGTCTTGATGTTCTTTTAATCAAAGTTGCTTTTTAAGTGATATGTATGAAACCTGGATCCCAGCCAGGACCCTCCAAAGCAGTTCCTGAATCCTGCCTTATAATCTCTTGTGGTTATAAATTCTGCAAATGTTAATAATTTGTTAGACAAGTTGTGTTTGTGTTGGGAAATGTGTCGGCTTTTAATTTCCATTTTTGTATTCTGACATCCAGGGGAACTACAAACAGCCTGAATAAAACCCATTCAGGCTTCATGGGAACACAGGCTTCATGCATGAGGTTTCTTAGATGGGTCTCTACACACAGCACTTGACTTGCTTACCCCAGGCAGGAGAATGTAAAGGAGAACTGTTCATTTAAATGTAGAGATGTGATAATGGAAATGCTTAGGATTCTCTGTTGCCGTCGTTTCTAGATGTGTTAGTTGCAGAACCTTGGTTAGACCTGTGGGGTGAGGGAGTTGCTTCCAGGCTTTCTGCAGGTGCCACCCCACCAGTTTCTGTGCCTTTGTGTGACCAAGGCCACGCTGTGCACCTGAAAGAGCACAGGGACAAAATGGCAACAACTCCCTGAAGTATTTCTCACCTTACCCTGTAACACACACCTCGTGTTCACCAGCACTGACAGGTGGCATCTCTGCATCATAGAATGGCCTGGGTTAGAAGGGACCTTAAAGACCATCTCGTCCCAACCCCCTGCCCTGGACAAGAACACCTTTCCCTAGACCAGACTGAATGCCTGTTGTCAGAGGGAGGTTCAGTGTTTGACCCTCATGCTGGTTAGCCCAGTTTGCCACAAAAGCAGGGGCTGACTGTGCTGTGCCTGCTCTGCCCTCAGGCCCGGTACATCCAGGCGAAGCTGAGCGTGCATGACCGATCCCTGAAGGTGGCCACGGTCATCGAGAGCCTGGAGATGGAGATGGAGCTGCTGTGTCTCACCGGGGTGGAGGATCAGCTGCAGGCCGATGTCAGACCCACGCTGGAGACGCTGAGAAATGCTGGCATTAAGGTCTGTCTAACCCACTGTTCATCCTAGCAGGAATGTTTAGACCCTCTGGAGGACATGGCACTGTCCTGCAGATGGTAAATAAAAGGGAGTCTGGGGGCCCTGTCAGGGTAAACACTTCACCAGATGCCCTTTGTGATGGGGCTGGGTGATGTGTTTTAAACATCACTTTTGGGAACAGAACGTGCTGGGAAGTAGTAAATGTTGCCTGAACACATGAAAGCATGTCACCTCCTGTGCTTTTCTTTCCCTAACATGCTCTGCACAGACAGAGAGTGTGAGGGCAGGAGAGGGGAGCTACAGGAGACTTTTGGGCAATTCTTTCTTTCAGGTAGTTGCAAGAATCAAGGCAGGTTTGGATGTGTTTGGTCTGTGGTGCTGGGGTTGGAGCTGTGAATATCCACATTTTCAATAGCCACTAGAGGGGAGTCTGAACCAAGAGAATCAGGGACTGGATTTTTTTTCCCCCCAGCGTTTTGGGTTCTGGCATCTCATACTCAGACACTTAGAGCCTGAGCTATGCTCAGTGGTGCGGAAGCTGCTGTGATACCTACCTACTTTCTCTCCCTGAAAACTTATCACTCAGATCCCAGACTACAAAAGGAAAAAAAAAATTAAACATCCGTATTTGGGCAAGAAAAGTAGGGTCTGGTTGGAGTTTCTCTGTTTTAAGTAGCAAAGCAAGCAAAAATGTAGAGCCATGCTGTGAATCGAAAGCAGGGCTGTGTGTTTGGGATTTAGGTAGGAAGTGGAATTCAAGGCTTGGGACAGACTTCCAGAAGTGCTTTCTGTTTGGAGCCATCCCTGTAAACAGCAGGGCCTTCAGCAGAGAAGTGAGACCAGGGGAATCAGACAGAGCTCCTTAGTGGCATTGGGGTTTATCCCCCCACAGTGTAGTCCTGACCCATCATTCCAAAGTGTTTTCCTTTTCTCTCCTCACTGTGGCTGTTGGGGTGTGGAACGTGTGTCATCACACCCTGAGCACAGCACTCCTGAGCACTCCTTGCACTGGAATGTTCATCAGGGCATTGCATGCAAGAAATAAATCAAGAGTGGGGGGGGTCTTGCAATTATGACAGGGACCATCTTGTTAAGATCAGATCTCTTTCCAACCTCAGATTATAATAAGCAAGTCTTTGTGTTTGTTTTTTGTTTTGTTTGGTTTTTTTTCTTGAAGTTTTTTGCTCATTAAATATTCTTAGGCAGTGTCTTGAAAGGTTAAAAACCAGTTGAAAAAACCCAAAACAAACTGATATATTTACACCTTTGAAGGAATTCCCAGTCAGATTATAACACGGTATTGCTGCTGACATTGCATTCTAATTCCCCCCCTTCACCAGCACAAAATAAAAGGAGCAGTGTATATTTAAAAAAACAACAAAAAAACCAAACCTAAAAAAACCCCAAACCTCAAGGAACTCAGTGTGTTCCAGCCATACACATCAGCAGTGAGCTAATCCCAGTTGCATCATCCACATTTCAGGCAGGGCCAGGAGGGATCTTTCTGCAGCAGGGCCCGCTCGAAAAATGGCCGGGGAGGGACACATTAACACACACATACACATTTTTTAGCTTGTATTTTGTGGGTTTATCAGCAGAATCTTGAAATATTGCAGATGGGAAAAATGTTATACGTAGTTTGTAACTTCCTTTGCGGTTCAGCCTCTTTAAAAGCGTTGCTTTCTTTCGTGTGTGAAAATTTCCTTGTGTGTTTTAAGATAGGGGTTTTTTAGGAGAATAATTTGTATGTGTATTTTAACAGTCCTTTCATATGCCTGAACTGGCAGGTGATGCTTGTAAATCAAGCATCCTGCGGACGTGGTTGTTCAGTTTGTATCTAATGCATTGAATATTCGGGTTTTAGGTGTGGATGCTGACAGGGGATAAGTTAGAGACAGCCACGTGTACAGCCAAGAACGCACATTTGGTGACACGGACACAGGACATCCATATATTCAGACTAGTGAGTAACACCCACGTACCCCTCTTAAAAGACTTGTTTGGGGCCCAAATTTGGGACGGGAGGAGTGCTGAGATCACAACTGTTTTCCAGCAAGATATTTTTATTCTTTTGAGCCGGCTTTCTATCCCCTGAGTTTTTGTTTCTCTGACAGTGTGCTCTGAGTCTCTCAGTGTGCTGCCTGTCCTGTCCATGTTACTTTTGCTCCCTCCGAGACTTTTTGGGGTTTTTTTCACCCCAGTGAGGCAAACCTTCCTCCAGTTCCCATCCTTCTCCCCAGGTGACCAACCGTGGGGAAGCCCACCTGGAGCTGAACGCCTTCCGCAGGAAACACGACTGTGCCCTCGTGATCTCAGGGGACTCCCTGGAGGTAGGCTTTGAGCCAGGAACAGCCCCAGAGCTCTGTGGCTGGAGGAAACCTTCCTGCACAGCCGTCAGTGATGCCTCTGGTCTCCAAATTAGGTGTGTCTGAAGTACTACGAGTACGAGTTCATGGAGCTGGCGTGCCAGTGCCCCGCCGTCGTGTGCTGCCGCTGCGCCCCCACACAGAAGGCTCAGATCGTGCGACTGCTCCAGGAGAGGACTGGAAAACTCACCTGTGCAGTAGGTAAGGGACTGGATAGGGAGCACTGACCGTGTAGGATGGTGCCTGCTATTTCTTGGTGCAGCCTCACCTTGAATATTGTGGTGGTTTTGGGCACCGCAGTGTAAGGAAGGTCTGAAGCCGTTGGAGAACGTCCAAAGGAGGGCAGTGAAGATGGGGAATGGCCTTGAAGCCTTATGAGGAAGAGCTGAGGGCACTTGGTGTGTTCAGATGGAGGAGGGGAGACCTCACTGCAGTTACAACTTCCTCATGAAGGGAAGAGGAGGGGTAGGCACTGATCTCTGCTCTGTGGGGACCAGGGACAGGACCCAGGGAATAGCCTGGAGTTGTCAGGGGAGATTTAGGGTAGATATTAGAAAAAGGTTCTTCTCCCAGAGGGTGGTTGGACACTGAACAGACTGCCCAGGGCAGCGGGCACAGCCTCAAGGCTGCCAGAGCTCAAGAAGTGTTTGGATGATACTCTGGGGCACATGGTGTGACTATTGGGGATGGTCCTGTGCAAGGGCTGAGGGATCATGAAGGGAATCACTGGACTCGATGATCATTGTGGGTCTCTTCCAACTCAGCATATTCTGCTATTGTTCTGAGTGAACGATCCCATGTCATAACACCTGGAAATGCTGGTTTAGGGAGCAATGTTTTTGTGGGATGATTGTGAAGGTGAAATTTTTCATATGGAAACTACAGTGACCAAACTACTCATGAATGTTTCTTGTGGTATCTTTGTAAAACTTGATCAGGTAAAGTGCCACTGTTAATCTGTGAGCTTTATTTCAGCACTGTAGGTGTAAAGGTACATCTACAAGTTAGATTAATTGATCACTGACCTGTGGGTCTAATAAAACAAAACAGTTAAGGACTAAAATTCCTGCTTGTGGATAGGGTTAATTGTGGATAGGGTTAAATGTTTCTTGTAATAATACAGTCTGGTGCAGATGCCTTTGGTGGGATTGCAAGTTGCCCTTGTTGCTTAACTCCCAATGTTGTTTCTGCTCTGTCCTGCAGGTGATGGAGGGAATGATGTTAGCATGATTCAGGAGGCTGACTGTGGCGTTGGAGTTGAAGGAAAGGTGAGATTACCTCATGTTTAATAAGAATTCCTATGGCTGGTTTGGAAGTCACTCTTAAATGAATCCTCAGAAATCTGTGCAAGAAAGTCCACAAGCTCTCACAAGAGTAGTCATCAGAACAATAACCTTACTATGAAAAAGACTTTGGCTGTAAAGGAGACTACTGTTTATGGGAGTTCAGATTCATTATTTGGTTCTTGGCAGAATCCCTGCATTCGTGGGTTTTTAATCACGCATAGATATTCCAAGTGCTGTAATTATAATTACACTGATAACATATACCCTACATGTACAATTAAAACCTGTTCAGAATACAAACTCTGGGTTAGAACTCTGGTTCCTGCACGTGGAGCTGCCTGGAGCAACAGGACAGGATTTGGCAGCAGTGACAGACTCTGCAGTGAACCAAAACATTCACACTGAGTGAACTTTTGAGACTGAAAATTTGTGTTCAGAAATAACTTGATATGAGTGTCACGTTAACATACATGTTGTGAGTCATAATCCAGAGGGTTGCTTAGAATTGGAGGCCAAGGTTCAGATGGGAATTCTCATAGTTTTGCTTTTTACTTAAAAACCACGGTGGAAGGCAGAATTACTGAGGTAATACTCTCCCTCACCTAATGCATTGCAAATATTCTTGGAAATTCTGTCAATAACTAAATAATAGTACAGTATCGCTGTGTTTCCAGTGATGAAATGATCTCACTATGCTTTTGTTCTTGCTGTTGTTCACAGGAAGGAAAGCAGGCATCACTCGCAGCCGATTTCTCCATCACTCAGTTTAAACATCTGGGTCGCTTACTGATGGTGCACGGAAGGAACAGCTACAAGAGGTCTGCAGCCCTCAGTCAGTTTGTGATCCACAGGAGCCTGTGCATCAGCACAATGCAGGTGAATGGACTGCCATGAGGGTTTTTCCAGGGAAGGGACGAACTAAAGGTCCTGTGTGTTTTGTTTTGGATGCAATTATTTGTCCTGAAAATTTTTCTTGGGCTGGAACTTAAGTTGTTACTTTGGTATGAAAACACGTGAGAAAGTTCCTGGTGTTGGACAAATATCAGCAACTTCTCCAAAACTGGACAAACAGTATTCTGCCTTAGAAAATACTGCAGTGTCATCGCTGTTGTGTAGTAGTGGTTGGAAATGCTCAAAATCTGAAGCAGGGAAATGCCCTCGAGGCCTCTGCTGAGTAAGTGCACATGTTTTCCAGGTATGTTTAAAGTTTGGTCTCTCACTATTTGAAGGCCTTAGTTTTGGTTTGGAATTCACGCCTGTGCAGAGCCTCACTGCAACAAAAACGCGATTGCCGGTTGGCAGGGAGAGTTGAAAGAGATTTTAAAGGGTTTATGAGCCAAATTCTGTTCTTAGCTGTAGTGACTCGAGTGAAAATTGCAATTAAAGACAGAGGTTACTCTTTGGAAGGTACTATTTCCACACCACGGTGCACTGATACATTCCTTAAAAATTCTAAGTATTTTTTTGAGTGAATTGCTTGAGGAGGCTGGTTCTGCCCTCTTCCCTTTTCAGGGTAAACATGTTGGAGAGGGATGCATAGAGACAAAAACTTCAAATTCAGAGGACAGTCTAGCTTCTCTGCAGATAAAAAAAAAGAACAGAGAACAAACCTGTAACTTCTGCCAAAAGAAATAAAAATCTTGAACTCTTTGGAGTTTTGTATTAATGAGTGTTCACCCTTTTTTACATTGAGAAAGCATCATCCAGGCATAAATAAGGATGCACCTGTCCTTCTCAGCATCTGGATGGCTTGGATTGAACCAGTGGGCTTTGGAAGAAACCCTTTCTGTTCTTTTCTGTGGAATTACCTTACAAAAACGTTTCCAGTCCAGCTCTCCAGTGTTTGCTGTTAAATATAACTTTCATCCAAGGTTTGCTTAGGAATAAAAAGGGTTGACATTACAGTAGTCTGTCTTCGTTTCAGGAATTTGGAGAACCCACTGCAAGCATGTGCCAGTTTGAACAGGGTGTATTTTTTAAGCTGTTACTTTTACTGCAGTATCTTAGTGCCTAAAAAGCTCATTTCTTTTCTAGGCTGTTTTCTCATCAGTATTTTACTTTGCTTCGGTTCCTCTCTACCAAGGCTTCCTCATCATTGGGTAAGAGCTCATTTTTTTACTAATAGTGAGGAAACCTGTGCTCAGTGAGTAGGTTTGGGCTAATTAACATTGTCCCTCTTCACTCTGTGTTTCACTGCACCACTCCAGGAGATGGATGTGATCCTTGTCCCCTCTCTGCTCTGAGCAAAGGCAGTGCAGACACTGGTAGAAACCTTTCCAAAAGGTGATTTGTCACATTTGGAACATGTGAAAGCAACCCATTCTCCAGGAACTGTTCCTGGATCCCACTAAAAAGCAGAGGGACAGTTGTTATGGTCTAGTGCCTGCACAGAGTGAGAGCCAGTGTCCAGCTCCTGACAGTGTCAGAAAGAGGGACAACCCAACCTCTTCAGCAGGAGGACACAGTTCCTGTCTAAAATACAGGGTTGCAGGTGTAATCCCAGTATGACTTTTTATACTTCTGAGTACTTAAAAAAAAACAAACAAAAAACAAAACAAAACCATGTTTGATTTCTGAGGCAAACAGAATCAAACCTGAACTGCAGAGCAGGCTTTGGGGTGGGGACAGGTCTGTCCTTGGCTCCATTCTTAAGCCAGTAACACCAGTTGCACCACTTGCACCAATCACCTGTGTGTGTGTTCCTGATCTAAAGTCACTCAAAAAGCCATTCCTGCAGGTTTTACCTACATGCAAAAACATGTGTTCCTTTTGCAAGTTTTTATAATGGGTACGTTATTTGGCACCTAAAGACTGGCATTTCTGTTTGCTCATCTACCCCTGAGTTTACTTGTCTTCTACCTTCTTCCCAGGTACTCCACAATTTACACAATGTTTCCAGTGTTTTCTCTTGTCCTGGACAAGGATGTTAAATCTGAAGTTGCAATGTTGTACCCAGAGCTCTACAAAGATCTTCTTAAGGTGGGGGACACTCTTGTTTTTGTGTTTTGGCTTAAGGCAAGGTTCCCATCTTGATTTGAAACTCTCTAAATGTGTAAAGTCAAATATATTGTCAAGAGATCCAGAACTTTATTGGGCATTTTCAAGCAAAATTGTTTTAAAGGCAAATTTGAATTAACAGATAGAACCAGATTTCCTGGCAGATACTTATTGAATGCTGCATGAAATGCAATTTATTAAAAGCGGCTGGGGAAGTAGAAGTTCCATTCTGTGGGAAATTCTAAGGATTTAATATTACCAATTTGTTCCAAAATAAAGGGAAAAGAGAAATTGTCAGGGATTTGGAGCTATCCTGAAGGCAGAAAAGGAACGAGGGGAAGGGATATCCTCATTTAATGAAGGGGGGAGGTAATCACAGAGGTTCCTCTATAGAAATTTACCTTGAGGATGATCTAAATGTACCTAAAGTTTTGCTTGGTGTGCCGTTTTTGTAGCTTTAGTGTCAAAGTCATGTCCTTCTCCCTAGACAAAGAAAACTTTATTTGATGTTTACCATAGAAATACCAGGAAGGTAAATCTTGTCTTAGGTTCCTTTTTCTTTTTTATTCTTCCTCCCTGGAAAATGTTCTGAATAACTGGGGTATGCAGCCTGGGAACATCTTTCTTAATTGAAGGAAAGGGTGGACTGAGTCTTCAACAGATCCTTTCCCTCAAGGATTTCTGTTAAACAGATACTCTCAGAAGCAAAGCCTGTTTTTCCAGCAACCTCAATAAGTCTCCATCTGGTTTCACTTGTATGTTGTCTCTTATGTCATAAACCACTAATTCTTCAACCATCCTTAGGCCTGGTCTAAACATAGGGGTTTTTTGTACTGGTATAGCTGTGTTGGCTGGAGATGTTTTTTTTTAAAACCTATCTGCCTTCAATATGATGGTGATTTGTGTGTGTCTAGAAAAATAATATTAATATAATCACATATACGTGTGTACACACATCTTCTGTTTCACAGTACAGGGACTAAACTCATGAGACATCTTTGCACTGAATTAATTGTGTGTGCAGTGAGGACGAGGCTGTGCTGTGTGAGCAGTTGAGCTTCCATAGTCCCGGGCCTCCTTTGTGCACCCCCAAAAATGAGAATAAAAAGAGAGTAACTCTGGGTTGGTTGATTTGTTTTATTTAGTTTTTTCCCCAAATCATCTTCAAGTTCTGTTTTATTAATTTCTGAGTTGATTTGTAAGTAAGTGACTGTTCATAAAAGAAAATCCTAACGGAGCTTTGTCTTTTTCCCCCCCCTTCAGGGACGACCGTTGTCATACAAAACGTTTTTAATATGGGTATTAATAAGCATCTATCAAGGTAAGAAATTAACTTCTGCTTTTGCCTTGACATGTTTTAATGTGTCTGAATATCTGATTTTTTTTATTGCAGGAAGATGTTTATTGGTAAGGCTTTAAGTGAATTTCACAAAGTATCCTTGTGATAATGAATATGTACTTTTTTTTTCTTGTCTCAGAAAATGTCAGTAGTGTTACTAAAGTAGGAAATTATCTAAAATCTAATACTGGCAGCAACTTGTCAGTCCTGTTGTAGGCAGAGATATAGAAGTTCAAACCATCATTGGAACCACCATCCTTTGTAATTTTGTGCAAGTTCCTTTCAGTGCTGTAATTGCTCCAGCAGTCAAGTAGAGCTTGTGGCTCTCCCCTTCTTTTGCAAATCTCAAATCTGCAGATTTTGTCAAATCTGTTCATTTTGAAGGTTATTGCCAACATTCAAAATACAGCATCTGTAGCTTCTGATTTTATCCAAAAGCTGTTTAATGGAAGTGGCAATAGTTCTGGTTGCTTCACAACCGTCTATACTGAAGGGTTAGAGTAGAGGTCAGGTTCTTGATCGTATCCCATACACTCTACTTAGGCTGCTAAAGCACTTAAGTAATTGCCTGAATTACAGTGCATCCATTTTCCAAAAGTGAATGTAGTAATTGGGATATATGTCTAAGAAGGTCTTTTCTTTAATTTTGTCTTTTTTTTTTTTTTTTGGTGAAATAACCTCAAACTCAAATACTTTCTAAAAGTGTCAATCAGGGAATTGTGGCAAACATGTCAATAACATGGAGCTAAAAGCTAAAATGGCAATATTTCTTGTTTTCCAAAACTCCTTTGTCAACAGGAGTCAAAACAATGCATCAAAATAAGCAGATAATTCTTATGGATTTATTTGATATTGCCCTCCTTAGCAGGGAGTGAATCCAAGAATATAAAATCTCTGTTGGCTTTATTTTCTGAAATCTGTCACAGTGCAGTCCCACAACAGGGATCACAGTCTCCTGGTGCTGAATAACACAGTGGCAAAGCCAGGGCACTGATAGAACACTCACAAGGGGTGGACAGCTAAAGCCAGAGGGTGATGCATGGAGGGAAAGATTCCTCCTTGAGCTAAGACCACTATCTGGTTACAGCGTTTGGTTAAAGTGACTTCACTTGTGAAGTGCTCGATAACCAGAAAACAGCAGGCCAAACAATTGGGCTGGTTGCTAGCAGAGATGAGCCTGACCAAAAACTTGAGCAGTCCTAAATTTTGGAAAGTTCACAGCTGGATTTGAACTTTGTGGCTCGAGCTCTAGCCACTTGCAGGTTTTCCCTTCCCTGTGTGATGGATGTTGGTGTGGATTACTCATGCTGCTAAACATGAGTTATTTGTGCAGGTGGCCACGCAGGCCTGTGAGTGTTCCAGAATGGGAGCACGAACAATGCCTCATTAACAGAGCTTTCACGTGTGCTCCTTTTAGGGGGGAAGTGTAAAGGGGAGAGATCTTGGTCCAAGCAGTGCAAAGGGAGGCTCACTTGTATCCACTGAGCTTTTCAGCACCTTGTTTGCGTCTTGGCACTGAAGCAGTGCAGTAGGTTTCAGAAGAATTTGATATATTTTAGCTTCTGAGTAGTGACCAACTGCTTTTCTGGGAGGATAGTATTTCCTGATGTTAGAGATCTCCAGTTGCCAAAGGAGAGTGTATTAATTTCCTATCTACATGTGTCTATGAATATGAGAGACTGTCATAAAAGTTTGGGTTCCTGTGCTGTAACTTTTCCCTGTCTTCTCATCAGTTCTTTCTCCTAAATAGTAACGATTTGTTGTCATTTTATTCATCAGGTTTCATGAAAAACACTCTCAAGATATGATTATATTTCAGCCTTTCCAAGACCTAACAGGAGGTTGTAGAGCTTAGCCTGGTTTTTGACTCAAATCCCCAAATGTTCCCTTCCTTTGCAGGTAGCATCATCATGTATGGAGCACTGCTCCTCTTTGAATCCGAGTTTGTCCACATTGTTGCCATTTCCTTCACGTCCTTGATTCTCACCGAGTTACTGATGGTGGCCCTGACGATCCAGACATGGCACTGGCTCATGATAGTGGCTGAGCTGCTCAGTCTCTCCTGCTACATTGCTTCCCTGGTCTTCTTACACGAGTTTATTGGTAAGCTTAAAGGCTTCCCTCCAATCAGTTCATGGTCTGGGGAGGAACAGGACTGTGAAGAGCTGAATTGATCAATGGGCTGTTGATGGAGCCAACAAATAGGTACAATGACAGTGGTGCTACAGTAAGTTCTATGTGATTTGAAGGCACTTGGAAGACATTTTATGGTTCCTTCCCATAGCAAAATGGTAGAGGAGGTAAAGGTGGTCAGCAGACTGTGCTGCCCAGCAAATCTCATCCATACTTTGGGCTCTGCCACACATCAGCTGTCTCATGGACCAGTGATCTTTATTTCCATATGGGAACTGAACTTGAGGTTACAGATTGAAGCCTCTGCTGGTAGATTGAAAGATTTAGTCTTTTAAACTGGGTGAAGAAGCTACCTCCTAAAATTTGCCTTCTTTAATCTGTTCATTGGGGCCCTTCTCTTATGGGTTTGGTTGTTGTTGATTTTTTAGTTTTCTGAAACAGAACTAATCCTTTTGCCTGGTTAGAGGAAAAAAGGTGAGGAATTCTAGATTCTCCCAGTAACTGTCTAGTTGTAAATATCAGACCCTCAAGGCTTGTTCCATTGTTCCTTCAGGAACCACAAGATGTCACTACTTCCATAAAGCTCTTCCCTAACTCTGAAGGCAGCCAGCATAACTTCCCAGTGGGCTGGATTTGCCTCCCTTGGATTTGGTTATACCAGCTCCATTTTGAACAAGGCTTTTTTTGCAGAGATTCTGAGGTATTCTGAGTCAAGACATGTGTTTGCTGGGCTGCCAGCCAAGTAACATAGGGCAGCTCCCAGCCAAGGAGTCCTTAGCACTGCCAGGAGATGGATGGGCCTGTTTCAGGTGGGGTATGTGAGGGCAGTTACCCCTGAGGAGTCACATCCCTTTCGGCCCTTTGCACCCTCTGCACTTCGTGTTTCTGCATCTTTTGTGAAAAACAAGGGCAGGAGAGTGAGGAATTGTATTGTATGAGCTTTGAACTTGGGTGTGGAGGTGAGGCATTTTTGAGAATTGTGAAATCAGAGTGGCCTGGGTTGGAAGGGACCTTAAAGATTATCTAGTTCCAACCCTCTGCCATAGGCAGAAATAAGTGTCGGTAGATCCTTCTCTGCACCTCTTCCCAGAATGAACTTCCCATCTTGGCTGACTTTGTGCTCTTTTCCTTACACAGATGTTTACTTCATTGCAACTTTGTCGTTCTTGTGGAAGGTCACCGTCATCACTCTGGTGAGCTGCCTTCCCCTCTACGTCCTCAAGTACCTGAGGCGAAGGTTTTCTCCCCCAAGCTACTCGAAGCTCACGTCCTAGGGCTGCTCTCCCTGCACACCAGAGACAGACATTGCCCATGGCTGAGAGACAAAACCCTGTAGTTGTTCCTATAACGAGTACATCTGATATTTGCATCTGGATCGTGTGGTAATCTCTGTTACCTGCTGCTTTATTGAAAAAGACTCCACAACTGCCGTGAACAGAAAGCTGACAATAAAAGGGAGTGTTCTGAGAGTGGAGGCACTTGTTAGTTCATCCAGTTCTTGTCACTTTTGTTCCACTTAACTGGGGTCAAATGCATGTAACTGAGATGGCGAAGGGTTTCTCTTGCATGGTTAAAAGTCTGTGAAAGCTGCTACCTGACCTTGGGATTTACATTTGACAATTTTTAAGTGACTTTTTAAAAAATGTCTGTGCTGTTCTTTGCATTGTGTTATGTTGTTTTGTATTGTTTGTCTTTTTCATTTAAGCAGTTACGTTCTTTTTACATCTTGGAAATCCCTTAATGTAGGTGATGCACTGTACTGCTGACAGCTGATCCCTGATTTATGGCATGCTGTTTCCAGAACGGGGCTCCAGCGTGTCGGATCTGCACACACATGAGAATCTGAGCCTGGTTGAGATTTTCCTTCAGTTGAAATGTGGTCACCCCAGTGATTTTGGAGGTATCCAGCCATTGATAAATGATAGTTCAAAATGAGGAAACTCAGTTCTGTTTAGCTTTTGTGCTTCCTGTTAAAAGGAGCTGGTGACATAATAGCTTTACTCTGTATTTATTTGTGTAGGAGAAAATTATCTAAACTAAAGCAAATCCTCTCTGGAACAGAAATTTGCAGTTGATCATACTTGAAATGTGTCGACAACGTGAAAAGAGACTCTTACTGTTCTGCAGACAATGTGGCAGACGTGTCTTGAATCCCTGGAGACTGAAAGGAGAGGTCACAGAGCTGCTACTCCTCACAGCTACACGAAATCTGTTTCCTGTTAGGGTGAAACTGTGAGGATGAGCTGCAAATAAGCTGAGACACTCCTAGGTGGATATTGGTAATGACACACTCCCTGCAGAGAGGCAGCTTTTGGAACCCTGCACTTGCTTTGCTCTGAAACTCGAATCACAGGAGTGGGTTCATGCAAAGGCGTTGGGCTCGCGTGCAGAGCAAATTCATGTATTTTTAATTTTCAAAAATTAAACTCAGTGAGTTCTGGTGTTATGATTAACTTTGGCCCACGTTATAATACCATGAGGAGAGCAACACATGCTTGGGCTTCTCAGGAGAAGGATAGAGAGTTACAGGAACCTTTTAGGGTTGTGTTTATGCATCAAACATGGATGAGCTTTTAGTAGCATCCATCCTCATCTAAAAGGCTGTTTAGTCTGGGCTAAATTAGTTGCTTGCTGTCTTGTTCCCACATCATAAAAACCATGGTTGGAGCTGGCACTGCTTGGCGCCGTTGGAAGTCGGCTGCATAGGAGAGGCAGAGCCCAGAGCTGAGCTCCCTTCTCCAATCTCAAAGCACAGCCCAGAGGTCTCACTTCTCCAATCACAAGGAAACCCTTCCAGGTCAGGGCCACCGTGTTGCTGTGAGGTGCAGAAGCTCCCTGCTCATCTCTGTGCCATGTTGAACCTCTTTAAAGGGCTGCCAGCTTCTGCTGCCATTGCTACAGGCATTCACTGTCTCAAGCTGCACAGTGTTGCATTAAAAGGTTTGATGTGAAAATCAGTGGAAAATGGGAATGTTGTTCTAAAAGAGTCTGTGTTGGCCCATTGTGGCGTCTCGAATTTTCAGATCTAAGATAGCTGTGGCTTGTGTGGCTGACGCGTGGCAGTTGCTCCAGAGAGTGTTTTGTACAACCTGATCTGCCTTCCTTGCTCTTAGTTCCTGTGAATAAATATCAGAGGGGAGGGGAAGCAAGTTCCAGAAGTTTCAGAGAAAAATTGGATGTGCTTTGTAGTGCATGTGGCTTGGGGTGAGAGGAAAGTACAAGTCTGTATGAGTTTGTTGTTTCACATGGGGGAAACCCTCTTGATTTATAAAATTAGGTTTCAAAATCCTTCAGGAATAATGACAGAGAACACTTTTTAACTCACTGATTTTTCTTGTGTGCCAGTCTTCCAGTTAGGCTCTGGTCTGAAGTCCTTATAGATAGCAACTTCAGAAACACCCTGCTGGCCAAGGACAGCTAATTCTTGGTATTCACCTTCTCATAATATTTTGAAAATTTGCCTTTTTCCATCTCTTCTAATATTTTCCCCCTAAAAATAGTATACATTTCTACTTATTTGATTCTCAAGTTCATGTTGAGAAAAGCCCTGGAAGTCCAGCATTCCCAGTGATTTGTGTTGTGGAGGAGAAGCCCATCGGGGGGGAGTTGGGCTTAACAGCCTTTTGTGAATTATGTCACTTTGCCAAAAAGATCCTTAACATTGTCTTTATCATGACTTGCTACAGCTCCTGGGTAATGTCAGCCCTGCTGCTGTTCTGGAGTCCCCAGGCAGCATTTCATAGGATCACAAAATCACAGAATGGTTTGGGCTGGGAGGGACCTTAAAGATCATCCAGTTCCACCCCCTGCCATGGGCAGGGTCACCTTCCACTGGCCCAGGTTGCTCCAAGCCCTGTCCAGCCTGGTCTTGGACACTGCCAGGGATGGGGCAGCCACAGCTTCTCTGGGCAACCTGTGCCAGGGCCTCCCCACCCTCCCAGGGAACAATTTCTTCCCAATATCCAGTCAAATTTAAGTAGGTTTAAGTACAAGAACCAAGGATTTCTTTTGGCCTAATGTGTGACTGAGCAGTCCAGTCCCTCTGGCTGTTGGTGAACACCCTCAGCACCCGTCCATGTCGAGCCCAGTCCCTTCTCGTGTGTTAGTGGTTAAACGTCCTGCAGCGACAACAGTGCCACGCTACTGTGTGTAAATATTTGAGATGTGTATATGGTAGAATTCACTGTTTCCTGAAGTCAATACAGTTTACACTGAGTGGACCATATTTGCAAACTATTAGCTCACACCAAGAAAGGGAGTGAACTGTGATTTCATTTATATTTATTGAATCATAACTTTAATAACACACATTTAGTGGAATTGATAATGATCCATAGCTGTGTTTTGGGGTGCAGATTATGTTCCTTTGCAGCTAGTGTTTTTTTTGCACAGGATTGTAAATCCAGGAAGTAATTGCTGTCTGGATACACACTGAATTTTAAAAAGCAATCAGAAAACTAAAACTGCCATCTAACAAACAGCAGGAAAGAAAGCAGGAAAGCTTCTATTTTTCAAGTTTAGCACTTTATGTTTGCAATCTATTTCTCTTAAGTTATTTAAAAAATGTTTTTAAGAGTAAAATTTAATACATATGTTCATATTTACTGTACATTGGAATAAATGGATTCTCTGGTGGAAATTTAATCTTTTCCTCTAGTAGGCTCATGATTTGTACTTTTTGGGAGTGAAACATTGTTTTCTTCCGTATAGTATCTGTTTTGTAGCCTTAGTGTTCTTACTGTTCCTTTATTTGTCTGGTTTATGCACTGTAGCAGTTCATATCTAACTCCTGTGCTTTGGGACTGTGCTCCAGGTGATGCTGTAGGGTTGGGTGTGTGTCTCACCATGTGCTCCTGCTTCCCATGGCTACAGGTGATGCTGTAGGGTTGGGTGTGTGTCCCACCTTGTGCTCTGTGCTGAGCTGCTGTGGTGGTGAGTTAATGTGTAGGTTTTGTGGCACAAACTGTTCTCTCCTTGCTTTTCTGCAATAATTCCACAGGTGTCACAACCCTCTTCATCCCTTTTTTCCCCTTTGTCTCTGGATGTGTTTCCTCCATAGAGCTGGTCCTGTTCATCTGTGCAGACATTCATTTCGCTCAGCCCATGGCGCAGTGGAAACGCAACGTTCTTTGTTCAACAGCAGCAGCTTAAATCTGTGCAGGGTCTTATCAGAACTGGGCTGAGGAGAAATGAGTGACATCCCTGGTGTCCCCCTTGGGGTTGAGAACTGTGTGCTGAGAGCTGTAGCTGTGGCTGGGCCAAACTGAGCAGCACCAGGAGTGTTTCTGTGTGGTCTCCTGAGCTCTCACAGTGAAATGCTGGGACAGCCTCTCTCATCCCCTGTAGCTGCTGGAGGGAGTTTTGCTGTAGCTGAGCTGGGTTTGTCAGGGAGCCCCAGAGAGTCAGGGGTGTGAATCCCTAAAGCTGCTCTTTTGGCTTTATCTATTGAAGAAAGGTGCTGCAGCCTCTGATGCATCATAAATCCTTGCTTTGCAAAGTAGTGCCCTGAACCAGGGATGTGAGCTCACCGTCCCGAGGTCTGTGCAGGGAATGTTCCCGTGGGATTGGGTTCATCTCTGCAGTTGCTGGGGCCAGTCCAGTGCCCACTTCAGCATGAGCTGGATGGGCTCTTTTATTTATTATTGGTTATTTATAAGTATTATACTTATTATATACTTATTTCATAAGTATTAAACTATGATTTGCATGAGATCCTGGGTTTCACAGCTTTGCCAATATGGTCCATTACTACTGCCTACAACAACTTGTGTACTTATATGCCTTTGAGAACATTTTTAATTGTTAAAATTGTTTAAAAAATCAATGTTAAGTTAATTTAATTTTTAATGGGGAAATGGATTCTGGTGTCAAAATGGTATTTACTGTGATGCCGATGTTTTGTACCTGTCATCTAGTTAAACAATGTGTAAATACTCTGGAGTCAAGAGAAATATGAATGCCTATTATTTATTGTTCTGTGGAGTTATATGTTGCAGATGTGTAAGAATTTAAAAGGGAATGTTGTAAAACAAGGTGGAAAAATAAATTTTATGCAACTTCTTTACTTCATCCAAGTATGATGCACCTGGTTAGTCCTGGCATGATCAGTCCCAGATGTGTGCAGATGGAATTGTCAGGATGTAGGGCAGGTTGCATTGTGACCCTTTAATTTATTTGTGTGGTGAATGCATATGTAAGAAATGATCAGTGTTTTGTGCTGATCAGTGTAGAGCTACTTCCTTAAATTCAGATTTTTAAGAGTCCTAAGAGGGTCGTTCATGCTGGTACCCACTGCTGTGAATTAGGAGAAAGTCTTTCATTTGAAACACAGATATTTGCAGCTCTTGGAACAGCAATGATGCAATAGGAACAGCTATTTTTGGAATGTTCTCATCACTTGAACATTTGATTAAGTGACTGGCTCGACACAAGAGCAGTCCCAGGGCCAGGGCTGGCTGCCCCAAGACGGGGTCAGAAACTGGGGAGAGGCAGGAGTTTAACATGGAATATTCTCCACTGGGGGAATGTCCATAATGTTGATTATGAACACAGTACAGCAGTTTTCTACCAAAAATGTAATAGAGCCATAAACACTTAAAAAAAAAAAAAAAAGAAAATTAAAAATGGAATTCAGTAAAGTAAATCTCTAACTTGGGAGACTATTTAATGAAAGCAGTGATAAACTATCCCTCAGATCATTAAACATCTATGGAAGTGTTTATTTTAGATTCCATAGGACACAGATGCCCTTTTTCATCATTAACTTTTTTTGTATAAAATAGTTAATGCAAATATTAAATAAACAATTTTTTGTGATGTTTGCACACATCAAATGAATGGTGTAGACTACAGAAATTACAGGAACAGACTTTGCTCCCAAGTGTTACCAATTTCCCACTCTAAATGGGTTACATAAGCCCTAGTTAGTGGTTCTTTTAATTTATGGATGGTTTCTTTTTAATGGTGAAATGTGTAATTAAAAAAAGCTAGAAATAGTTTTTCTAAACTCACTCTGGAAGGGGAAGGAGAATTTCAGCAATTTTTTTTTTTCACCCAAACATTGCATAATAGTAGAAATGTCAAAGATTTCCATGGGGTTTCATTCCATTCTTCATGTGGCTGTGGTCATACAAGAAGTTTGAACACTGCAGGGGTTGGCAGATTTTTGGAAGATCACACATCCTGGGATAAGTTTTCAGCCTAGGCTTTACCAGAGAATGCCAGTGGCCTTGTTTTTCAAATTGTGGTTGTATTCTACACAAGTGTGTCCTTTTTTTTTTTTCCTCCCCTTTTTTTCTCCTGAAAAAAAGAAGAAGGAATAGGTGCTGGCTGTAATTAGGTGTCTGGCCCTGTGCCTGACGTGTTGTATGGAGTTGTACAGAGGTTTTCCTGTACCATAAACCATTTGGAGAGAAGAAAACTTGGTCGACCTGCTCTGTCTTCACCTCCTGATGGCCCAAGTCATGGCAGCTGCAAACCTGCACTGCCCCTTCTCCTCTGCATTCCTGTGGTGTTAAATATTGTTGTGATAAATGTTCACTGAAAAAAGGGAACTGCTCCTGTTCCTCTTTCACAGGTAGGAGATGGGGGCAGAGAGAACCTGTGGTCTGGGCTGTCCATGGCACAGCATGGAATGCAGGACAAGATTCACATTTTTATGACTAGACTTTTTCTGCACCTTAAGTATTGGACTCAATCCTATAGGAAAGTTTTTTTATTCCACAGAGTATTCAGATGCCTGGTTTTAAATTAAGAATGTGATTGCAGAGTATTGATAAACCCCAGTGCAAGAAGTTCACTGGATTCTTCCACCTTCTACCTGGATCTGCGGATCCACATTCCATCTGTGCTAAATGTTCTGCAACTGCCTGTGGGAGTGGAGAGTTTGACAGTGAGCAGCAGTTGGCTGCAGAAAAGGCACCACTGTAACTGCACAGGTAATCTGGGGAAAAGCTCTGAGTGTGGCAGCAGTTACCAGCAGCACCGAGTCCTGGTCCAACACCTGCTTAAGACCAGTTTCAAAGCTGATGCTGTGGTTCCCTTAGAGCATGAGCTGCATTTTCTGGCCTTAAGGCTCTCTGGGTGCTTTGGGGCTCTGTAGGTTACGTGGTGGATCTCTAAATTTTAGCAGCTTGTAATTAAAGTTATAGATGATCAGCATCTTGCAGGATCTGGCCTTCAGAAGAATGTCCTTCCCTCTGCTGCTCTTCCTCCCTTCATGGCCCAAGACCAAACTGTTATTGAGTGAGTGGGTTACAAAAAAAGGGCTTTAAAATCATTGCATTCCCACTTTAAAGCCTCCCGCTCTTGGCTTGCTGGAATTGTCCACGTAAGGAAGAATATTGTCTGCTGTTCAGATTCCCTCTCAGAAAGAAGTAGTAACAAGAACAATCTGTGCAGAAGAATTTAGCGCTTTAAAGATGGGGGTAATAGTCATTCTCATTTGTCCCTTTATGTGAAACAGATTTTATTTTAAATGTACACTCTGAGTAGCTTAACCATATCCAGAAACTTGTTTACCAGGGTAGAAGTAGAATTACCCACAGTATAAATTAAGAGCATGAGAAGAGGTGAGTTGATTGTGCCGAGTGATTCTGCTTGGTCAGCTCAGCAGTACCCCCTGAGCACACCTTGGTGGGCACTGGGGAGCAGGTATGTCCTGTGCTTGTGTTTTCAGCAGATTTGTTCATGTGTTTCACATCTGCTCTGCAAAAGCTGTGCTGAGGCGTTACATTTCTGTGCTGTGGGCACGGGTCTGTCCTGGGCTGCATCTGCTGGGTTTAGGACGTGTCACACGTACAGCAGCAGATTTCACCAACCTGTGGCTTGTCCAAAAGTGAAGCCACTTGCTATTGATCAGGATTCTTATTTAAATTGGGAACAGCCCATTTGTCAGTGACACTTTAACATAAAATGCCCTGTAGTGGTCTCACTGAAGCACGTTCCCTGCTCCACAGCGATGGTGTAACTGCCATGGGAAGAAACAGCACTCGGAAAGGCAAGGGATGGTGCCCACAGAGGCAGGATCCCTCTGCACCTCTGTAAATTCGAGATTAAGGTTTGGAATATTTGTAAGGATCTGTCAGACAGTATTTCCCCTCCAGTGCAGTGGGTTCCAGTGAATCACCAGCACAGGCAGAGCCATCCCTGTCACTGCACAGGAAGGTTCCCCGTGTGAATTGTCTCTCTTGGGTGGGCCAGGGTGACAGTTTGGGACTGGGACCTTGAATGTTTTTGTTGCCTTTGGCTTTGATCTTGTTCCAACAGTTATAGGACAGGTCTCATTGAGGAGAGCTGGAAACTAATGCTGCCTCCTCTCCTTACCTCTATTTGTCTGTGTACATGGTAAGTAAAACCCCTGGAGAAGAGAAAGACTGGTTTTAAGCAGGATCTACACTATCATTGTCTGCTGTGAGCTTCTCCAAAGAGGTATTTATCAGTTATTGTTTGCAGTGTGGCAGAGGAACTTAGACCTTCTCCACCCTGACAGCTGGGCTCTAAAATGAAAAAAAAAAAACCCACAAATTCTAAAAGACCAAGGTTAGATGTTCTCAATGCCTCATCTATCTCGCTTTCTCCAGGTATGTCTCTTTCAATCTTTGGTATCCATTTGTTTATTTGTCAAGAGGCATTGCTGCCTCTTATCTGGATCCAGATAAATAAAGAAAATGACTTTACATTTTAGGCTGAAACTAGTGCCAGAATTTCTCAGGTGACCATCTGTAAACTAAAGTTTGATTCAAAGCTGCCCAGTTTTTGCCTCTAGGAAGTCTTGAGCCTCATGTTGATCAGATTTTGATATCTGATCTTTTCTGGAAACAATCCAGAAAACAAATTATCTAAGTGAAATCTTTATTTTCAACACTAACCCATAAGGAGAAAATCTTTCCCAAATCAGGTGGAACATGATCATTGTGTTGGTATCTCAGTGGAAGACCCATGGCTGCTGTAAATCAACAAGTCACAATCACACCCTCCCTCACACAACTCTGAGGTTTTGTTCAAATCTGAGTTGAATTCTTGCAAGTTCTCATTACTGAAGTGTGGAACTAATTCTTACAGGTGCCACGTTCACCATAAATTGCCTTCAGCAGAAAGAAACCTCTTGTATTTCACCTGTGAATGACAACCATTTCCTCCAGCAGCCGAGGTGTCTTTGTGATCTTTCACCGTCAGGATTCCGGGCCGGGCAGTGATTTACACGGCTCCCACTCTTCTCTCTTTCAGCTCCTGCTGCCATTCCAGCCCTGAAGAACATAATGCCACAAAGCCTTCAGTAAAACCAGAGCCTGGAGGAAATATCAGGTGTTAACATCCAATAAAAAGCTGACACGCTTGAATGAGCCGGGATTGCAGGGTATGGCCCAAGCAAGGACTGACCTAATGCAGGGCTTTTATGGTGGTGGCAGGTAAGGACTAATTATAGACCCTGGACTCCATCATGAACTGACTTGTCAAGTCAACTTAACGACTGAAGTGCCTACGGTTCCATGGTGGGGCTCTCTGCCCCTTTGGATAACTGAGTGCAGTTACTCCTAAAGAAACTTAGGGAGTAAATTTGAGGTGCTGAAAGAAATACTGCAATAGAAGTTACACTGTAGGGAGGGTTTTATATGTGTTGGGGTAAATTAATGACTGGGTTTGGGGTTTTTAGAAAATAAAAAACACAACAAACTTTGTGCACAAATTTACTTTAAAATATATTCTCTTTCGAACACCAGCTATTTTAACAACAGTGTAAATCAGATTTTACAGACCACATATTTCAAGTATGAAGTTCATTAAATGTGTGAAATTCTAGATTAGCTTCCGGGTGTGGCCAGAGCCCCAGTAGTGAATTATAAATTCTGTTCAGGATATAATGTCAGATTCCCTCACCCTGGCACTAATTTAATATTAGGACTAAAACCACCTTTTCAAAACAGTCATAACCTTTCCTTATTATCTTTATTTAGTTTAGCCATCATATGATATAATGAATGACTGCATCACTGTTTCTGTCCTGAACCTAATGCACAGGTGTCTAACTTGATTAATTTGTGGGTTTATTATTAATAAACCAACTTTTATGTCTTAATGTAACTGAAATGAATGCTATCAATTTATACACACATTTTTGCCAGTGCCCTGATAGTGGGTGGTAGGCTGTCTTTAGTTTCAAGAATATCAATCTAAACTACTATTCCCTCTGAGTTTGTGGGAAAAAAAAAAAATCCCTTGCCTGTTTTCTCCAGCTGAGCCAGGAGTTGACAGGTGTGGGCATTTGAGTGCAGGTAGTCTGTGAGTGTGGTGGGTTTCACAATCATCTTGGTCTGAATTTGCTTAGTCCTGGACTAACATTCAACTGTGATGTGCTTTCCCTTTCCAAAATCTTTGCAAACATCCCCGCAGTCTCCCTGGAGAGGCACTTGCTGCTCTGTGGGACTTGGAGGAAGGTCCATGTTGAGAACTGTGAAGCCAGTAGTGTGTGAACATGTACTTGGGAGTGATACTGAACCCACCCCCAAAAGGAACAGCTGGGGATGAGGGCTCATCATCTCCTGCAATCAAAAGCATTTCTTCAAATTCCTACCTTGGTTCTTTACAGTAACTCCTTGGAAGGGGAAGGTGAGTTGAATAGCTGGGAATAACGATCAATTAATGATGCTGTTCTCATTCCATAAACTCTGTGAGCTGGAAGCAATGTGCAGAAGGGAACAGCTCTTTTACTGTTGTAGCAGCTGTAATTTAGGGGTCAGGATCTCTGTGGTGTCGAGCTTCACCGAACAGAGCAGGCAGGAGAGGAATCCCAATGTTCCCCTGCCCCAGGGATGGGCACAGGACAGAGCAGCTCAAGGGCTGAGCTGGCAGGTGCCTGTGGACCTGCACAACCTGGCCTTGGACAGCATATGTTGTTCCTTCCTCTCCCTTTTTCTCCTGCTCTATGCAAAGGGAAGGATGTTCACAAGCCAGTTCTAATCCTATATGATCAATAATGAGAATTTCCCAGATAGCAACTTTTGATGGTGCTAGGAATCCAGGGCTTAGTAGAAGAATTGGCATTTCTCACAAAAGGCTGTTTGTTGGAGATCTCTTCCCAAAGAAGAATTTTCAATTGTAGATGAAAAGCTAGCTCTCATTTGGGAAAAATTCAAGCAGTTCTAGTTCCAGTCCTGGAGAGCTCTATGTGGGTGGATTCCCTGGGCCACGTGGAGCTCATTACAAGATCAGACACTCTGTTTATGACTTAATAAAGTGAGTGAATATGTCATTTAGACAAGTGCATTGTCAGAAATAGGCCAGAGTTGGTAACGTGCAGTCAGGATGCTCCAGGACTGCTCGGAAAAGGGAGGGAGATGCCAATTTACAGGACCTGAGCAGGCCGAGCTGCAGCTGGGGAACTTCTGGGTCCTTGAGAGGACCTCAGAGCCCAGAGAGGTGTGATGAGGACACAGCCAGAGTGTGGGAATCTGGTGCCCAGGCCCTGCTCTGCTCAGCGTCTCAGACGTGTGGAGGCTGCGCTGGGACTCATTGTGTGCGAGGGCAGATTGGGGAGAGCAGTATTTACTTTGGAAGGGTGAGGAGCTTTTGTCAAAAATACTTATTGTTGCTGTGAGACTGAAATACCTTTTGCAAGTGGAAAACAGAAATGTCTCCATGAAGTCTATGATGATAAAATCCAGGCAGCTGCCCCAATGGCCAGAGAGCACATCCTCAGGAAGCCTTGATGCCTTATCTCCTGAAGAGCATGAGAAATAATAAGAATTTTAAAAAATAATAGTTTTTATTGCCAATTGCCTGCGTGGAGCTGGGTGGGGAGGCTCATCCTCTGGCGGGAGGTGCAGGGTGATGCTGTGAGCGGCTGCCAGGGGAAGTGAGGGACCCCCCTGGGGCCAGGACCCCCAGGAACCCAGCTCCCCAGACCGGCTGCCACTCTCCCTGGCCGCCTGCAGCTCTCCTCTGCCGGGCAGGGAGCTCCTCACTCGGCCTCCTGGGCCGGGAGCCCGGTGGTGAGGACAGGCCGGGCTGTTCCCGGGGACAAGTTCAACTTCCAAATCCATCTCCCGTGCCAGGGAGCTGGTTGGGGTCAGTGCCAGCACCAGGAGATGCACCCCTTCCCCTCTTCACCCAGGCATCCTCTTGGCAAATCCCAGAAAGTGCCATGGGCAGGGGGCTGGGGGGAGTTGGGCCTGTTTTGGGGGGTGGGGATGCAGTCCAGAATATGCCCCTAAAAGGAAGAGGAAGTATTCTCCTAAAGAGGTAATAAATAGCTAAAAATATTAGCTATTAATAGCTCCTTGCCTCCAAAAATAAAATCCCTTAGTGATACCAAAATAAGAAAGCAAAGGAAAGTCGGAGGTATTTGGCCTTCCTTTGAAAAAGGAAGCTAAAAATAACTATATATATATAAAAATTTCTCGTTTCTAGGGAAAGTCTCTGCCCCCGCATCCAGCTTGCACAGTTATATAAGACTTGAACTACATCCCCCTCTCCTCCGCGGCCGCTCACAACGCGCTGGAGCCGCGGCCAGATGGAGAAAGGTTCCGTCAGGAAAGTTTAACTCAGCGGGGAAGCTGCAGCCAGTGGAGGACACGATTCTCTCGCTGAACTCTCCAAAAGCCTTGGAAATCTTACAGTTGTGTCATATGCTGGTTTGGGGAATGCTAGTCCGGAGGCAGCCGCCAGCCCTCTTTCACTTCTTTATTTATTTTTTTTTTTTTCGCTTTGCACTGAGTTTAATTTGGGTAGCAGGATTCAGCAGTTTTAAGTTGGAAAAAACTTAGTGGAAGAAGATATTTTAGGAAAACCCTGTCATGTGAACTAGCGGGAGCCGATCAAACCGAGCTATTAAAAGAAAGACATTGTATTTTTAAACGGGGCAGCGTAGGGCAGCCAACCTGTGTGCCCAAAACCGCGGAGCCGGGGCTGCTCCCCCGCTACAGCTCCGCGTGGGAGGAGGCCGAGCTTTCCGTCGGGATCGCCCATTCTCCGCTCGCTCTGGGATACCCTTTGGCAGGGCCAGGTGTCCTCGGCCCCCCCAGGTTGTGTGTGTGTGTCCCCCACGCGGCTGCTCGCCCCCAGCTCGCCCCTTCCCAGCTCTGCTTCATTGCCCCCCTCGCCCAAAGCCCCTGTCCCAGTTCTCTTCTCTGCATTTCCCAGTGCAGTTATAACGAGGGATGCTGGAGCGCCTGGTCAGAGCCACAGCGAGGAGTTTGGGTGACAAGGGTGAAAGCTGGGTTAATTTCTTGTTTCTCCCGACTAATAATTAATTAAAATCGTTTTGTTCTCCAAGCAAAGCGGCAGCCTCGGTTTCCCTTTAATATGTTTCCAAATAGGAATCGGGTGGTTCTGACTTTGCTTCACCTGATGCCAATAGTGGGTCCGATCAAACGGGAAGGTGACTCAGGTGTGACACCTGCGCGGAGGGGCCGGGACTCGTGGGGTCCCGCGTGGCGCAGGGGCCGCTGCGGGAGCAACGCTGAGAGGTTTTGTGGGATCTCGCTCGTGGTTTCAAAGCTGCTCCTTGAGAGGGCAAAGCCTCCAGGTACGAGCCAGAGGGTCAGGTGCAACTTTTCCGTCCTTCCCCGTCATCCCGGGCTCGAGCAGGAATATCCTCACGGGACAGCGGCCGAGGCGAGGTGCCGGTGCTGGGGGAACGGGGGGACGGAGCTCAGCCCTGCAGGAATGGGGGGGAAAGGCTCCTCTAAGAGCTGGCAGGGTGCGAGGGGGGACTCACTGCGGGGGCTCTGGGGGAGCTGAGGGGAGCGGGGTTACCGGGAGGGGGCTCCCCCGCACCCCGGGGCCAGCCGGTTGCATAACGGGCCCGCGGGGCTGGGAAAGGTATTTCCGCCCCTACGTGTCCAAAGATGACAAAGGGTAGGAAAGTGAGGTGCGCTGAGTTTCCCTGGGCTGCTGCAGTTGCTAGCCTGCAGGACAACAAACCCGGGAAGCAGAAAGTTTGATTGCGATGCCTCCTTCGAGTCGATCTGGGGAGTGAGGGAGTGAAAAATGGAAATGCGGTGCGGGTGCCAGGCACCCCTCCGCACGCAGCATGGCCAAGTCCCGCTGCCGTGACTCAGCCCGGAGCTCCGGCTGACCCCGGCAGCCACCCGGCTCGCAGCGCAGCCCGAGGGGCGGCAGGGCTGCCTCGCTCCCCGGAGAATCGTTTATATATGTGACCTCTTCATCTCTGCTGGAAAAAACTCTGTGCAAGTGCAGTTGCACGGAGATCCCGAGCCCAGCACCGAGTCGAGAGGCAGATGCTCCTCAATACACTAGTGAAAACTATACGTTGTGAGACAGCAATAGTTCATGACATCTCTGCCTTTATTTTCCTGTTTTCTTTTGCTTTATTTTCCTGTTTATACATAGGACATGTAAACACACACGGGTTGTCTTGGTTTCGGAGGCTTCCTTGGCTATTTCATTCTTGCTCAGCTCCACGTGTATCAGTGGAAATCCATGGGGTTGTTCCTCTCTCTTCTAAATTGATCTAAAAATAGGAACAGAGAGAGGTCTGTGAAACACCACTAAACAAATATACCGATTTTTAATTTTTCTTTTCGTCTTTGTATGAAGAATTGAGCCAATGGTAATTAAAAGCCAAAACCTGTGCCAGCAATAAGATGGGTATTAATAGGGTGCTGGTGAATTTAAAAGACATAAATATAAGCTGGGGACTTTGCTTTTCTGAATGATTTATTCAAAGGTGGAAGCAGCAGGAGCCCGAGCTTGTCTCTGCTGGGAAGAAGGAAAACTTCTGCACAGAAGCCCTGTTGCTTTGAAAGGCTTTGCAGTTCCTGCAAGTTTTGTTTAAAAAGCACACACTGGGATTTTTAACATCATCCATATTTCTTTCTTTCTCGCTCTCTAACTTTCTGCTCAACAATTAAGTGCTTGTGCTGCAGACTGAGAAAGCCGCAGAGCTGCCTTGGCCCGGAGCTGGGAGACGTCATGGATTCCTGAGTGTGAAGTTGCAGGAAAGCCCTCAGTTTGGGAGATGGAGGCGATCCAGGGGTTTCCATGGCACTGGGATAAACAGGAGGAAACAGTGAGGGAATCCCGTTATTTTACAGCATTCAAAGACTATAAACACTCGGAGCAGGGAAGGAAGTGGCCTTTCCCTCTCTAGTAACCCTCATCTCAGAGCAGAGAACTGACTTCACTTCAGGAACAAGCTCAGCCCAGTTCGGATCCCTCTTTGCACCTCCAAACACTGACTAGGGAGGCGAGTAAGAGGGGTTCCCTCTGTCCGGGCGGCACTGGTTGAACATGGTTTAAAGGAGATTTTTTTTCCCTTTTTTTTTTTTTTTTTAATAATATTTTTCCTGCTATTAATTTTTTTTTTGAATTTTTTTTTTTTTTTAAATTCCCGATGCAGCGAGAAACTGCCTGCAGGCTGGTACACTACCACCACATCATGAGGTCTATGGATCAAGGTAGGGTCTGACTGCTGCGTTGTCTGTGTGCTGTGTGTGCCCCCCTGTGCGCTCCCCTCCCCGGGGCTCGGCAGGTCCCTCCCCGGCCCGGGGGTTTGTCCGACCGCAGGCTGGGTGGGCAGGAGGGGTTTCACGGGGAAGGGATTGGACTGGCTTTAGGTTTGGTTTGGTTTGGTTTGAATCGCTCCGCCACGGCGGTACAAATCTGTCTGGAGGAGCCTCCTTTAAACTCCAGCCAGAGGGACTCTCCTCTTCCAAGCCATCACCCCAGGAGTCTCGCTGACTAACCCGGCCGCTTAACCCTTCCGCCGCCTGTCAGGTCGGGGGTCCGGGGCCCCGCAGCGGCTTCCTGGGGCCCGGTGGAGCCCGCGGGACCGGGCCAGGGCTGCGCGGCCGCGCCACCAGCGCGGTGCCCGCGGATCCCGCCGGGTCTCTGTCCTCCCGCAGGGCGGTCGCGGATGAGCCGTGCGGCGGGGAGGGGGACTCGGGGACGGTGGGCTCCGGCCACGGTGCGTGGGGCCGGTGGAGGCAAGAGTTAAGCGCGGCGAGAGGAGGAGCCTGTCCCGCTGTCAGCCCCGTGCGCGCCCCCCGCGCGGCCGCCCCGACCCGAGCCACGACCCCCTACACAGCGTAGGTCTCCCCGCTGCCAGCTCGGGGACAGGGCGGCTGCGGCTCCTCCGGCATCCTCCGCGGGCCCCGGGGGAAGGGCCGTGCGAGGGGAGGCGGAGGGGGCTGCAGGCTCGCACGGAGCGGGGCAGGGGGCACCTCCGCGGGCAGTGCTGGGGAGGGGGCTCCGGGCACGGCCGTGCCGGGGGCTCTCGGGGTCGGCGTGGCCACCAGCGGGCGATCCGTGCGGAGGATGCTCCGCGCGAGGAAAGCCCTCGCCGCCCGCAGCCCGGCTCCTGTATCGCACCCGTGGACCAGCGAGCCCGGCTGTCCCCGCCGGGCCCCGCAGCCCCCGCCCGGGGGCCCGGCCGCTCCCCCGGGGCGCTCGGGGTGCGCTGCGCCCGCCGGGCGGCAGGCGCAGGTGAGTTGGGTTTTGACTGGGCTGCCGGGCCGGGGAGAAGGGGCAGGAGGTGGAGGAGGGAAGCGCTCTTCCATCCTCGATTCCCCCGCCCGCGCTGGCAGCGCCGCTCGGCCGCTGAGTCAGAGCCGCCCGGGGCTGGCGGAGGGTGTGCGGGATCCGGGGGACGAGCCGAGTACCGCAGGGCTGCCTTTGAAGGGCCCTTAGTAGCGGCTGTTTGTTTTCTCCTGCCGTAGCGAGCTCCCCAAGCACCTGCCAAAACACACTCGTTAACACCTACACCCAAAGGGGATCATCCGAGAGCTCCGATTCTCGGACAAGCCAATGGAAAGACTTTGAGTGGCTTTATACCGCCTTAGGATCAGGCCATTGCCCTGCCTCGTGTCTCCTCTGCTTTCTCCAGACAAAACTCCCTCTCTCCTGAGTGCTCCATCTGTTCTTAGTCACTCTCACAACACCCCGTGGAAGTTATTTTGCTGCAGAGAGCAGCAAAGGGAACGAGGAGACTTCTTGCTCTTCTTAGTGATCCTGCTTTCACCTGCCGCAGGACAGGAGTGGATCAAAGCACGAGGCAGCTCTCCAGTGACAGCACCATAACTCCTTCCAGTGCTGTGCAGCTACCTGTCCCCCAGAGCCCTGCAGTCACAGCCCAGAATGAAAAGCACTGATTTATTATTTTTATTTCCAGATCAAATATTTGAGATCACAGTAGCCAGCTGAGCAGTGCAGTCAGTTGCACCATGGAAGCTAGAGATGCTCCTGAGTCCCAGAAGGTATTTTTCCCTTTTATGCAAAATGCTCCTGTCAGTGGTGCAGGGGTGACAGGAGCAGAACCTGCCACTGACTTGCCTTCGTGTCACGAGGCTGTTCCCGATATTTTCACAAAGAAAAAGCAGCATGAAACTGCAAGGGGTTAATAGCACACGGCATTTTTGGGATCAGTCTCAGGCTTGGGAGGATTTCTGCACCCACAACAAAGTGTAAGAGTCTTACTAATACAGGGTGTGTAAATGATGATGTGTTAATAATTTTAAGCCCTCATCCCCTTTTATGATTAGAGCAGGCTCGAACTGAGGAATGAAGGCTCTCCATAGCCTAACACCCTGTCAGCAAAAAGCTGCTCCAGTAGTTTTGCTCCCCGAGCTGTGCTTCTGCAAGGGTCAGCCACAGCAGGGATTTTCACCAGGTGACCATGAGTCCCTGTGTCGTCTTGTGGTCGCCCATCTGTGAATGCTCTGTCCCTTGAAACAGCCTTTATCTATCAGTCAGCCTGTCCTGTGGGACACAGTTACACCAGCTACAGTCAGCAAATGATTTCAGTGTCTCTCATACAGGGTAAGAATCACATTCACAGATGGGACAGTGACATAACTGGAGTACTCTTTTATAACATTCCAGTAGATATTCTAAGTAAAATTTTTCATCATTCATTTTTTTTTTTTAAATAGCCAAGGATAATAATATCCTAGAACTTCTTTTCCACTACTGGCTTAATTTAAAAACTATGATATGTGCATTCCTTTGGTTTGCACAGCAGACTTCAGAACTTAATGGGAACATAGAGATATGAGTAATTTTTCCATTGTCCTTTATTGCCAAACCACTTTAAGCCTGAAATTGGGGGGTAATATTTCTGACTCAACCTCACCCCAAAACTGAATAGCAGTGTATGTGCATGTGTGTCTCTCGGAGGACCTACCAGATATTTCTCCCTTCTCTCTCCCTCCTTTTTTTCTTCTCTAATAGCACTCCCCACACTCCAGACCAAGCAACTAGTCACTCACAGTCTGAGCTCATTTTAAAGAGCTTGGATTAAGTCCATGTGCAAGTTTTAGTTGCCTGTTAAATTTCTAATGCCTGCCACATACACCATTAGAACACTTAGATTTTTAAGACAGCATTGAGTCATATTTTCTTTGGGGTTTAGCTGTTAAATAGACAAGCAGCATTCTTAATCCACTTTTTTCTACCTCTTTTTCTGTTAAAAGGTTTAAAATGAAAGTATAGCAGTATTACAGCTTCAGTGTAAATTACATCTCGTGTGGGGCCACGTAACAATTAGCACAGTCACCATATCTCTGAGAAGATCACATAAAACTTTCTTCAGCTTGGGGCATCCTCTGATCCCTTGCTGTAGTGAAGTGATTGGTACAGGGAATACAGTGGGATAGTATAATAATAAAATTAAATAAAAATAATAAATGATAAATTACATTTGCAGTACATTTAAACCCTGAGAAATTTGTTAAGTATTTTTTAAGTTACAGTTTGTATTACACTAGAAACTATTTTTTCTTAGCTTTGTTTTTGGATTCCCTGTCCCCTAGTACCTGGGCAGCCCAGTATTCACATACTTTTAAAGTTTATTGAGGCACAGCCCTGCCAAAGGCAAGCACTGATCCAACTATGTGGAAAAGGACTCCTTCCATTCTCCAGTTCCCTGAAATGGCAGCACAATGTATTTCCAGTTCTGCTCTGCGTGGAGCCTGTTGCAAGTATACGTGGCTGCAATTTTTGTTAATGCTGCCAAGGACAGACTTTGCTTCGGTTCTTGAAACACCTTTTTGGCTCATGAAAACAGCTTTACAGAATAAAATCCGGGAGTTAATGCTGACTCCCAGATCTCCAGTGGGTGCTGTGAGCCCAAGTGGAGCTGTGACCAGTGGCCAAGGGTTGGGGCCACATTGGCCTTCTGATAGTGGTAACAGGAGAAATACATGGAGAGTCCTTGTAGAAAGAAAGTGGTTCTGATATGAGAAAGACTGAGATTTAGGGAAACCAACTAGTATTTCTGGTCTTTGGACACTGTATTCCAGCCTTCCACTCCAGCCCTAATGGAAAACAAGCACTGGGAAGTGTTGGTCACGTTGTTTGGGTTTTTCCTTTGATTTGGATTGGCCAGATGATTTTTCTGAGTGTGTGTATTGAGCTGAAGAGCCCACAGTCTATTTAAGCCTAGCAGCTTCCCTGCCTTTTTTTTCATTGTTAATTATTAGTGACAGACCATGGGTAGTGTTTGTCACATAGTTATTAACAGCTAAAGCTTAAACCATTTACCAGTGAGAGCTTGGTTTGGGTCTAAATTAAACTACACTCAGCCTTTGGAGGGTTCCAGAAATGATATCTGTCCCTTGAACTGAATTCTGTAGCTGCTTCATGCACCTTGAATATTTAGGCCAGATCTGCATTTTATGGGTTTGTACCATTTCTCCTTGAAATCGTGCACTGATAGATTCAAACACAGCCCACAGTGTAAAGCATTAGAACTCAGATCTCTGTGCACTCAGAGCATGTGGAAACTGTTATTCCTATAGGTTTTGCCACAGTGATCCTATGGGCCCAGTGTCCTTACCTGCCCTGAGAGCTGCAGGAGGGAGCAGGGGGAATCCACTCAGTCAATGCCTGGTCACTCTTGCTCCTTGACATCTGTCAAGTTGTCTGCTGGGCAAAAAGAAGTTGAATCCTATAAGCTGAGCTAATTCCTACATTTCTCTAACACTTTTCTCATTGCTGTCTTGTCGCCCTAATTCCTTGCCAGTGTCAGAATTTATGATTACGCATATTAGCAGCGAAACTATTTCGCATGACACGGTCGCCTTGGAAAGCAAAAGGTACATTTTCCATTTGTGGAGTATTACTAATTCTAGGAGTAGCTGAGGATAAGTTTGAAACTTCACATGCTTAATGGATTGCAGGCAAGCTCAGGAATAAAGGATGGGATAAAGATTGAGCGGGAGGTGGGGTCGTTTCCCTGTGCTCTCCTGCCAGTCACCCACATCTCACTTTAAAAGCCCGATGTTATTGTTCGTGTCCTTTCTTTTTGTGGCTGATACAACTGATGCTCTCCAATTGTGCTCCGTGTGCTGTTAGCTGCAAGGGTGACAGCTCTCTTTAATGCTAAGCCAAGATCAGCAAGTCTATTTGGTTTTCCTAATGAATTTTAAACAGAAAGGCCAATGATAAAAGGCCAGCACGCAGCAAATGGTAAGGATCATTGTACAACAGATGTAAATAGTCCAGTTCAATATATGTTTAAACAATTCAGAACAAATCAAGACCTCAGAGTAGCACGAGTTCCCCAAGGAGCCTCACGTTCCTGAGGGTAAGAGCTCAAGCCCATGTGCAGCATTCTGGGGTGGCCTCATTTGTGGATGTTGGTCCCGAGACCGCTAATGACCGGCTGCTGCGGCTCCCCCGCCTGTCCCGGCGGCAGCAGAGCCCCGGCTCTGTCTGAGGGAGACACTCGGGAGCTGCAGAGCCAGCACCCCGTGTAGGCTGGGAATCGCTGCGGCAGATGAGGTAGCCTTGAGCTGTGGTCTCCAGCTCAGCCACAGAGCGAGCACTGGATCCTCTCCAAAACAGGCTCCAGCCGTCCCTTGCTCCAGCAGGGAGCAAGGAGCAGGAGTCAGGAAGCAGCATCATGTGGCACAAGGGATGGACACGTCCTTCCACACTGCTCACACATGCGTGTGCACACCCTGCAGGGCTGTTGTGCTGGCCACTGGAACCCAGCAAAGCTCCATCCTCGGTGGCTTTGGCAGCGTGTGCAGGAGAAAGTTCAAGTAGTTAGATCCAAGGAAGCCATTGTGTTACTATGTATATGACGCATTAATGAGAAAAAATGTTGTCCTTTCAGTCTCCACTGCGTTAAAGCTTGGCATTGACAGCTCTGACATCACTTACTAATCTAGTGCTGTGAATTTGGAACAATGGCTTTTCCCTCTCATTTAAATTGCACTTCAATGGGAAATGCATGGAGTGAATGTATGGAGTTGATTCTATGAATATACCAGCAGGGTTCCCACTATTTCCAGCGTACCATCTCCTGTAAATCCCTCAGTAAACACCCTTGAACATCCCATCTGCAGGATCACTTGCCCTTTCTGACAGTCAGGTTTCTCTATCCCTTGGCACTTTCTACTAACAAATTATCTCCACAAGGCCTGATTCCAGTGTGACTGCTGCCCACCTACCCTCATGCAGCCCCACAGCTGGTGTTGCTGCTCCCTGACTCCCCTTTCAGCTCCAGCCCTGTGTGGTGTTTCTGCTCACCCACAGGTGCCCCTGATGCCTCCCAGTAGCTCCCTTGGGTGACTGGCCAGTACTGGGCTTCTTCTGAAGTTCAGTGTAGAAACTGATTTCAAACTGTAGGAAAAGCCTGAGTTCTTGCCCTCTGGACTAGCAAAGGATGGAGCAAAAGAGTGTTATAAGAAAGCAATTTGTCATTAATTGGCTGGACACACTAATGAGAAAGGTGACAGGGTATAAGCCCAGATGTAGAGATGCTGGTTCATATGTGCTCTAAAACAGACTTTCAGTGAACTTAGACAAGTAATGTAGGGTCAGATTTGTCATGTAGTTAATGCCGCCGTGCTGACAGGCTTAGCAAATAAAAACAAGCTGAAGTAAACACCAAAATACTTTTTTAATGATCTTGGTCCCTCTGCCTTTGCCTCCCTGCCCTGTCTACAGACTAAGAGCATTTTTCAAACTCGCAGACCTGATGACAGCCATCTGTACGCTAATAAAGGGCACCATACAAACAGGTATGTGCAAGGGAACAGCCTTCTGACCACGGATCCACTGAGCACACAAATTTAGGGTCTCCAGTTACCCACGACTGAAGTCACTGGTGGTTGTAGCAGCCATTGGAGGGGTAGGAGGCTGCCTGGAGACAGTGACCAGCACCCTGTGCAGGGCCAAGGGAAGATGCTGATGAATAGAGTCAATGTGGTGGAGGTGGCTGAGGGGACCTGGGCAAGCTGGCAGCACCAGCAGTGTGGTCAGCAGGGAACATGGAGTGAGCCCATTCTCTGAAACACTGTTTGTGAGCAAGGCAGGAGGAGAACAGAGGCTTTGTGCAGGATGGACTTGATGTCTCTAAGGGTGCTCCAGTTAAGAGATGTTGGCCTGTGACTGCAGAAACCTGCCTGCTGCTGCTCTGGCTGCAGCCTGCAATGGGAGGCAGTAGCACATGGTGTGTCACGAATGAAGCCTGGAGAAGGCAAGGGCAGCACCTGGACTGCCTGGAGCTGCTGGAGACCCTGGAAACCTCAATAGAAAGGGATTTGACTGCTGATGAGGAGGTGGCAATGTGCGAGACAACAAGTGACACCCGACATCGGGTAGCAGGACAGAGATGCCCACCCAACAGCGGGTCATTTCTGGGGGCTCCCATGCCTGGGCAGGCCTGCTACTTCCATGTCCGTGCCACCTCCCCTGACCGCAGGCCCTCTCCTCCTCGATCCCACCATGACCCCCGCGGGCTGCGCTGCCGGTGCGGCGGGGCCGATGCGGTGCTGCCCGGGCCGGTGCCGGCTCCTCCTCCCGGGGGCGGCCCCGGCGGCAGGTGGCTGCCCGGAGCAGGAAGCTGCCACTGCTCGGCCCCTGCTGTGCCGCCGCCGGGCTCGCCGCCCGCACCCGCCGTCGGGGGCACCCGCGCCCGCCGCGCCCTCCACCGGCACAGCTTTTTTTGTTGTTTTATCCCCATTATCCCCTCCTTTATTTCCTGCCCTCTGACTCCTCCGCGCTCGCACTTGGAAGGACACCGCCGAGGGTCGCGGCGGCTGCACTCGGGCTGCCCTCGGCACCGGGCGGGCTCCGCTCCGCTCCGTTCCGCCGCTGCCCGCGGGCGCTGCCGCCATGAGCGCCCCGGCCCCTGAGCCCGGCCCGCAGGACGGGGACCCCGGGCACGGCCCCGGCCCGGCCCGGCCGGCCAGCCCGCAGGAGGAGTTTGACTTCTCCATCCTCTTCGACTACGACTATCTGAAGCCGATCGAAGGTTGGTGAGGAGCCGCTGAGGAGGAGCCGCAGCCGCGTCCCGACGGGGCGGCGGGGCCGTGCCGGGCGCTGCTGCGCCCTCGGCACCTCCTCGGGGGGCATCGCCGGGCCATGTCCTGCCCTGCCCAGGGCCGGGCAGTGGGTGCTGGCGATGCGCTGCTCGGCGGGCCCGGCTCAGGTCGGGGCCGGGCGGTTCGGGTTTGTCGGGGCTGCTTTGCCCGGCAGGTGCTTGCGGACGTTCACTGCTTGGTCCTCGTCCCGTGCTGCGGTGTCTGCGGGAGCTCCGGTTGTTCCCCAAGTTGTGCACCCGGGAATGAGCGCAGCTGCCAAAGACGAGGCAGAGGAGCTCGACTCGGTCGGTCGCCCGTGACCATCATCATCATCGTGCTAGAGCGTGTTCTGGAAACTCAAAAAGGCAGCTCAGGCACTGGGGCTTGGAGCCCCGAGGAGTTAATTACCTGCCATGAGTTGGAGCATCCTGCTTGGATGGCAGGGAGCTGGGTAGATCTGGTTTCCAATTTGGGTCCAAACACCATAAGCTAAAGTTAAAATTAAGAAAAAAAGAAAGATCTGTAGACTTCTCTGAGCTTATGCTGTGATATTAAAAGCACTGTGCCAAGTGCTCCCTGACTTCCTAAATGATAATTCTATCTGTCGATGATAACTCAAAAGTGATACTTTCTTACCCATAAAATACAGATTTGTGTAAACCAGAAAAAGATGAAAGAAAGAGGACCCAGAGGAATGCATTGCTGGGATATTGTTTCTAAGATACATTCGTTTGGATTCTGCACAATGGGCAGGTGGCATTTCTCTTAGGGCATCTGAAGAGAGATGTTGTGTTCCTGGGGGACAGTGCAGGAGGAGACCTTTGAGGCCTGAATGATGGTAACATTAGTGAAACAGAGTTAGTGAGTTTTATTCTTTGTGTCATTGTTTAAATATACAGATGTGCACGAGCATCAAAGCTCAGGATGGTTAATGTCATCAGATGCACAAAGTTGAATTTTCTTTCAAGTGGATCAAACTGTGCTAAAATAAATCTGCAATGCTCAGTGATTTTAATGAAAATACACTAAATCTCAATGAAAGCTTCAGATGCTGATTTGTTCACATCTATATAGTAAGCAGTACTGCTGTGAAGCCTTAAGTGGGAAGTTCTGCAGAATATAATAGTACGTAGGTGGGGTGTAGAAAGTTTAATCGTCAAACCACATGAATGCAGAGCAGTGTATGCTTGTTGTAGAAGTAACTTCCTTCTTGAGCCTGCTTTCTCCACATTTGAACGACTGGAAACCATAATTAGTAGTAATTTTGTTCGTTCCAAAGATGGAAATCATTAGCATAAAAAAAAAAAAAAGATCACAACCATATATACCAGCATTGTAATCTGGAGAACATTCTCCCTGGCTTTGAAAAGGCACCAGCTAGAGTCTGCAAGCAATCCAGTATACATCCGTGACCTTTAATGTACAAAAGATTAAAGCATGTTTACATGAGAACAGAAAATGTTCACATTTTGAGGAAGGACTTTATCCATATGCCGGTGGTAAATGATGCTCATTGTTCATGTGCGATCCTGGCCTCGCCTGAACTGCAGTTGGGAAAACAAGGCCTTTTCAGAGGAGGATTCAAAGTGGAACCAAAACCATAGGAGTGTCTGTGGATCCCAGCGCTTCAGTCTGGTTCCTACATTCAGAGCTGGTTTGAAAGCAGCTCTGGTGTCCTCACGGCCTGGGCTGCTCCACCACTGCTCACGACACTGCTCTAATAACAAATCCCTGTAAACATGCTAAAAGGGGTTTTTTTCAATTAGCAAAAAAAAAAAAAAAAAGGGGGGGGGGGAAGGAAATTTAAGGCTCTAGGAACGGATTGGGATGAAAGTTATTTCTGATAGAAATTTTTTTAAAGGGTTGGGATTTGGCAGTATCCACCCAAATTTGTGTTTTTAAAGTAGGATGTATATCCTACAACTTGTTGCCATGGGAATATCGTTGTTGAAAGTGGATGGTGTTCAGTAGTGCTTAAGTGTGCCTGAGACAACAGGAGCATGTAATTGCTATAAAAGCAACAGGGAAAAGAAGGGTAAACAAAAGTCCTACAGTCAATACTATTAATATAACATATTCCTCTCTAAGCCAAGCATTTCCAAAAGCAGGAGTACTATACAAAGTGCCCTTTTCCTTTTGCCTTTTACTCATACTTGCCAGACTTTAATTAGCAATTATCTTCTCAGCATTTGCAAATGAGAAACACCTGCTGAACTCAGTGGTGTGCCCAGGTGAACAGGATTTGGGGAGTGTGGGCAGGGCAGGTATCCTGTGCTGTTAAGTTGGGATTTCACTTGGCCATTGAGGATGTTTTTTTGTCTCCTTTTAAAATCAAGTGTTAGATGTATTCCCTTGAGAGTTACCTGTGCAGGTGTTGCTAGGGATATCCCAAGTTTTAGCTTATTTCAAGCATGGCAGGTGCTTCATATCTTGTTTCTCAATGCAGAAGATTGGCAGAGAGTTAATGAGCATTTAAAAATGAGCTCCTACAAACAGAACTCCCCGATGACTGCTTTGTGTATTCTTCTGTAATACCTGTTGCTGGCCACTATGAGAGACAAAATACTGAGAAGCTGCTCTGCTTCAGCATCTCCCTTCATGCAGTTTTGTGGTGTTCACTGTGTGATGATCCGCTGACAGGTAAAGCTGCCACATAATTTTTAATTTTTGAGGTTAACCATTCTGGGAGTTGATCCTCTGAGGGGTGTTTTGAAAATCCAACCAAAACTTACCCTTAAGTAAGATTGCAGACAAAATCCTGCCCTGAGACAACAGGTGAGAATGTAGATAGGAAAGAGTATCCTCTCGTGGGCTCAAGCCCTTACTGTAGCTCAGCAGACTCTTACATTGCATCTGGTGATATGAATCCACAAGGTCTGTGTATATATAACACAGAGAGGGGAAGCAGGGAGCATCCATAAATATTAATATTCCTCTAAATGCTTGTTTGTATGTAGACAGGCTCCCAGGGACATTGCCACGTCTTGTAGGTGTCAAGCCCTGTATAATTTGCCTGTTCATTTTTTATTTTTTTTTTCTCCCAAATGCAAAGCTATTAAAAGGGAAAAAACTGAAAGTGCCTGCAGCTGGGTCCTGGCTCAGGAACACAGGAGGCAGTGTTCAGCCCTGCCATAAAGAAACAAATATGCACATCTAGCAGAGAATTCCAGATTTCACTCAGGAAACCAGCTCTCGCTTGGAGCTTCCAAGCAGTTTGTGTAAATAACAGACAACCCAGCTTTTGAAAAATGCAAAAGAACTCTGCACTGGTCCCTTCAAATGACAATAAGCAAGTTAATTAAGAAAAAAATTGACTCTTTTACTTATGCAAATAAGGAACTCCATTTAAATCCCAGGAGCTGCACTGCAGCAAGAGGATGTGAGGTCAAAACCAAACTTCAGCCCCTGCCCTCCCTTGGCTCCCTTGTCCCGCACGTGTCTATCTTTAGCTTTTCCTAGATGATGGTTTGGATAAACCCAGCATGGAATGCAGTTGCTTGGGTGATCTTTTATTCCCTAATTTCATGCTAATTGGCAAGGTCACATTTGGCTGACTGGATGACTTTGAAGTAACTGCCTTGTTTTAAAGCAGGGGAGGGTGGTCCTCACAGGGCTGCCTGTGCACACACTGGTGTGGTCCTGGGCTTGGGGGATCTTTGGAGCTTGACAGGACCCAGCAGGGTTTTTCTTTCTGCCTCTCAGAGGTGTGTGAAAGGGAGTCTTATAAATCAAGGGTTGAATCCTTTGAAACTTAAAACTCCTTGATCTCTTCCACCCATGATTTCACTGTTGGGTTCCAAGGGCAGTCCTGAGGGTATCCACCTGGGCAGGCTGCCCAGCTTCCAAAGGGTTGGGAGAGCTGCCTGCACCCTTCCTGGACCTTCTAGAGGAGCTGGTTTGTTGGTTATTTGCAATACAGTAGCTCTGCTTCCGTTCCCTGTTGTGGGGAGAGAGAGGGAGAGGTGGTCTTGTGAACTAGCAACCGTGGAAAAAAAGGGAGAATGAGAGCTGACAACCTGGAGGCAGTTTGGGTGGGATCCTAGGGGACTTGGGGCTCAGACTGCTCTAGGGAAGGGACTTGAATGATGCAGGGTAGGCTGTTTGCTGAAAGTAAAGCTGAAAGAGAATGTGAGGAGGTGTCAGTGCTGTCTGGGTGAGAAACTTGCTTTCTTTTGACCCACTGTCAAACCAGAAGGATCTTTTGGTACTGAATCAGAGGGTGATTCAGCAGCGAAACCTCAGGCTGGGAAATGCCTGCGTGAAGGGAGATGGGGAAGTGCCCATGCAGAGGAGCTGTGCTGAGGCTGTGCTGTTTGCTGAGATGTCCATCAGAAAAGCAGGGAAGAGGACAGTCCTTTCCTGAAGTATTTCAGTGTGTGTTTTGGGATGCAATATGCAGGAATGGATGAACCACTGAAGGCTTCACAGCCTTGGGTGCAAAACCTGTACCTCTGGGGAGCATCTTCCCCCTGCCTGCCCCCTCTCAAACGCAGGAGCTCGACACTGTTTACAAAAGCAAACTCCTGGTGGTGCTCCTCGCCAGGGGAGGCCGGGGTGTTGGCTCTGGTCTGTCCTCTCCTGGAGCAGATTCCTAACCCCAGCCTGCCTTAGCCAACTTGGCCAGGAGCAGAGTAGCCAGTCCCCTCCTACTGAAGCAAAAAGCAGAGTTTCTCCTGATTTCAGTGGAAGAGCCGTTTATTTCTGAGAGCAGCAGTTGCCGTTTCACCCCGTGCCCCTTCTCTCTCCCCGGTGAGGTCAGAGCTGTAGCATCACCGGCGTCTCCATGGTGACAGACCGTGACGTCACCGGCGTGGGCAGCAGCAGCCGGGACAGTGATTTCATTGTGCCTCTGGAGTTCTGCAGGGCTGGGACTCGCTCAGGAGACCTCCCCGAAACCCCCAAGCCGGGCTCCTGACGAAGCCGTGCCGATGAGTCAGGGCCGGCAGCCTCTCCCCTGCCTGAGCCGCAGCCCCCGGGCATCGCTGCCCGGAGCGGCTCCCTGAGGTTTCGTCTGCAGCTTTGCCCACGGTCCTGCTTTATTGATGAATTTGCCATGTGGGGGGAAAGTAAATATTGTTGCTGTCCAGAAGCTGTGGGTGTTTGCCCAGCCAGGGACTGTGGCCTGGGTGAGCTGTCCCAGCTGCAGAAGCGAGGAGCTCTGTGGAGCTCTGCCTGCGAAGGCAAGGGCACGCTGTGGCTTGTTGTTGTGCGTAAACGTTGTTATTAATATCTGGAACGTGGATCCTCTGGCTTTCACCCTGCCAAGGGTGAAAGTGCTCTTTTAAACACAATTATTACAGGGATAAGCAAAGAAAATGTAGGTTATCTAAAGCCCAGTTTTTAGTGGGCAAACACTGTGAGTGGTGGTGTTTGTTTGTTATTCAGAAGACTTTAAAAACTACTCATGCACATATGGATACACGTTTGCTTTTCCCATATCCCTCGACATGAATCTACCTTCACTGGCTTTGCTGATCATGCTATGAGGATTTTTAGTTTTTTACCTGCTCTTGTGTATCTGGCACAGATAAAGCAGTTTAAGTGTTTGGTGGGGGCAGCTTTAGCTGTGGGTGTGCTGAAGAGGGAAGTGAAAGAGTCGCCTGTTCGTTGATGTGAAGTTGTTCAGCCTGGAG
>NW_020955279.1:2658403-2846093 GCF_003031625.1 Empidonax traillii
TACCTTCACTGGCTTTGCTGATCATGCTATGAGGATTTTTAGTTTTTTACCTGCTCTTGTGTATCTGGCACAGATAAAGCAGTTTAAGTGTTTGGTGGGGGCAGCTTTAGCTGTGGGTGTGCTGAAGAGGGAAGTGAAAGAGTCGCCTGTTCGTTGATGTGAAGTTGTTCAGCCTGGAGAGTTTTTCTGCGATCGCTGGTCACTGCACACATCGTGCCTCAAGCCCTGGCACCAAGCCTCACCGTGTTTGGTGCTGGTTTTGCTCCCTTGCATCAGCTGGAATCGGGGGGGTTGTGCCTCGAGCGGTGAGAGTGATGTTTTGCATGTCTGTGGGGGGTGTGTTACTCTGCTGATGCCGAAGGCGTGACGAGTTCTATTAAAAGTGAATCTCGGCATCAATATCTGGGCTTGATGTGTCAGATCTGAGTGATGGGGATGACACACTATTCCTGTGAGTGCCAAAGCTCTGAAATCAACGATGCTAAAAATATGGTCTGCTCAGAACTCAGTTGCTGTTTTCCCATCCCCAGAACAGCTGTGTGCTGAGATTAAAAGCCAGAGGGAACCTTAAGAAATCTGCAGGCTGGACTCTCCTGTGCATCTCCCCTCCTGTCACAGGCATTCTGTGTGTTGGTTTGTTTGTTTGGCTCTCGTGGTTTCCCGCTAAACAGGAAGGCTCAGCAGTTCCTGAAAACAAACAGAAACTCCCTGAAATTAAGTAAAAATCTGTCTGCCTGTAAAAGTTTCACTGCAAACTTTTGCAGCCATTGCAGAAAGCACAGTCAGCTCCTACCTGGCTTTATGGCTGATGTTATTTTCTCATGTCATGTAGGGTTAGAGAAAATGCTGGAACAGTTATTTAAATATTTAAATGAAACCCTCTTCGCCTGTGGCACATACTGACCTGTGCCCATAAGCCCAAACTGTGGAGCTGTTTCAGCTATTTCCTGCTGGATGCATTGAGAGCTTTAAAAACATATTAAAATCCTGATAGTACTTTGCATGCTTTTGTGTGATGACAAATATTATTCAGCTCCCAGGCTGGGGAAGCTCCAGGAGCTGATGCACATGGTCTGTCCTGGGGACACCTGGCATGACTCCATTCTTTTGGATACCACTGGCATTAAACACCTGGTGGGGTTCTGGGACCAGATCAGAACCAGGCTCAGCGATGCTGGTGGGAATTCTGTGGTGCCTGGAAGCATCCCTGTGCTCTGCAACCTGGGCATGGTTTGCTAGATGAGAATCTGAAAACTGAGGTTTTTTTGCACCAGGAGAGAGGGTTGCACTGAATAGTTCTCTGTTACTCTGTGTTTTAAAGTTTCTCTCTGGCCAGTTGGGCTGGAATTGGAACATGATTGCCTGTAACCACGGGGCTGGATCCTTTCTACCTCTCTTTTCTAAAAAATACTTGTGAATGTGTTTTCTGATCATTCTTATGTGAAACCTGTCACCAAAACTTGCTGACATGATATGGAGCCAAACAAATCATCACACAGAACTGGCTTTTTAATTTAATAGTTTGAGCTCAGCTTTGGTTTCATGAAGGGCTTGGCTGTGTAAGAAAGGTTTTTCTCCCTTCACCAAAAGCTGTTCCTCAACCTTTTGGTTTTACAGAGACCTATTTGGAAGTTATGTTGTGATATGATGGTCTCAGTCCAGCTCCTAGTTAACAAAATGTGACCAAAGTCACAGCGCCCCAGTTGGTGCCAAGGGGTGTATTTGGGCAGAAGGAGCAGGAGGGCCAGCACTGACATGGGCAGAGAGGCTGACACACTGCTGACCCTTCCAGGTGATCCCTCTAGGTCAGGCTCAGGCAGTGTGAAGGTGTTTGCAGTGCTTCTGTCCATGCTGCACCTGCTCTGAGTACTTGAGCTTCCCTGGCTGCTAATCCAGTACTTTTCACCAGCATTAACTGTAGTTAAAAAGAGTTAAACAAATATTAAGCTAATACCAGATCACAACCAATTTATAAATATGCATTTTTTTTTTAATCCATGATTGCTCAGCTTCTGTAATAATATTTATAGTCTTAAAGAGACCCTTCTTTTTCCAGAAGAACCGACTCCACATAAAACCAGCAGCCCACCCTCTGGAGTTACATACGCTCATGATGTCTTGGACTGTGGCCTCAAGCCATGCCCCCTGCCTTTTCCTAGCCTTTCTGCAGATCCCATGGGCAGATATGGACAGCCAGATAGTAGCATAGGGACAACACCTACACACCCTGCCAACGCTGCAGGGGCCTCTGCTCCGAGCCCTAGGATTGAAATTACTCCATATCATGAACTGATTCATTCAGGGGGTCCCTTCCGCAGCAGAGACACAGATGTTCTTTTGGTAGAACATCAGTCAAACTCAGCCACCACTAGCCCAAGGGTTACCCTGCCTGTCCCTGGCTTTGAGGGCTACAGAGAACCACTGTGTCTGAGCCCAGCTAGTAGCGGCTCCTCTGCAAGTTTCATTTCAGAGACAAATGTATCTCCTTGCACGTCACCATGTGTTTCACCAAATAATGGTCCTAGTGATGACCTTTGTCCACAGTTTCAAAACATCCATACTCATTATTCTCCTAGAACCTCTCCAATAATGTCACCACGAACAAGCATCACGGAGGAAACCTGCTTGGGACGACATTCACCATCACCCTGTCCCAACTCAAGGTCTTCATCACCAGGTGCAAAACGGAGGTACTCTTGCACTGAGCTCTACAGCACTCAGCTGCCTTCCACTTCTCCACGGCAGTCAAGGACCCCCTCTCCACAACCCTCTCCTCGCATCCCCTTGAGAGAAGACAACTCTTCACTTACTTACACGCAGTTGGCCAGCGCTCCTCTTTCCATGGATGCTATGAGCAGCCTTCCCACGGATCCTTCCTGTGGTGTTCCCACGAAAATTTGGAAAACCAGCCCCGATCCTTCATCAATGTCTTCCCACAAAAACAGCATTTCATGTCACGTCTTTCAGACTGTTGACTTCCACGGGCCTTGTGAGCAGGAGGACAGGAGAAACTCAGCCCCAGAATCAATTCTGTTGGTACCTCCATCCTGGACAAAGCAACTGGTGCCTGCAATACCTATCTGCAGGTATGTAATCCTTCTTGTGGCGGTGTGTTTTCTCATGTGTGCTGTCCTCTGTCATGCATGATGATCCCTAGGGAGTGTTTTCTTGGGCAGATCCTGCTGCAGATCAGAGCTAAGTGCTCAGGGATGGCACTGGTTAGTGGGGGCTCAGTCCATTATGATTCTGAGAGATGAATAAATCTGGATTTGGAAGAAACATCACCAAAGTGGTTCATTGATAGCACAGTACACTGCAAATTCAAATTGCCAAATTATTTGTCTCAAGAGCAAATTGCAGACAGCTCTTGACAAAGGCTGAACACACTGGTGCCATCCTACTGCTTAAAAAAAAAAAAAGAGATTGCTTTTGTAAATTCAGTCACTTACAAATTTCCATCAAGGATGAAAATGCTTTAAATAATTCCTGGTTCAAAATAGAGGACACTGCTCCAAGTCAGACTGAGCGTTCAATCAACTCCAAGTGATTTATTGTTGGTGGTTAATTGTTAATTGTCCCTTAACCCAAATCTCAGCCATTGGCACTCCCCTCATCAGCTCCATCCATTGTTTGGCACCGGTGGCAGGGCTGGACCCTGAGTGGTGCAAATCTGCCAGGACTGAGGGTGCCAAGTGTGTGACTCGGCTCCCAGTCACCACTGCCACCCTGCCAGCCCTGCCCTCCTGCTCAGCACCAAGGCTGTCCCCTCAATGACATTATCCCAGGCTGCTCCCAACCTGCTAAACACAAATTCTGAGTGAAAGAACACAGGTTGTGACTTCCCTTGGCTCGCTAGACTGGTCTCTAGCAGCAGCTTGTGCTCCCAAAATAAGAGTGATTTGAAATCCAGTGCAAGCTCTAGTTGTACATTTCAGTGTATTCATTTCATGTTATAAATCCTTGTGTATTTTTGTAACAGGAAAACTAGTGTCAGTTAAGAATATTTAGCATTTTATTCACGTGCATTTTAATATTTATGGAAATCATAAAGGTTACTATTTTGCACAACTGGTAGTTAATGGTAAATGGAGGTAATTTTTCACAATATGCATTCTGTGATCAAAGTTTAGGACACGCAGCAAAAGCTAGATAAAAGAAGGGGATATTTCAAAAAATACAACTGCTACAGGTATTTCTGTATAAGTGATAGAAATATCTTATTCTCTTCTGCATGGAGATGGGTGCACAGAAATTACTGTCCTCGTCCTGAATTTCAGCAGTTTGTAATCAAATGTGAGCAGGGCAGCACAATCTCATTGGAATTCAGAGCAGACTCTTAAATGGTTCAGCAAGAGCTGCCGCGGGGAGGCGCTGGGAGGAAGGTGGGGTCAAGGGCTTTGAGGAATGAAGGGCTCAGGAGTTTTACTGGGGTATCCTCTCTCTGCCCAGTTTGCCTGTTCAGTCGCTGCCACCCCTGGAGTGGCCCCTGTCCAGCCAGTCCGGCTCCTACGAGCTGCGGATCGAGGTGCAGCCCAAGCCCCACCACCGCGCGCACTACGAGACCGAGGGCAGCCGAGGCGCCGTCAAGGCTCCGACCGGGGGCCACCCCGTGGTCCAGGTAAGGGACTGGGGAACACCCCCTTAGAGGAAACGTGGGGGTGAGTTCATTTCTGAAGGGCTTGCTGGGGGCTGGTCCTAAAAAGGGGAGGACCCCGTGAACCTGGGTGTGGTTGTGGATGTGTTTGAAGGGTCTGAAGCTGAACTGTGGTGAAGTCCAAGATATTCGGAAGGTTGGTTTGGATTAGCTTGTGAACGCTCAGGAACTTGGGCAATGTGTTTGTTACCTTTTCTTGGTGATGTATTAAACCCCCTGTGATCCAACTCTCATAAGATGCCTGGTTATCCTGAATTCCAGCTGAGCCCATTTTACCTTGACAACAGACTCTCCTGTGCAAACTAAGGCTTTTCGTGAGGGTCAATACGTACAAACATCGAGCCTGATTTTCCAACTTGTTGTAGCTCAGTGACCTCCCAGACTCAGATTTGAAACAACTGGCAGATCGTGTCAGATCTGCAGCTCCACGTCCTCCTGCCGGCGGTGAATGAGGGGTTTGGAGCCGCAGCCCTCTGGGGCCACATCAGTTGTTTCCCTCGCGTCCCCCTCGTTTCAGCCCATGTCTCTGGGTAGGAAAGCCAAAGCCAGGCTGGTGGTGTGATAGTGCTGGGGATGGAGTGTGGACCTGGACAGGTTGGCCACAGCTACAGCTTTCCCTGAGCAACGTTGGGGCGCACCCTGCAGATGTTCCTGACGCACTCAGGACTTGCATGAACCAGGGAAATATTGACATCTATGCCTAATTTTAAGCATGTGATCAATACCACTAATTTCACTGGGTTGATTTGTGCTTAACTCCAAACATGTGTTCAGTATTCCCCTGCAGGCTCAGCCCCTTTTAAAATCAAGCCATAAATTTTTAAATCAATGAGTTTAGTTTACTTTGGTTGAGCTGGACTTGCATGAATGGAGTGGATATTTGAGTAAAGGGTGCAGGATAATAATAAATAGCAATCACATTTGCCATACCTCAATATATGCAGGCTTTTTAGTTTGAGTCTGACAAGCTCATAGCCCTCTGTGGTGTGTTTGAAGCTACCTGGATGTAGGAATGATCTTGCCAATCAGCACTTGCTCCTTTCTCAGTCTGCTTACAAATACAGTATTATTTACCTTTCCAAGGTAGTCCTATCAGCTGGATATTTATTGCAATGAAGGAGTTTCTCTTGACATGGGGAAATATGTATAATTTGTTTCCTTCCTGTAATCAATATCAATCAAAGAGGGATTTATATTTTCTGTTGGGGGTAGGATCCAATATTCCTAGTTTTACCATAATTTGCCTTCAAGCTTCAGGATCTAAAACTATAAATTCAAATGTCCACATGAGTTTCCCAAGCAGATGTGCCTCTGCACAGCTGTTCCTGCATCTGGGGAAAATATGGACAGTTACTTTCTGAAGGTTTATTATAAAGCTGGAAGTATTTGTTGGATTTGTGTTCACTGGAACATAACAAGGTTCATATGGATGCTGAGCAATAAGATAGTTGCACCTGTATGTTTTATGACATTTGAAACTGGGGGAGGCTGGTTAAATCCAAAGCTTTCATGTCGCAAGTTATTTGGCTTCGAAGTTTGGTTTTTTTTTTTTTTCTCCTTCTTTCCCCTCGGTGAATTTTAACTTTTGCATCTTGTCAGATGCAAAGAGAAAATGAAATAGGAGAGATTTTTAAAAGGTGAATGCTGTGTTGAGGGAAGTTTGCAGGAGTTAAAGGCAACTGGTTGCAAGGCGATTAAATTGGTCTTCCACTATTTTGATTACCTTCTCTAAAATACAATGTCTTTAAAAAAAAAAATCTGAGTTTAAAAGAATTTCCCATTAAATTAACCCTCCACGTGAGTAATTACCAGCTGAACCTTCCGGAGGAAGAGATGTTGGCTGGTTTTTGCAGCACGGTGTTGGCCTGCAATATTTATTTTTTGGAAACTGCATTTTGCATGCAAGTTTCTTCTTTTGGGTGCTCTGAAGCTACAGACCAGCAGATCTCATATCCTCCAGGCCTTATCTTGTGGTTTATCTTTCTGATGCTGCTTCCTCTTCTTCACGTGTCAAGCCCCGAGGGTTTGTGCACAAAGCTCTGCACCAGTTGTGCGCTCCAAGCATGGCAGAAGGAGAGCCTGGTTAATAAAACCTCTGGCCAGATGCACCACATGCGATAGGGCATTTACTTTGTCTGCCAGGAGGAGAAAGAGAGAAGCCATTAGTGACATCATCTAATTTCAGGCACCATCTGGAGTCACATGGAGAAGCGTAGGCTCACAGTTTTAGGTGTGTTCGAGTCACTCTTGGGAAGAACCTACAGCTTGCTGTTAACTACAGAGAAACTCAGGCTTCTGTTTTAGGGATGCAAGTTGGATGTGAGTATCCCTTAGATGTTAAGTTGCTGAGAACAACAAGGAAATCCTACATAACAAGGACGAAGCTGAAGTTTCCATGCACCTTCCATCTAGCAGGTCCACCTGGTCACTAAGACTGCAGAGAGGGGTTGGCATGTTTAGTTTCCTGCTCTTTTTCACCAAAGTTGAAGGACAGCTGCTTATTTGTACCCAACTGCTCCAGTCAAGGCTCTGGGAGAGACCACCCAGTAGGAAGGGCAGTGACTGTTCCTGTGCCTGAAGAGCTTATGGAAGTGACTGCGATAGAGGTAGCAGTCCAAACACAAACCTAGCCTGTAATGGTAAAACTTCAATACATTACCCAACTTTTTAGCTTGGTACTGCATCCAAATGTAGACCAGGGCTACAAAACCCCAGTTCCCAAGTGGAGAACAACGGTAGGCACAGTGTAACCATAACCCATCCCGTGCTTGTGTGTTCTGATCTCCTCCTTACTTCTCCTCTTCAAAGCAGGAAAGCTGTGCAGAGAGGGGCTCCTGTTCAGCACAGCCAACCCAACTTTCCCCTGGGTTTTAACTTTTGAAATTGTGGTGATTTTCACTGCCTCCTCTTTTTCTTTTTTTCATATTAAAAAGAAGCTGGAATGGCAGAGTTGTTAGTGGAGCTCACAGGAGCTGCTTTACAATAACAAACGTATGTTCCACTTTGCTTTTACATTTGAATTTTGCTGTATGTGTTTTCTTGTGGTTTCTCAGTCAAAGGAGACATTGTTTCTTAGCCTGAGCTTCCCATGGGGCTCTGACTTTTAACTGTATGTGACTTCCAGCATTCAGCTAATTCATTTGCCTATTAGTGAAACCTTTGATGGAAACTCAAAACCAAATCACAGCGTGATACTGTGATTCACACTCTCACACGTAAGGCTGGGCTGGAGACACGTTCCTGCTGAAACCCCAGCCAGCCCTTCCACGGAGATTTACTGCTGAGGGCACATCGGGGGAGTTGAGTTTGTCCTTTTTCCTCCCACCGTCCCAACCACCCCATTCAGCAGAAACGAAGTCCAGGCCGTGCTGGACTCGTGTGGCAGAGCCAGCTCGTGCTCTGCAACATCTTTGTGCCGTTCTCTTGGCCTTCACTTCCCTTTTCTGCTGGGTGGGAGCTCAGCAGGTTTTGGCTCTTGCAGGGGTTTCTGTCCCCAGCCCAGGAGCAGCGTGTGACAAACTGCTGCACGTTTCACACCCGATGTACCTGCAGCACCACGGGGCTTGTTTGCACAACTGTGATCATTGTAGGGCCTCTTGAGCTTTGAGCTCTTGGGCTGTTGTTACATGTGCTACGGCAGGGATTAATGTGCAGTGCTGTAAATGAGGATTTTAGTTACATCTGGGAAATTCTCTTCAAAACTAATACCCCATTAAATGTAAGGGCAGGTCAGGAGGGCAGCACCCCTCGCACTGTGCTGCTAATGTGGCTGTACCTTGAGATCTGTCTATCTGAAAGCTCAGGGAAGCCCCTGAGGAAATGAAATTGCTGAATAAATCAAAAGTAGTGTAGGGAAACACAGATGAGACAAATTTGCTTTTGTTTAGGTGCAGGACAGGACTGGAAAACAGGGCAAGATTAGTGGAAGATCTGACCTCTATGCTACTCTAACTAGTGCAGGAAGGGAAGTGCTGGATAACAGGATAATGAGCTTCTGGGAGAAATTAACTGGGGATAAGCTGCATGCTCTGTTGTTTAAAGTGTTTAAAGTGTGTGTGCATCCCCCTGTATGAAAGGGACACTGTCACCCAGATGTGGCTGAGTGCAACTCTCTCAGTCCCTGAGAGGACAGGCAGGGTGCAGTTGGGGTGCAGAGGTGCAGGGCAGAGAGTCAGTGAACCCCGTACCTCAAGGGAGCAGTGGGATTTTTGCATGTGCCAACCTGCTTTGAGTTAGAAGTGAATGAAAAGCTCTCCCTGAAACTTTTGAGCCCATTGCTTTTGATGGGAAAGAGTTTTGGCAGAGGTGAGGGGAAGGAGGATGTACTAACTGGTTTGAGGGTGATGCCTGTGCTGTGCAGATCAGATTGTGTGGATTGGAAATCTGCCTGGATTAAGCAGATGCAAGATTTAGCCTACTCTTTCATGTAGGTTTTCACTGCAGAACTGTGCATGGGGGAGTCAGTGTGCTGTAAAAGAAAGCTGGAATTTCTGGCTGTTTGCCATGAATGTGGACACTTCCAGTGCAGCAGTAACACCGACATAACTCATCCCGTTCAGGACGTGCTCGAATATCCACAGGAGAAGTTCACATAGGGTGGACAGTGTCCTGTAAATTCACATCTGAGCTCTCTGTTCATGGGCTTCACGGTCCAGCTAAGCCTCCAGTTTCCTCCTTTCCTCTCTCAAGACCAATGTCTGTTGAACTGGAAGTGCCTCACGCCAAGCCAGGGCTCACACCTGGGTCTCCTGTGTCCGGAGGGAGCATCGTGCTTGTCAGACTAAGGCTGTTCAGGGGGCACTGGACTCCTCCTGCCTGCTCTATGAAAATTTTCTAGAGTCTCTATTTCATTCTGAAACAATTGTTTAAACCCCGATGCTTCCAGCAGACCTGAGTTATTCTTTCTCTAATCATGTCTTGTCTTGTGGGTTTCAGCATGAGAAACTGGGGAAGGGGAGAGGTTCCTGGGGTTGCTACTTTTTCTCTTTTATTTTTTTCCTTTCCTTTTCTCTTTTTCCCAAAAATACTTTTTTTGCGGAGATTCTTCCAAAATCTGAGTGACATTCAGTCCAATAGTGCCTGAGCAAAGGCCATGGTGTGGTTCCTGGACCCCAAACTCGCTTTTACAGGAGGCTGAGCACTGAGCCCTGGCAGAAAGGCACTTGGGTCAGTGCAGTCAAGTCAATCATTTTGGGCTGAAATGAGTATCTATCTCCAAGATGCTCTTGGTGCTGTCCCATCTTGCCCCCTTGCATATGGTTGCTCTCAAGCTTTGTGCCACATGTGGGTTGCCTGGTGGAATGCTCCTGGGGCTGCCACATTGGGAAGGATGAGCTGACTGTGGCAGAGGAAGGTGAGATGATAAAAAGCAGCTCTGCTTTGCCACCCCCTGCTCCACTCCATCTGGGCTGAGGCTGGTTCCCACAGTGCCTCCCACAGCTGGCAAGGGTTCAGCTTTGCTAACTGGTGGCAGAGCCCCTTGCTGAGAAACTCCCCTAGTGCAATTCTGTCAAAATCATCAAATTTGCACCCTCTGATTTACTCGTGGCACAGCGAGTTCTCTCGTGCTGGGGAAGTTTAAGTCTTTTGTCATGAGTGTGTAGGGCAGTTCTTTCAATACACAGTTGGGTTTCTTAGTAGGGAAAAGTTCGTATCTTCACTCGGCTATAATGTGATCTCTGGCTCCTTATACCTGTACATGTGCAGTAGTCAGTGCCTCTTCTTTTAAACTTTCAGCAGAGGTAGTCAAAGCATCTTGAAAACAGGATCAGCTTTTCATAGGAGCAGGCAAACTGAAGCACAGAGAGGGAACAACTTGCTTACATTGCTCTATAGGGTCAGTCAGGAGCAAACTCCCCCGCCCCAGTTGCATTCTCCCAAGAGCTGCTGTCTCTGTCCCAGACCTGTATTTTAACCCCATCTGAAAGCAGAAATTCCAGTAAGACATTGGGAGTCTGGTTGTCATTTGCTGTAAGGAGCAGCAGAGCAAATGAGATTCAGCCTTTGGAATTTTGACAAAATTGTCACCAAAATAAGAAACACTTAAAATTGACTATCATAAAAACTCATAAGTTAGCAGAATCAGATGTTCAAAGGATTATCCTCAGAGGCCTCTTTAGACTGCTTTGGTAAGGAGCAAAAGGAACCAAGGCAGAGATTTCCTTCTGGTTTGAGTTCTTTTGCTGTGTCCCAAGTACATTAAATTGAACAAAAACATGTGACAAGATTCGGCTTTGTTGCTCAATGTCAGCTCTAAGTGAAGCGGACAGAGAAGCTGCTACATGATACAGTGGCTGGATGACTTTGTCCGAATTACTGACAGTTATTGATATGCCTCTCTTCCTGAGACAATACAGGGACATTTTCCATCTTGGGAACAGTATTGTTGAGTAAGGACCTCCTCAAAAATCCTTGAAACTGTCACAAGGGGTATTAATGATGAGGATTAATGATCCAATCCAAGACATGAAGTTGGTTGCACCAGGAAGGGAGCTGGGCAGGCACGACAGAAATGCTGTGCCAAGCTGGGGCTGTTCCAACAAGGACATCTTCCTCTTGTCTGCAGCAGAGGGTCTGAAAACGCTCACTGGCACGGAAACCAGCCCTGATGAAGAGGCTGAGCAGGGGAATAGTTTGTGGCGTCAGAAACTTTGAGAGATGGGTTTAACTGTGCAGGCTCTCGCTGTTGGTAGAGGAAGGTGGGCGTTGGGGAGCGCTGGCTCCTGCCTGGGGCAGCCGCGTGTCGCTCCTGGCCGGCCCTTCAGGGCTCTCTTATCTCCTTGTGTACAGCAGGAAGAGGGAAACTGTAGGAGGAAGCGATTTCTCACGCGGCTTTGTATTTGCTTCTAATTAAATGTTGCTTGCTGGGCCCTGTTTTCCCACTTTTCACTACCGGCTGGGGATGGTGTGTCTGAATCAGCCGCGCTGTGCTCAGGGCTGACCACACACATGCACACCCCGCTGGGGGAAGCTGGAGTGACTTCCACGGGGAGAGGGCAAGTCATACACAGCGGTTAATGGACCGAGCCTCATGTTACAGTGGGCTGAAAGACTCAAGAGAGCTGATAACTTTCAAGCAAATAAAATCACCAAGACTAGTGAATTAATCCCCCAAATTTATACTTTCCTTCTGGCGATAGCTTGCGTTGTCTAGACAGGAAGACGCGTGCAATCGGCTTTTAAGATGCAGCTTTATACCTCCCACGGGAGAAAGACCTAAATTCCTGACAGGCAAAGCTCTGTTGGGATGAATGGCAAACAAATTACTCCCTTGTACTCTTTAAGGCAATTGGCATCTGTATCACAGAGGCTCTTACTGGGGCTCTTCAAAGATGCCGGTAAAATTTGCAGGTGCTCCTGCTTTTGTCTTGCAAAGCCCATCACTGTTTGCACGAAGACTTTCAGTGTGCAACACTTAAACTAGAAATCCCCAAGGAAATTTGGCTCTTCAACCCATCAATTAAAAGGCAAAGGCAGAAGCCTGCAATAGAAGTGGGAACTGGTGAGTGGTGCTACTGCCTGTTTGTGCCATTTGCAGAACGAGAAAGGCATTCCCTGCAGCAAGGCAGGGCACAGGGGATGGGGACCTCGGGTTTCCCACTCTGCTTTGTCTGCTTGTCCCCTGCAGGACCTAGGGAATCACTGTCCCTCTCTGCTCTGGCTTCCCCGTTAAAAATAAACAAGTTGTCTTACCTATTTCTTGTGAATCTTCCGTTCTCTTGCTAATAATGTAATTCCAGATAAAATACAATAGTATTTAAACTCAAGAAAACATATCCAAGATTGAAAGATTTAAATTTCAATGTTTTCACTAAATCCCCCCTGTATATGCATATGTTGTATCTATAGGTCACCACCTACAGAATCCTTAAGGAATTTCCTTGCTTTCCAACTCTGCTGTCAATTTATCCCTTGGCTACCAGACAGCATAAATAAGCAGTGTTACAGGCTTCACCTGTGCCAAGAGATTTGCTCTTCATGCAGCACAGCAAAGGTGCCCCTGTGTTTTAAATCCCCCCAGCCACAGGCCATGCCAGCTGCAGGGTTTGGTTCGTCTGAACGCTGGGGTAGGGATTGATTTAGGTGTGAATTTTAAACTCCAGCTTTAAGTGCTCTGTATTTGGAGCTGGGTTCTCAGTTTGTGAGAAGACCTCAGTTTTGAAATAGCACAGGAGAAAAAATGTGTTTAATGTGCCTGATGTGTGGTCTCGATGGCTGCAGTCACTGGTCCTGTCGCAGGGGTTGTGTTTGGGTGGGTAACTGGTCAGCTGATAAACAGCAGCTAAAGGCACATCTGCTCAGTTTTTTGCATGCAGAATCACACATTTGCCTTTTTGAAAAATGACATTTGAATCCTCTCCTCTCCCAGATTTCACTGGTATTGGTGCATGGAGAGCAGAATGAATGAATTTTATTTATGTAGAGGTGAGACGATGATTTTAATCGTGCCGCACATTTCCATCTTGTTTAGAAACCCAATCATAGCTGCAAACCAAACAAGAAAAGTCTCCTTGTTTTCTGAATGATGTTATTTGTTTATCTGCCAAAGTGCTTTGCATTTCCTCAGGTCAGAGACCAGCCCATGTCTGGCTATGTTAATATTATGAGTTAGGCAAAAGCAAAGTTTAAGAAAAATTTTTCAACTGAAAGAAATAGGATCTTAAAATCCTAAAATAGGGTATGGAAAGGTACACATCATGTCTGGCTTCTCTTTTCCCTTGTGGCAAATGTGACTCAAAGGAGTTGGTTTTTTTCCAGCTTGATCTGTATACAGTTTGGGGGAGTTTTATTGTGAGTAGGTCACCTTATAATACACAAAAATATTTCCTCCCAGAGTTCTGTATTCATAAATCTTTCTCAATTCTCACTCTCTTGAAACTGAAATCCAGATGATTTTGTTTCCTTCATGGAAAGAAGAGTGAGAAAGACACACCTTGGTGTGGGGCTGGTGCTCTGGTCCTGCTGCGGCTCCCGTGGCCTCCCCCTGAGATGGGCAGAAGAGCAGCACTGAAAAACTGAGATGTTAGAGCAGCTTGGTTGTTGCTGTGGGAGGAAAAAACGAATTTCAAAGTTATTATTTAAAAAACGTTGTAAATCTTCACTTCTCAAAGTTTGTTTAAGGGTCAAATTTATTCCTTCTCTGCTTCGCCAAAGAAAAGATCAGCACTGTGGTTAAATACAAAAGCAGCTGCCTGGAATAGTGGAGATGAGTGTTTATTGACAGTAGCAGTTTTTTGTAGTTCAGTTTTGAGGAGGAACATGTATCTGAAGCATAGCTTTAATGTATTCCTTCATTCTAGCTCACAGTGCATTTTTCTTCATAAAAATGCAACACAAAATACTAACTCTGTGCCTGCAAAGCAGGGTTAACATCACTGTTCAATGGTAGAGGTAAAAAGAGAGGTTTTTTGCCATGGTCGGAGCTCTGTGGTAAATTGGAGGCAGAGCTGAGTGTAGAACTCTGATTTTAAAGTTTCTGGAGTGTTTCTGTGGGCTGTCCGTCTTCATTTTTTGTTCCTGAGTCATCCTGATGTGTTCTTAGCAAGTGAAAGGTAGATAGAAATGCTTATGGTAAATGATCTATAGCCTTGAAAACATAATCAATTAACTCGAGATTAGGACACACCCTTTCAAATACTTGACTTTTACATATATTTTTCTGTGTCCTTGCATTTTATAATGCTATTTGGATTTTACAATGATGTCATCCAAAAACATTGCCATAATGTCATAAATTACCAAAAAAATATGTTACTTTCTTCTACTGATCAAACAGTTGATTTAAAATCTGGTCCTGTGGAGGACCAGGAGGCCTTTTACTGAGTGTTTTATACCCCTTGGCCAGCAGATAATACAAACATTGCCATATGAACAGGCAGTTAATTCCTCTCTTCTTTAAGTTGTGTACATTTATACAGCACACACCCACAACCATACACATTATTGGACGACCATGAACAGTTTTGCCTTGGGAAATGATTCTCTGCATGAACAAACACCACTTAAAATTACTTTTAAAGGTGACCAGTATTAAAAACTATTTATGTAGCCAGTTCTGTTACAGCTGCTACTGACTGTGCTCACTGGGGGCAGATTTTCTTTTGTAATTTATTATCTGTTTTCCTCCATTTCAGTCTCCCACCTATAACTCTGGGATTTTGTTCTGCCAGGACAGAGGGTCAAGCAAAAGCTGCTGTGCTGTCACTGTAATAACCCTTCCTGTCCAAAGAATCCTCTCATCATTGTAGCTGGATCCACAAAGAATTACTCTGTCAGGCATGACAATAAACATGCTCAGTACTTAAAAACTACTCTTCTCCCCTCCCTCCCCTTTAAAGACATGATGGCTTTGGTGATACAATGGCTTTTCATTGAAGGCCAGGAAATCTTGGATTTTGAAAGTACCATACTTGGGGTGAGTTTCCGTACAGCTCCCAGCAGACCTGGGCTATGGACCTCCATGGATCAGCTGGGGGTGATTCCTACATAAATGCCTGTTCCCAGGAGATCTGTTGTTTTGGCCTCTGTTGCCTTTAATCTCCTATACACCCCATACATTTCTAAACCTCCCCATGGCTGCCATGGTATTTATCACATTCTTGGCAACACTGCTTCTCTGATACCAATCCCTGTGCTTGGAGTCCAGCTCTGCTCCTCCTCCCCCTCGCTCCCAGAGCCAACTGACATGTTTGCACAAAGCCTTGTACCCAATTTTCCCTCCTCACCATCTCCCAAAGCGCTTGTGCGAGTGAGTTATCGGAGGTGTCTGAGCTGTGCCTGGGCTGGGTTCTGTAATTCCGTCTTGCACAACCCCTACTTAAGGCTTGTTGACTTCAATGGGGCTATTCATGCAAGTGGAGGCTGCACATTTGGGCCCTTGGGTTGTAGGGTCTCTGGGGCATAGACCCTGTCTTTGTGTGCCTCAAAAATATGTGCTAGATGAGTTATGATAGCTCAGAAGAGTGAGTGTCGCTTTACATTTGCCATACTGAAGGAAGGTTGCCAGGATTGCATTGATGCTGCATGTGGTCCCCTTCCAGGGGGGAATTAATCCTTCTTTGCAAAGATACCTCCTGCTGACTGGTGAAAAGAAAAAAGGACAAAAACCCTGGTTTGGCCATGAATACCATTAGCCTAATCTTCCTTTTCTCTGATCTTCCAGTACTATTTGCTTTGTATGGCTTCATCAAGGTTTTGTATGTGGACAGAATAATTGAAAACAAATTTAGCATGTCCCAGACCATAAAGTTCCCTTTCAACTACATCACTGGCTATGCGGTAGATAAATGTCTGGTTTTCATTTTTGGTTATGTGAGAAATTTAAAATGGTTTGATTTGTAATTTTGAACGTTAATAAAGAAGGAGAAATGTCCTTGTCTCCTGGCCTATGGAGGCATTCTGGCTTTCTTGCAGTAAATACTGTTTTTAAAAATGTTATTTAGTACAGAAGAGTCTGTTTGTGTCCTTGAGGCCTAGAAACCCGGTCTCCAGGATAGACTAAGACCTCTTTGTGCTGTTCAGTCTCAGACCAAAAATGCCACCTCTACCTGTACAGGTAGTATTTTAATGTAGTGCAAGAGGAATGGCTGAAGGTGAACCTGACTGAGGAAAGGATGAGTTTCAAAGAGCAGTGGATCAATGCCAGATATATATCTATCTGTCTGTGTGTGTGTGTATATATATATATATATATATATGTGTATGTGTGTGTCTATAGATCTGTTTGGTTTCCTGACTTGAAGGCATTGCAAGCCCTGTGCGTGATAATAATTTTTTCCTGTGTGTGATAATAACTTCTTAAATGTCTTACCAGCTTCACGGGTACATGGAGAACAAACCCTTGGGCCTGCAGATCTTCATTGGCACAGCAGATGAGCGGATACTCAAACCTCACGCCTTCTACCAAGTCCATCGCATTACGGGAAAAACCGTCACCACCACCAGCTACGAGAAAATCATCGGCAACACCAAAGTTTTAGAGATCCCACTGGAACCCAAAAACAACATGAAAGCAACGTAAGTGTATTTCTTTTTATTAGCAAAGTTGAGGCAGATGAAATTGGTATGTGAAGGTCCTTCTCTTTGGAGAGGAGTCACTAAAATGAGTGATGATGCCTGCTCCAGAGGGACTCCCCTATCCAACACAATGGGATGGTACATCAGTGTAAGACCCTATTTACAAAACTATGAGCAGCAGGTACAAGTACCTGGGTTAAAGCTGCTTGAGGAATTACCATTCATCAGTTGACCATGCAGGCACTTTTGCTCTTTATTCCAGTTGCTGCAGTGACTATATTGTAATCACAGAATGGTTTGGGTTGGAAGAGACCTTAAAGATAATTTTGTTCCGCTTCCCTGCTATAGGCAGGGACACCTTCCACTAGACCAGGTTGCTCCAAGCCCTGTCCAACCTGGCCTTGGACACTTCCAGGGATGGGGCAGCCACAGCTTCTCTGGGCACCCTGTGCCAGTGTCTCCCCACCCTGTAGTAATCCATCATTGTCAAAGAATGGATTTGTACTGCATTGAGGAAACAAGATTTGAATCTCAAGTCCTTGTGCTGCAGAGGCACAGTGAGAAGCAGGAGCAGCAGACAGTGGAGGAAAGGTGTACAATTCATTTTACAACATTTAATGGAAGAGAAAACATCTCTTCTGAAGTCAGCCAAGTGCTCTGGCCATGAAATCACTCTCTCCTGTTGTAATAGAGTACCAGAAAAGCAAGTACAGGCACATCTTGTCTGTATTACTCCTTCCAGTTTTATGGAGGCAGAGGGATGAAGTGGGCACCAGTCAGAAACTTCAGGCTTGAATGTGTGCCAGGCAGCATGAGAGTAATTGCTCTGCAGAGGGAAGAGCTGTATCTCCATCCTTCAGAGGATAAAATTGGCAGAGCAGTTATATTTTTAAGCCCCCCTACTTCATCACAAAATCCACATTCTTTCTTCATATTTTTTTTCAGAAAATATACCTCATTCCTAACAAGGAACCCTGGAGTAATAAACCCCTGCACATGTGCAATGGCAAGGAACCATGTGGGTGTAGGAAACAGCTTGGGGTTTATGCCTCCCCAAATGTGATTTTAATTCATATCTAAAGAAGAGAAATTATGTGTCTTTAGAAATGATATCAAAATGGGTTGGCAGTGCCTGTTTAATAACAGTGCTCACTGCACCCTCCGAGGACTGTTGCTGAGCTAAAGATCTCAGATTCTGTGGAGATTAATTGCCACATTCTCCTGATGTGGACAGGCATGTTTGCAAGGTTACACTGGGCTCTTGAGGAGTGATATTAAGTCCACCAATATTAAGTTGTAGTGCTGATTTAAGCAATCCTAATCCTTTCATTGCTGCTCAGTCCCGTCCTGCTCCCACGCAGGGGCACATGAATGGATGAATGGGAGCAGAGAGCCATTTTCTGCTCTGTCAGGCTTTTGCCTTGGCTGGGAACAACATCCCAGGGCTTTGGACGTGACATTGTGTCCTGGGGCTGGGCTGCAGAGCCCAGTTCTAGCAGTACCACCCACCCTATCCAAAAGGAGGAGTTTGGTTCCTGCTTTGGAGTTGAATTCATGCTTGCTTTACAAACTGGGGGGAAAAGTGCCTGGATGGTGCATGCAGTGGTGGTTCTGTAATTAGCTGTTTTGACTGCTGTCAGCTCCCCATGGAGCTGAACTAATCTGCCCACGTGCAGGCAGGAGCTGCTGGTGCAGTCCCTGGGCACTGGGCTGTCTGGAGAGCTGGTGGTGGAGGCTCCTGCCCTGGGGTGGGCTCTGCCATCTGCACTCTCTTGCTTAGCACTGGAGGGAAATAAGACCTGGGGTTATAATGTCTGGAGAGTGGCTTCTGCTGTTGCCAGAGAGTGGAGAGAGGCCCAGCAGCATCTGCTAGAGGTGAAGTAGCACTGGGATGATACTCTCAGGCACATGGTCTGACTCTTGGGGATGGTCCTGTACAGGGCTAAGGGCTGGGCTTGATGATCCTTGTGGGTCCCTTCCAGCTCAGCATTTGCTGTGATTCTGTGATCTCTCATGTGCTGCACCTCTGGGATTTCTTCCCCCGTGCCTGCCGAAATGTCAGTATCGAGATCCTAAACAGAGCAAGTCCTTGGAGGTGTTCCTAACGCAGAGGCCAAAGCAAAACAGCTCAGTCCTCGTGGCTGTCACCCGTCCCCAGGCCGTGGGAGAGCGGGGATGCTGAGCTAACGCTGTGTGTTCGCAGCATCGACTGCGCGGGGATCCTGAAGCTGCGCAACGCGGACATCGAGCTGCGCAAGGGCGAGACCGACATCGGCCGCAAGAACACCCGCGTGCGGCTCGTCTTCCGCGTCCACATCCCCGAGTCCAGCGGCAGGATCATCTCCCTGCAGGCGGCATCCAACCCCATAGAGTGCTGTGAGTATCCCTGAGATTGGCTCCTTCTCTTTGGCTCCAGGCTGGTGCCCTGCCCTTCTGCGCTGGCTGGGGCTGTGCCACCGTTCAGTGACCTGTGGCTCTTACCAATGTGCACTCCCTGTCCTGAAAGAAGCTTGGGCTGGTGGCTCCTCCAGGGGCTTGGAGCTTGTGAGGACAGCACAGGACCTGGGGGCATTTGCTTAGTTTATTTATTAGTGTGGTGCTGCTGGATCCCCCTGGATGTCAGGTGTTTATTGGGAGCAGGGAGCCAGCGTGGGGGCACAGTGGAAAGGGCACACGTGCCATTCTCCCTGTCTGTGCATGAGCCGCCTGCCTTCCTGGCTTTAGTCTGAGAGGAGGCACAATCAGAATCTGTTATTCACAAGCTGGCAGGTGCTTGGAGGTTTGGATTCAGACCTGGGACAGATCCTAGCGCTGTGGCCAGTCCTGTTGACCAGAGCCCTCTGATTTGAGCTGTATCAGAACACAACTGAATTGGAGGAACAGGTTTGATTTTGAGGCTCAGGTGCATTCTGGTCATTGTTTTTTCTAGCTGTCAGTGCTAAGGGGTGCACAGCTCAGGAGGCTGAGGCAGGGAAAGCACAGGTTGTTCTGGTATTCCCCTGAGGGACAAGAAAACTCGCAGTTTTGATTTCTGAAGTGCAAATCCTTTAAGTTATAAGCTAAGAAACCTGCACCTCCCACGCATTTTAACGTACTGGATCCTGAGAAAGAGAGGCCTCTGATGAGGTGCCCCCTGTGTCACAGTCATTTCTGGAAGGGCTCCACCCACTTTGCTGGCTCATGTGCATCCTGTGATGCTTTTTGTTGGTAAATGGTGCCTTTTTGGCAGTTTGGGGATTTCACAAATACCTAATGAACAGTTTTCCTCTCCCTTTGTTGAATGACTCACCCCTTTAGCAGAACCTGTCTTGCCATAAGTCATGTGAAGAAAGTTATTGAAGTGTTTCTCATGTGTGAGTTTTATTTATTGAGATGCAGGCTTTACTTAAATAACAACTGTTTAGAATGAGAGAGGAGTCAATTTTGGATGGGAAATCAAACTGGAGAGTGAATTACTGAAGGCAACTTTTTAAAAAACAGTACAAATGAATAACCAAGGCTAAGGGGCAGGTGATGGATGTGATGACCTCTTGGCGATGGTTATGAGAAGGTACCGTCAGATCATTTAAGCAGCTGAGTCAAGTCTCTGGGCACTGAGATGGGGAAGGGAGAGTGGTGGGAGTAGCCACCACCTTTCTCCATAGGAAACAGTCACGTTCCTTTATGGGAGCAGCTGGCTGAAACAATAGTGGCCTCCACCCCAAACATGTCCCTGCTGAAACAAAGGTCCATTTGCTAAAGGAAGCGTTCAAAGGGGAGCAACTTGGGTGGGGAAACTCCAGGTGTAACTCCTACACCCACTGTGCAGGAAAACAGCACGAACCCAGAGCGGACAGTGGATGGTCACGCAGGGAGTCCCACAGATCACCCCCCCACTGACTCAAATTCTCCTCAGGAAAAGCAAATATGAGTTAGCCAGGCATTTCTAGGGCCCTTCCACAACTGCACGTTGTGTTTGTGCCCATCATCACAGGGCGTTCAAGCAGAAATCTGGTCACGGTTTACGGAATAAATCACATTTTTCTGAACTATATGCACTCACCTAATTTGCCTGTGCAGTGACTGCTATGGCAGTGGCTTGGATAAGATGTCTTAACTTTTACTCTGAGGTGTCTTTGTGTTGATCAGTCTTAGGGTCATAAACAAGCCAAGAGTGAAGATACCAGTATAAGTGGCTTATTTTTTTATTGTTCTTTTTTTTTTTTTTTTCATAATTTAACTATTAAAATGTTGGCTGCATAGCAGACAGCAAAGCTACAAGAAAAAATGCGTTTGATGCCCAAGGAAATAACAAAAGAAAGTTTTATTTTTGGGATAGTGGATATATGGGCAATTTGGAGAGATGTGTTAGGGCCTGTGCTTTTCTGAACTCGTGGAAGCAGAGTACAGAGTGATCTGGAGTAAGAAGCCTCTTCCATTCTGCATATGTTGCATATTTAGCCTGGCTTTTGCATTTCAGTAGCACTTCCTGATCTCAGCCCAGTTCTGGGAAGATGGTTATAAACATCAGTTGCCTCAGCCAGCATTAGTAATTCAGACTGAATCTCACTAGTGATGGTAACCTCAGCTTCTCCCAGACAATCTGCATGTGCTGCAGAGCTCACAATCAGTCCCAGATAAGATCAGGTGCCCTCTCAAGAAGGGCTATGTGACATTTTCTCCTTGTCCTACTTCCCACATGTGCTGCTAGGATTGGCTTTTTTCCCCCTTTGTTTGCTCTTCTTTTTTTTTTTTTTTTTTTTGGATGTGACCACCTGAGAACCCTTTTCCTCAGGGACTCTCAGTATGATCTCTCCTGTCTGGTAGCAGTTAATATTATCCCGCTGGAAAAGCCTCAGTAAGTAGCAGCTCTAAGATAACTGGCCATTTCCCTACCAGTGGGGTTCCCCTGAGAGCGCTGTTGCTACCAACAGAACATCTGAGTGTTCTCCTCAGCAGGAGCCGAATTCCCATCGGTGTCAGCAGATCATTATGAGCTGCAATGAAGCAAGGACTGTGAAGTATCTGCTTTTCACAGGGCAATTCGGTTCCACCTCATCTGTGTCACATTCAGCACTTGACAGATTTTAGGAGGGGATTTCATGGGTTCAAAGCATCATCCGGAGCAAGTTCCTCCCCAGGCAGTAGTGTGGGAGGACCGAGGAGGTGATATGTTGTTAAATGATCAGTTGTGCCTTAAAACGGACCTCATATCCAGACAAGCCTGCACATTCAGCAGCTCGCAGCCTTTTTTCGTCCTGTTGCCTGTTGATTCATTCTGAAGCCACTGAGGAGGCAAAGACATAAAGACATTTGAAATCCCCTTGACAATTGTAGCAACAGGCCTTTGCTTAGCTAGGTGTAAGAACACTGTCTTGTAGGTGTGGTGCCCTAGAAACAACAAGCCACTTGGCAGATCACCCATGGAGAGGTTTGACACCTGTAGACCATTATTTTCAAACCATGAAGACAATTTCTGTTACAGTATTCCTGTAATTTGCCTTTCACTGTGACCTGGAGCTCATTTCTCGCTGAGTGAGTGGTCTCTGGTGTTAAAGACATTTTTGACATGGGACTCCATCTCCCTTAGATCGAATTGTTGGCACAAGTGTCTGTGAGATGCGAGTGTGAGGCTTAGGCACTTTGTCCCAGTTTTTATTCTAATGGATCCTGGTTACACCTTCCCAAAGTGTGTCACAGTTTTTGTTTTGTATAGTCCATGTTTGCTGATGCTAAACTCTGCTCATGAATCCCTTAAAATGCAAGCGATTGCCCTTGGCACGAGAGAAGGAGACTAAAATCTTGTTCTTATAATAGATATTCCGAGGTGGTAGAAAAACAAAACAAACAAAACTTATTGCTAAAGAACTGTGTGTCCATCTAAGGAATTTAAGTAGTTTCTATTACTGACTGTATTTTGTTCCATTAAACTGGGTCAAATATCTTATTTCCCTTTAATCAATTTCCCTGGAAGTTTCCTTTATTTTTCTCTCCTTCTAGTAGATTTTCCCATAATATTAGACAATCTGAGCCCATGATTGTGACACATTAATAACTACAGAGGAAAGAGCTAGTCATGTAAAAGAATGTTGTCTTGGCAAGCCAGCGAGTGCTTTTCCTCAGCTGGGAGTTGTGCTGGTTGGAATATGAGGGCAGGCAAGAAGGAGCTCTAGTTTATTCAGACAGGAAAGCAGAAACAAATGGTCTTTTGCACTTGGGAGATACCTATTTGCAAGTTTAACCATAACCATGATTATTATGGGAGTATCATGGTTTCCAGATGAATTAAATGAGTTTTTTCCCCCTTTCATCTCAACTTCAAGACAGTCAACGCTGTTGGCTGTAAATGCAGCTGACACAAAACCTGGTCCTTTCTCTAAAGAGAACATTTTCTCTCCCTTAAAGCACAGAATGTAAAAGCTTATTCTGACAACATTTACCACTTTTAACGTGCAACCAAAATATTTCAGTCTTTGAAGTCTGAGTCAGACCGAAGGGGAGTGCCTGCCCTTTCTGCAGGCTGCAAGCCTTGCTCCAGGGGTAAACTCCTGTTTACTTCTTGTCGTTGCAGTGCTGCTGGTGGGGAAGGCAAACGCCCCAGCATGTTACACAGAGCGTGGACTTCTGAGCTTAGTTTAAGCTCAGCAGCTCTCCTCCACAAGGGATTAAAGGGAAATGCTGTGCATACCCACAGAGATGATTGACAGAGAAGTGAACCGAGGCCATGGTTTTCCTGTCATTAATCACACACTGGTTTGGTGAGCTGGCTGCAGTTCATAGAAAGTATCACACTGATCTGACACTGTTGCCATCGGGGCTTGTCACTCCTCCTGTGTGAGGACATCGTAAATTATGTGCAGAGAAGGAGGTGGAGAAAAGCCCTCTATTTTTGGTGCTTTTAGCTTGGATGGCTCTGCACAAACTGCTGATTAAGTCTTGCTGGCAACAAATTGGAAACTGTTGTCATTCATACTGGTTCATTTCATAGCATTTAGACCATGTTTTCCAGCTTTCTCATCTAATCAAATTTGCTTTATTTACTGGATTCTGAGTCTACCACTACCCCACCCCTCTGATTGCTGCTCTCTGGGGTGTGTTGCTCTTGTCTGCCTGCCTGCTAGGGATGTCTCCTGCCCTTGGCCCTCCCCTGGCTCCCATACTGCAGCCTTTACTTCTCAGGTTGCTTCAACCTGTAATGGATGGGATCAAAATCTCTCACAGCATTAATTATTTGGATAAGCATTGGACACAGGAGTTCTGCTCCTATCAATCCTACCACAGGCAGCTCATGGTAAATACATGCAGTGTGACAGCAGGAATGGAATATTTACTTTGGCTCATTGAGGTTTGCACTGAGGTGGAAGAATTAATCCCATAACAAATTACTCCTCTACTATTGCTTCTAGGGGTCAGGATTTTTTTTAGCACCAGACACCCATCTCTCTCTGCTCTTCTTAAACCTAGCAGAAATCAGTGGCTGGATCCAAGAGCTTCTCTTTTGACCTCTCATCAGCAATGGGGACAACAACTAAACCTAAGCTCTGGGTTCAGTGTTGCAGGTGGCAGAGAGATGGCATGGAGAAGTTTCACTCTAGAAGGTATTCATTGTAGAATCACAGAATGTCTTGAGTTGGAAGGGACCTTTAAAGCTCATTTTGTTCCACCCCTGCCATGGGCAGGGACGTTTTCCACTGGACCTGGTTGCCCTGTCCAACCTGGCCTTGAACACTTTCAGGGATGGGTTATCCACAGCTTTTTTGGGCAACCTGTGCCAGGGCCTCACCACCCTCACAGGGAAGAGTTCTTTTGTCACCGAGGTTTGCAAGGAGGCCTCAGCCACTCTGCAGAAGGTAGCACTGAAGAGTTGCTGGTACTCCAAGGCTGGGGAGTATCTGTGGAGTATCTCTGCTCTGGCAGTGCCAGTCAGACAGGTGCTGCTCTGCACAGAGTTCACAAGTCTGTTACTCTTGAGGGACAGGTTACTAGTGTTTTTTTCTTTACCTACATTACCCCATCAATTCCTTGTTTGTACTGCCCATCCAGGGAGAGAGATTGCTGACACAGTTCCTCTCCAGAGGCTGTTAAGAAACATTTAGCTTCAGTTAAGACTACTCATAAAACAAGTCAGCTTTTGGGCAAGACAAGGCAGCACTTGGAAGACCTCCCAAGCTGGTGGAAGGAAACATGATGCTCAGGCAGGGAGAGAACTGCTTGTCCCAGGAGATGCTTGCAGAAGGAGCATGGGCAGGGAGACGTGAGAGGAGAAGGGCTCTGAGGAGCTGGGATTACCTAAGGAGCATGTTATGGGATACAACTGGTGTAGTCACTCGTAACCTTCTAACATCGATGGGTAACACTCTCCTGGGAGAGATTTGGAGCCACAACAGACTTATCCAGGTAATTGAGTTGTCTCAAAGCATTCTTCTTTTTTTCCCCCCTAAAAAGCAAATATCCTCTCTGCTGAAAAAAGGAACACCTATGGATGCTGCGGGCAGGGGGAGGAGGAAGAAACACCTTTCCCTGCCTTGGCATGCTTCCTTAGGGTCAGCCTCCAGGCTTGTGCATCCCATGTGAAGCATTCAGAGTTTTAGGGCATCTTAACCTTTCCTCCACCTGCTGCCATAGGGAAGGAGATAAAGGCTCAAGCCCTGACTGGCACGGGGTGCACCCATGAACCTGGGTGGGCTGTGGGCAGGAGGGGCTCTTCCCTCCAGGTTGAGGCTCCTGGAGGTGGTGCAGCACTCCAGGACAGCAGCTCCCTTTCTCTCTTGTGTCACTGCATGCATTGTGTTTCTTGGCACCAGGAACCCATGACATCTTGATTTGCAAAGGGTCAAATAAAATAGAAAAATAATGTCCCCTGTTAATAGGTTGACACACTGCTTCAGGCCAAGTGTGAGTATTTCTATAGCATTTGCTTTGCTGCCTTATGTCAGTAACTGTTGCTATTGAAAGTAAACACCCCAACTGGTTAAATCAACAGCGTTTTGTTTATTCAAAGCTCATAAACTCCAGTAGCTGTAGGTCACTTTATGAAGTGCCAACCCCTGGGGGAAGAGAAGGAATAGTGTGAAATTATTGCGTGCAGTCCACCCATCGTGAGCCTTAGAGGAAGGGGATTTATTGGCAATTAATATTTCTTGCAGAGGGGAAAAAAGTAATCCTATTGAGGCAGCTCCACACTAAACCTTGAACCTCCACTCTGGTGGAAATGGGGAATGGGGTGAAACCTTATAGGTTTGGGTTAAAAAATGAGACCTTTGAAAATGAAAAATGTTGTGTTTTGTTTTGTTTTGTTTTGTTTTTTAAGAACACAGAGCACCCCTGCCCATCTCAGCCTTCCAGGCAGCGCTGTTGAGGCTGTCCTGGCTTGGCTGGGGAGGGCAGAAGGGCTTTTGGCACTTTCCAAGAGGCAGGATGCACATTCCTGCTGATCCTGGGCTCCCTGGTAGGTTGCAGTGTACACAAACACTGCACTCTGTGGAAGTTGGACGGGGCTTTGGTCTTCAGCAGCGATTTCCAACTTGCCAAGATCCAAATGTAACTAAGATGAGTCAGACGGTTATTTCCAGGCTAAAACTTGTCCTTCCTCGTCCTGAAAAAGCCTTGGGAACCACTGATCTGTGGGATGTCAGGTACCAAATTCTCTATTAACACAATGAACTCTGAGAGATGTAGGTTAATCTGGAATTTTGATGACCTAGAATGCTTTGGAAGTGAAATTTGGGGATTGAATAGGAATAAACAGCGTCCAGGGCAATGCTTAAATACGTTTTCTCTTGACTGTTGTAGACATGTTTTTTGCTGATTGCTATTTACTCTTAAGATCTGAGGCTAAAGATGTGTCTTTGTGATAAATCTGATTATGAACTCATCAAAAATTAGAGTATTTTGGGAAAAGAATTAATCATACAACCATGTGAAAGAAATTATAGCTTCTGTGAAAATAATCTGAATCTATATTCTTAATTGGCAGTATCTTAGCCCAGATGTTATTAAATGCTTGAAAGGAACAATGAGTCATAAGGTTGTTCTAAATAGATTCCAAAAAATACATCTCAAATAGCACAAGAAAGTTACAAACATTGAATTATCTATAGTCTTTAACAAGGGCAAAATCTCTGCCTCGTGACTGAAGGGTTCAGCTGAGCTAGAAAAGGAGCTACCCACTTCTGCAGAATGTATGAAAAGTTTAGTGCTGCTGTTTGCTCACCAAATATTCAAGCATTTTCATTCATGTGATGAGAGCCTTTATGCAGCTCTCACTGTGGCCGAGAGCTGTTGGTTTTTGGGCTTTCTGAAGCTTGCACAGCAGTAAAACAGTGCCAGGTCAGGTCACAGACAGCCCAGCCCTGCCTGTGTGTGAGTGCAAGGCCAGCTGAACATATAGGATATCATTTCCTGATTTTTGGCTCAGCAGCCAACGGTGTTCAGTGAAGACACAAGTGCTCAGGGTCTCTTTGTCAGAGAAAGTTAAAATCCAGCCAAGGCAGCTGTTAAATAGATGAGCAGGATCCCCTGGAGACCTTTCCAGTTGGGGTGGATGAATCTGGAGGAGTTAGAGTGCAGGTCATGAACTCGCAGCTCACCAAACCCGAACTGCTGCCCACCTGGTCTGGTCATAGGGAAGCTCCTGATATTTTCCAGCTGTAGGGAACTGTTCTCACATCTTCACTTTCTTCAGCTCCTGCTGCTTGATAGCAAACAGTTGAAATGGCTTTGCAGGGATGGTGACCAAGATTCTCCAAAGCTTTTCTGACCATGCAAATGTCTGGTTTAAATGGATGAGAGGAAAGTATGTGGAGAGATGGTGCTATCCTGGTTTTCTGTCTGGGGAAAGAGAGAGAGTAACTCGCCAAAGTCACGCTCCAAATTCATGACCAAGAACAGTAAAGACCTTAGAAAGCCTTCATGACGTGTGTGCCCATCTGGATCCCACCCTACCTTTTCTTCCCTTGCCTTTTGTAATCAAACTCAGTCTGCAACACGGGGCCCTGCTGCTCAGATGTTCAGGCTTCTGCACAACATGCTTCCAAAAATCCTGGGCTGCAGCAGTCCCGGGGTGACTCCCCTGCTCTGATACGTGGCTCTGCTGTTGTCCCTCTTGTGTGCAGAGGGCTCAGTACCTGCACATGGAGACGGGTTCTGTTGGCAAGCACCCTGTGCCAGGCCCAGCATTGCCCCTGTTCTGTGGGAGGCAGTGGGAATTTGTAGAAAAGGCTCATTTTTTTTTCTCTCTGAAGGAATTCAGTGTTATTCAGTGGAATCCTCTCCGCAGGTGGAATTTTTGGGCTCCAGGGCTGTAGTGTGCCTGCACTTGAAAATTTGGCCATTTACTTGGAAATAGACATGGGCAAGTTTCAGCTCATTCATCCAAGCTGTCCTTTCTCAAGGACAAGGAGTAGGGCCAGCACAGCTGAACCGCTGCAGCCAACTCCTGAATGTTTCCAAATAAAATGCCTTGAGTAAGTTTATTTTTCCCTCTCCGACCTAAATTTAGCACCCTGGAGAAGCTGCCTTGGCAGTCAGTGGATGGTAACGATGACAAGATCGATCTGTGGATAGTTCTGGGAAGATTTGGAAAGTCCTGGTAAAATAGAGTTGGTTTCATTCATGTTTGCAATTTGTCCACAGCCCAAAGGTCTGCTCATGAGCTTCCAATGGTTGAAAGACAAGACATTGACAGCTGCTCTGTTTATGGAGGACAACAGATGATCCTGACTGGGCAGAATTTCACAGCAGAGTCCAAGGTGGTGTTCACAGAAAAAACATCAGGTAAGGCAGTTCTTTTCTAACTTTCCCTAATGGGATAAGGCAAATCTGTAATACCAAGTCTCGTTGTAAGATTTGTGCTGATGATTAACCCTACTCAAGTGAGTAATCTCATTCAAGTTCATGTAAGTAAAACCGCGTGAGTAAAATTAGAGTTGGGAGCAAATATTTGTGTTGCTGGCTCACTAGAATGCAGGCATTGGGAATCAGCAGGAACAGGATATGTTATCAAAGAAATGAGGTGACCATTACATGCTCCTCTGTGCTTGTTCAATCTCATGCTTAGTGAATGCTACTGTAGAAATCATAATTGAAATGAACATTTTGTGTTGATGTGAACTACAGGCAGAGATTCTTCCCTTTAGATGTCTGTGGAGATAAAATAATGTATATTATATTATTACATGTACTATACATAATATACACTATGTGTAATATACGTAATGTATATTTTTATATCAAAGTGACATTATTTTTACATACACAGTGAAATACAAGAATGCTTCACTTCATCTTCCATATTTTTCATTGTAAACTTTGTGCTGTTAAGAAAACTTGTTGCTCCCAGGATTTCTGTTGATAAGCTGAGGCAGAGGGAGCTTAATGCAGTGATTTGCAGGGGTTTAAGAAATTGCATCACCCACGAGAACTACATGTGCATGATCTGTGGGGTAATGCCTTTGGTAAAAAGTAGGAGTTGAGCCAAAAGTGAATGTATGTGGGCATCAGTTGGTGACCTGGGAGGAAAATAACCATTCTGTGGGTCCCAGCTCCTCCTCACACCACCAGCAAGCCAGGCTATTTTACAGCAGGTATGAGAGGCTCTGAAGAAATGTGAAGGTTCAGATGAGCCTGTGCAGTCAGAGGAGTTTTTCTGGCACAGTGTGTTTCCTTTCAAGCCCATGTATTAATTCCTTCCCACTGTGCTGCCACTGTTCCACCGATGTCAGCGAATTGTGAAGGTGCATGGGAACATGCTTGGCAACCCACGACGGTACCTGTCCCAAGAATTTTTTGCAGTAACTAAAGGAGATGATACACTCAAAGGAGGGAGCTCTTAATGCCATTTCGAGGAAACATCCAAAAAGCCCTGCCCCTATTTCCATATAAGAGCAGAGAAGGCTCTGGCTGGAATAGATGTTAGAAAGTGAAAAGAACAACAACATTTTCCACACACTAAATCTAAAGCTTTTCTTCACTGCTGGGGAAACTGTGGGTTTTTTTCTTCTTTTTTTACCTCCTGGTAGGGGAGAGCCATGACTTATCCCAGCAGTTGTGCCCAGTCTGGAGCAGGGATTTGCTTGCTGGTGTTCCATATCCTGCCTGCCCTGCCACCCCTCAGTCTCTGCAGGCAGTCTCAGTCTGCTGGACTTTGAATATGTGATTGGCAGAAGGGGAATTTAGAGGATGGGAGGTCCAAAGGCAAGTCTTGGATGTGAATCAGAAGTCAGTGTGGTTTGCAGTGGGTTATCTGGGGACTCTGCCCCATGCTGAGCCAGTTCTCTGTGTGTCTGTGCTCTGCTCCATAATGCAGCAACACCTCTTACAGAGATGCCCTAAAGTGCTTTTAAATGAAGATTGCTTTATTTAATAGGCATATCTTAAAGTGAGAAGGTTAAGAAGCTCAACTGGATATGCAGATCATGCAGGGCTGACTGCACCCTACTGAGAATTCAGCCAGCCTGATAATTGTCCCAGCCTGCCTGAAAGTTAGGATATCATGCACCTGTGACTTTCAGCCTCCTTCATTATACACTGTATACAGTTCTAGATATCACTATGAGGCCATGCCTAGTTGCCACTGTGTTGTGCTGCATGAGCACAGAACAAGGAGCCCAGTTGTGCAGCCCGACTTATCGATTCGAAGTCTATGGGTGGAAGGAGGTGGATCCTGCACTCACCTCAGGCAGCTCGCTCGCTGCAGACCCATCTGCACCTTGCAGAAAGCGCTGATGAGCTGCTCAGAAGCAGAACAAGCCACAATAAACATCCCTGTGGGTGGAGAGCACATCGCTGGCGTGACCCTCTCATTGTCGCGGCTCTTCCCGAGCGCGGCGCTGCCCCGGGGAGCCTGTGAAAGAATCACACCTTTCTTGAGGCAGGAAGATGCAACAAGCTTGCAGGGGGAGCTTGGTTTTCTTTGAGTTTCATTTTAACAGCTCACAAGCCTTGTCTGTGCTAGCAAGTGGTACTGGATTTGCCACTTTTGCCACCAGATTTAGCTTTGTTGGCAACAAGGGTGAGAGCAGTAGTGTGGGTAACCATCTAATAGCTTTCATCAGGTCGTACTCCATAGAGCTCTCACAAGGTTAGTCTTGTGAGTCCAACGTTTAAGATGAGAGCAGCAAGACTGTTTTTCTCCCCAAAATCCTTTGTGCAAAATCTTTGTGCAACGAGGTATTCTGCTGTTAATTGTTTCATAGCCTCCAAAATCAGGGTGCATCTTGAATCTGGATCAGTGTCTGCAGTAAGGTGGGTGCTGAGAAGCAGCAATCAGTCACCTTACAAGACCGAGGAAACTACAGGTGGAGATCACAATTGTAAATTAGGTTTCATCCCTCAGGGGAACACTCAAAACCTATTTCCATTTCCCCTGGATCTTGTAGACAATTCTTCACTCACCACTTGCAACGCAGGAGGGACGTAGAGCTGCTCATAACTGTGACTGAAATACAACGAGCTTCTGAGAACAATAATGAGCAGCTTTTATTTCTCTGTTTCATAGAACTATGGAGACGTATATTTTTCCTTAGAAATACTGGGAAAATAAGGACTATTCCCCCAGATTGTGCCAGGATGTCCTTCTGAAAATAACTGCCTGGTGTCACGCGAACTGCAGGCTGTGGCACCGAGTTCACCAGGGACAAGGCTGTGAAAGTCGCTCATTTTGGGCTCGCGACAGGAAATGGCAGCAGGAAGTGAAGTGAAGGGGCTGGAGCTCAGTGCTCTTGGAGGGGGGGGACAGAGGGCTTGTGTTTGAAATGCCTGGTGCGTAAATAGCGTTAATTTTCGTAATGATAAGGTTTATCAACACGTAAGACGTAGATTGGTTTTTAAACTCTTTTGAAGTTTATCTCTTCCTGATGAAAGATTGTAATCTGTAGCTGCTGTAAGCCAGGGCAGCTCATAAATTTGATAAGTCCAGCGCACAAAAGCAGAGTTTGGCTGAAGGAGTTTTAGGATCTGAACTCGGAGACGTATAACTCAGCCCAGCTTAAAAAAAAAAAATAGGTCAGGAGAAGCAATTAGATTAGATTGTACAAATAGCAATTTTTGAAGTGCATGTGTTCCTTTAATTTTGATCGGAAAGAGAGAGCTTGAAAAGCAGTCCTAGAGCTATCAAGGATTTGGAATATGTGGAAGGTCAGGGGTGTCAGTGTTTGGTTGGGGCCCAGACCTTACAGTGCAGTTAAAAAAAGAAAAGATTTGGAATTCCCCCTTGTATTTATTTTAATTGTCATGTCATAATTTGCAAGTCAGATGTTGGTTGCATTGTGTTTACTCCCATTTGTGTACTGGTTACTGCTGCTCTGCTGTCAGTGATAGGGGAGTTTTGTGTTTCTCTGGGAGAGAAGTGCAAATGGACTGTGGTTTCCCCTGCCAAACTCTTCTGGTGGCCACATGGACATCGTGAATCATCGCTAGGACAATGTGGGTGGTGGAGGAACAACCCAAACAGAGCGTCCATCCTTGGAGGGGATCCACCATAAATCTTTCAGTCCATCCACGCAGTGCAGGGAGAGGAGGTGGTGCTCTCTGTGCCCTTTGAACTGATGCAACTGCCAAGGCCCCTGAAGAATGGATGTTCAAAGTCCCTGTGACAAAATAAATCTTTCCAGCTCTAGATTCAAGCAGTGGTGCTTGCATGTCTGCTGGTTTCAGGCAAGCTCACCACAGGGCAGGATCAGGACCATGATGTTCAGTGTGTCTGTGGTGAGTTGAGGTTTCATCTGCACAAAACGCACCTGCCTCCATACCCTAGAAACAAACCATGGAGCATGTGCCAGTGGATTCCAGCATCCACCGTAGATGGATTCAGGGCAATTCACTCTAGAAAACTGTGGTGGGATGGCATCATGGAATGTATAATGTGAATAGAAGGTAGCTTGTGTATTGGTTTTGATGGTAGTGAGGAGCCAGGGCTGACGGTCATGTCATTTGTGGGAGAGGTGAAAGGAAATTCTAACAATGCCTACAGCAATATTCCCCTTTTCTGTGTCCAGTCTGAAATTCCTCACCATGCCCCAACCAGGGAAAAGAATCCCTGTTTGTGGTCTGACAGTTTCATGAATGATCCAAAAACTCATGAGGAATGCAGAAAACAGCAAAGTATTTGCAACATTTAAGTCTGTGGACTTAATAATGCAAAATTAATGGTGCAATTTTCTCAGGCAAATTAAAGATTAAAAAAAAAACAAAACTTTTTAAGAAAATTTTCATTTTTTTCCTCCAGGTCAATCCAAAAGAGGGTTTTCTATTTGACCGGATAGCAACTTTAAATATTGAATGCAAGTACTGATTTCTAAATTAATGAACTTAAGGAGAAGTAAGAGGAGCAGGACATATCTTAGAACAAGGCTAATAATGCAGTGATAGATGCAATCCACTGCTGAGCATGCACGTAGGTTTGAAAGGCATCTTATCCTGAGATAAAAATCCAGCATCTGGGGAAAAAAACTGAACTATTGTTTGGATTTTTTAATGGGAAATGCTAGGGGGAAAAAGCACAAAGATTTTTACAGAGTTAGCAAAACTGAGTGTGGTACTGTAATCTTAAATGGTTCAATTTATTTGCAATATGTGAGGGTCTGTAGAAAGTATATGAAATAAATTTGTTATCTTGCTATTTCCCTGATAGTTTTGAAAGAGCACGTTCCCTGTTCCACTCAGTCTGTGGCTGGAGTCCAGCATGTAAAGCTGGATGCATATCCCATCCACCCTAAACCTGCAGGGTGACGGGGAGGACTGGGGGAATAAATTACAGATGTCTCTGTCAGGAATTCCACCTGATTTTTGCATTAGCTGGAGGTGTCACCTTCCAGGTTCATCTCCCTCCTCAGTGCACCGCAGTAAGGCAGCAGCAAAGTGACTCAAGGCTTGGGAATTCTCTCTGCAAAAAGGTGTCAGAAGCGGGGAGGATCAGGGTGGTTTTGTTCTCTTTGAGTCTCTTTTCTGATCTTTCTATGCAGAAAAAGGAGGTGTCTTAGCAAATCCCACCGTTTGTGAAGACTGAAGAGCAACAAGTGTTAATCAGGATTAGAGTTTGCCTGGTTTTGCTGTGCAAATTTGAAAGTTTCAGGGTAAATGGGGCGCCTTTTGCTTTTCCTTGCTGTTATAGCTGCTAAAAGCCAACAAACCTTTCTACCCAAAGGTTTCCCTCCTGGATGAAATGTGTTGCCTGCCCCAGGTGTTCTTGTAATCCCACGGGGACAATCATCAGACGTCTAACTGGGGATCCCAGAAAAACACTGCAAAACAGGAAAAAATCTAAGGATCACACACACAAAAATGCAAGAGAGTGTGGCTGCAGAAACGGAGTTGCCATAGCTGTGAGAGACTCAGCGAGACAGGGTGGAATCCAGTGTTTTGGAGGGTTTCCTAGTATGACACAAGATTTTGGAATTTTACAGCTGGTAAATCCTTATTAACACAGGCAGCCACTACTGGCCTGGATTCCCTGGCTCGCTGTTTACTATGGGGGCGCCTGATGGAAGATTGCCTGGTCCTGATTATTCAGCTTAATTGTTTAGGAAGAATATTAAAAAATAAATAATTCTTGGTATAAACAAAAGGCAGAGAGACAAGCTCCCATCACCTGTTGACAGAAAATTGATCATCAAGAAAGCTGGCATGGGGAGTGGAATTCCCTGTTCTCCCACTTAGTCATCGCATCCTGGTGTGACTCATTTTATTACATGGAGGTTCCCAGTGGTTTTATTTTGAGAGAAGCTTTTGTTTAATAATTTATACACACATACACACACACACACACAAACACACACTTATAATCTTAAAAAAAACAACAAATCTATTCTGATGAATTGGCATACGGAATCGTTTGGAAGAGCTCTGGAATGAAATACTGTTCCTGCTGCTTCACAGTTCAACTACTGTATTTATGTTTTATTTTAATGTCAGTTGAATTCCTCAACAATAGATGGGGAGAAATCTCCTCTAGACTTGTTCTCACTGTGCAAAATGTCAGATTTGGGGCTGGGCTGGATGGTGGATGACTAATCCACTGCCCTTTTACCTCCCAGACCTTGACTTGTATCTTTGGCCTTGGTGACTCAAACTTATGTGAAATGAAGGCACTGGGCTCTGCTCATAATAAACAGAGCTCCATTAACTGCAGTGGGCAGTCTTGCTTCAGAAAGAAAAATGAAGCTCAGAAAAAAATCAGTAGTTCTACTTTTTGCGAGTTCTAAATACATTCGTGCCATGTTTGCTGTAAAGTTTGAAAATTATTCTGAGGTAATGGCTTAGAAGGAGACAACTGCTTAGAACCAGATGCTGAGCAACCTTGCACTGACATGGAGCAGAAAAACCTCCCAGCTGAAATCAGATTTTGTCCCTGAAAGGGCAGCAGAGATGTTGAGTGAGCGTTCCCTGCCCGTAAGGTTTCCACATCCCAGAGTGGTGTCTCTTTGGCTGGAAAGCATTCATTGCTCTTTCTTTTGTTCTTGGAGTGACTCTGAAAAACCTTGTCTGTTTTCCAGAGATGTCTGTCATCTAGTGATAAAAGCTGACAGAGATAATTGTTGTGCTTTTTTGGAAGACCTTCCAAGAAATACAATGTGTATTTGGAGCAACTGTCCCAGCAGTTACTGGGCTCAGTTTCCTTGGGGAACTAGCATGGTTTGCTGCCTGGGAGAAAGGTAACAGGTTGTTCATTGAGTAATTTGTGTAATGCTTGACGGAAAATCAGTGTACGTTTTCAGGCCTAAAATCATATGCAGGCATAGAATCCCATACAGAATCAGCACAATAGTATATTTAGTCTTCAACTGGAGAGAACTGCACAGAAAATTTCCTGAACCTCTCAGTCCATCAGTCATGCTTGTTCAAATAAAGCAGTAAGTTTGTTTCTCTGCTAGTTACTGACCCCAAAGTCATGAGTAAGGGGTCGTGAATAATGTGTAAAGGCTGTAACTGGTTCAGAAAACCTTTAATTGGCTAATTAAAAAAGGGCCTATAAGGGACTGCAGAGAATCACCCCAAATGTTCCTAATGCAGGCTGACATTTTGATTTTCCCCAGTTTGAAGCAAGACTTTTGGTATGATCACAGTTTGAGTTAGAAAGGGTAGAATTACTTTCTTCCAACAACTCATTCATTCCTCCAAAGAGTGCTGACACAATCAGATCTCTCATCAGGGTTTAATGCTAAGTCTCATAGCCCTGAAGCAGCACAAAAATCTCTATTTCCTGAACATTTCACTGACCTGTGGTGTTAAAAACTTGCCAACTAAGACAAACCATTAAATGAGCAGGGAACCACAACAGTGAAAATACTGCACGAGGCAGCCATGGCTGGTAAGACCTCAGGGTCTACATCCAGAAATAGTTTATTGTCTTTAATGGAACTGCTGTTCTTTCCAGAGGCGCAGATTGAATTCTCCATAGCGGAGGTAGAATTTGAAAGACGCCACACACGTGGACATGACACCAAACTCTTGTGTGATCCAGGCATGTCCCAGGACATCCCTGCAGTGCCCTGGCTGGTGTTGGGGCAGCCCAGCACTGATTGTGACTTGCTGAGCACATTTTCTCTGTATTTCTGTGCTTGTGCTCTTACAGTATTTCAGCAAAAATGGTGCTATTGCTCTTTTGCCGTTTTCTTCCCTGTCTGTTGTTGAAGCAGGTTTAATTATAGCAATAAACAGCTATCTGTACTTGTAGACTTTAGATTAAATTATTAGTCAGGCTGGGGTTTGATCTTCTCGGTTTCCAAGCAGGAGGGAACCAGTCGTTTGTCCTGTTTGTGGCATGACAGAATTACAGGGTCACTGAGGCCAGAAGGGACCTTGGGAGGTCGTTAAGCACAACCTCCTGCTCAAAGCTGAATCTGTCTGTGGTGCTGAGGCACCACCTGAGTTGTGACACTGGCACTGGGGAGAAGAGCCCACCACAGCGTACCCAAGCTCTGACACATGTTTTGGACTGGGGGCTGTGCTCTACCATCACATCAGCATTATGACTTTTACAATAAGAATCCCGTTTTTGCAGATAACTTTCTTCAGACATCCACTTTAATTTCCTTCTAAGAATATTCTGATTTCTGCACATTCTGAAGATGATCTGTTGACAGTTTAGTGCAAGTTTTCTCTGTTCAAAATTTCCTCAGGTGTTCCTTGGACTTCTCAGTTTATTCCTTCTGCTCTCAGTTAACTCCCTGAGTATGCATAATCAAAAGTTTTCTTTTCATTACCAGCAAAAAAGAATGTGTTAGAGAGGGATTTCTGAAAGCAGTTGTATTTTTCGTTTTATTCACAGCCTCCCTCATCCTTCTACCAAAAGCTCACCATAATGTGTGTATCCAGAGTGGTTAAAGGAAAAGCAAATATTGATTGTCTCGAGCTAAAGTGAAGCAGTGAGACAGATGGAGCCACATCATCATATTTAAGCATAAAGGTCAGGGAGCGAACTGCAGAGTGGTTAAATTCAACAGGGCTTCAGTGCTCAAAGAACAGGAATTGCTGTTGCTGACAGATTTGTGAGAAACCTGTTTAGCTGCCACCAGTATGAAAATATATCCAAACAGAAACATCTATCATTGTTAGAATGATAACCCCGAATACATTTATTTCTTGTTTGGTTAGACTTATTCTTACTCTTGATCCTCACAGACTTTGGACTCAGCCTAAACATCATTTGGTTTGTATGATTGGCTTCATTAGCTTTTGGTGCAATTTCAGTGGCTCAGTTACTAAATCAAGTCCACTGTGTTGTGGTTGCATGTGCTTCACAGGCCTCTGGAATATGGCAGATGACTTAGAGGCCCCTTTCTACTTTAGTTTATGCATTTTGGACCAACAAATCCTTTTGATTTCCACCTTCTTTGTGAAGTTAGTGCTGTTGTATCTGTGCAGACTGTTTGAATTTAGCAGTACAGAAACAAAGATGAAAACATTCTGCCTGGAGCAAAACCAATGTCAGATAGTTCTTCTTGGCTGTCCTTCTTGTCAGGACATCTTCATATTGCTTTGCAGAGGCAGCTCTGATGTGTGTCTCTATCAGAGCTCATATTTAATGACATATGTATTTCCTTTTCCCTCCTCTTTTCCTCAGAGGACTATAAAAACTTGCACTTTGGGTTTCTTTTCCTGGAGCCTGGGGATGTTCCTTAACACACTATGGTGGTTTCTTTTTGCAAAAGTCACCTAGAAGAGGAATCCCCCCACTGAGTATTTACTGCCTTGTCATCCAGACAAGTATTTGCTGGATTAAACCCTTGGTATTTTGGCTTCTCCCGTCCCTGACATGTTTGCTGCCTCAACAGCAATAAGATGCATTAACAGGGGTATAGACTGAACATGCAATAGCCCAGAGCAGTGGCCAAAGTGAATGCTTATGTTAAATTACAATAAATAGTGGAATATTTTCCATCCCTTTGCACAGAGGTCCCTTGGGATGTGGGGCTGAGAGCCTTGCTGGCTCCAGTGACACAGCTTAGGCCATCCTGGCTCTGGGGCCAGTCGTCCATGTGTTAGTGTAGAAAACACAACTGACTCACTGGGGGGGAACTTGAAACACTTAAAAAAAAAAGAAAAAAGTCTGAGTTTCTTAGTGTCTCCTCCTGCAGCACGATGCTCTGACCATGAGGAGCTGGAAGCCTGGGATCTCTCTCCCCCTCTCTTCCTCACAGGCAACTGATGGATGGAACCAAACTTCCAGCTGTTCCTCAGCTGCCTCCACTTGCCCACTGGGAAGGACTGGGGTGAGGAGGCCCAGCCAGCACTGGGTGCCCACTGCAATCCACGTGCCCATCCAAAAGGAGGAAGGGACGCCCTGTGGGTGATGCCCTCAAGGAAAACCCATCTATTCCCAGTGTGTTCTCAGAGACCAGAACACAGCAGAGGTGTCTCAGGTGGGGGGTGCTGGGACAGGTGAGGTTCTGGCACGCTGGGAAGGAACCCCAGGCTGAGGGACACAGAGCTGGGGCAGGCAGGGTCCCCCAAGGGCTCTGTCCTGGCTGTGGAGCAGCTGCTGAGCCCATCTTGGGTTGAGGCCGCCTGGAGAGCCCGGCACATCTGTCAGCTCATTGTCTGGGCCCAGCACAGAACAAAGGGGAAAACAACAGAAAAAATGCAAAATGCATTTAAAAATACTCTTTCATTTCCCTTTTTGCCAGAAGCAGAAGTACTTAAATAACAGAGGACAAAAGCAGCTCTTGCAGAACTTCCAAGAATTGGGAAAAATAAAAAGTCCTGTGAGAAGGACTGTTTTCAGGCGACTTCCACCCTTGTCCTGCCCAGCCTGGGCAGGCAGCCTGGGGAACCCCCAAAGAAACATGCCTGGAGCTGCCTCCCCCCTAAAGCAAACACAGCCTCAGGCTGCCCTATTCCCAGTCACGTCAGGGCCTTTGGAGACGTGTCTCCTGGTCATTCTAAAATCAAACTTTCAGAAAGGTATGAGGCAATTTTTATTTTTTTCCCCCCCACATCAGTATTTTTCTTCTGCAAATTGCTTGCCTACAAGGCTCAACGGAATATAAAAATCAAAGGGGTAAAGATTAAAATCTAAACAAAAATAAAATAAGAAGGAAAGCATTGCTAAAAAATGTTTCTGGGGAGAAAGTAGATTTAAGGAATATTTGTAACCAGAGGAAGCACCCAGTCTGTGTATGAATATCCTGTTACTGCTGATGTACTCTTACGGCACGGGGGTTACTTTGGTGGGGTTCAATATAAGGGAAACAAATTTTATTTTCCACTGTAAATACAATTTTGTAGAGCTAAAAGTGGAGAAGAGCTGCATGGATGTGATTAAGAGCAGAAAGAGCTCCAGTGGTTCAGAGGCAGAGGCTGTCACACATGCAACGAAGTGCTTTTTTCCCTGAGTACAGTGAATATTTGGTGCTTTCTAGGACTGTCACTGGCATTCCATGGGAAACCATGTGGTCTTGGCTTAAAATGGCAGAAAGTGACCATTACCAAGTTATCTGACCTTCTAATGCCTTCCATCAGTCAGGATGGCTGAACTCAAGTCTGGTAAAAAACAGGTGTTGCACCTGTGCTAAATATTTCATTGCTCAGTTTGGCTAATTTCTACATAAACATTTAATTTTAATATGTAACTAGGCCTTTTCCTGGCAAGAGAAGTACTCGATGATGTGTTTAAATTAAATGCTGTTGCTTTTGGTTAGGACTGGGAAGGTGCTTGGAATTAAGTCCATTTTGGGAGCTTTGCTAAGTGGATGCCCTTAATTTGTGTCCTTTCCTTTTAAGTCAAGTTCTATGATTTAAAAAAATAAAACTACAGTGAGATTAATATTGTGATATTCTTCTAGATGGGCAGCAGATCTGGGAAATGGAGGCAACAGTGGACAAAGATAAGAGCCAGCCTGTAAGTATGCAAAGTGCTGGATGTCCTCTCCTCGAGCTTCTCAGAGAGCAAGTTGTATTCAAGGGGTAGCTTTGAAAGAGCGTCTCAAAAGCAGAAAGAGCAGCAGTCTTGCTGCTGGGATGAACAAATGTCAAATGCTCCGGCAGTAGATGTGTTGCAAAAAGAAACGATTCATTTAGCGGCAACCCACAGCAAATTGAATAACTGCTGGATTTTGTGCTCTTGCAGAAGCCTCTATTGTACCAGCCCAGCCCTCTGCAGGATGCTGGCTGTCCTGGCTTCCTTTGCCTGCGTGGAAGCCTTGGGTGCCGTGCTCTTTGCAGGACAGGATTTGTCCTACAGTTTTTCGAATGAACACTGATCTTTCAAGGGAATGAGCCTCTTTGTTCACTTTGCTTAATGGGACCTTCCTGTAGTCAGTCAGTGCATTTAGGAGCTGCACTGACACTGCCGAGGGCCATGCCTGCCCCGGCGGAAGGGAACGGGAGACTTGCTCCTAATTTCCATGGAAGTGGGATCCGGATATGGATAAGTGAAAAGCCTATAGAATGATTAAGTTTATCCTGACAAAAAGAGGGAATTCTGCGTTGCACACTTGTTTAACAAGCCCAGTGTGATTACCAGTGCTGCTGCTTTTATCACCATTTTGTGTGTTTGATTTGTAGCTGAGGCATCTCTTTCCAAGTTCAGGACAACATCAAGTGCTGGAGAGGATTCAGTTCATAGAAAACAGCTTGCCAGTACTAAAAATCTTTGTCTTGCACCATCTGCCCTTTTTTTTTCCTTTCTTATTCTCATGCCCCTTATAGGGATGAATGGGGAGATTTCTCTTCCTTTATGCCTGGATGTGTAGCAAGGGGAGATGCACACAGACATCTCCAGTCAGCCTCAGTTGGTAATTCTTTGCTGTCACCCTCTGTTGTTTCAGAGCATGCTTTTTGTAGAAATACCTGAGTACCGCAACAAGCACATCCGCACAGCTGTGAAGGTGAACTTCTATGTCATCAATGGGAAAAGAAAAAGAAGCCAACCCCAGCATTTTACCTACCAACCAGGTAATTCTCAATCAAGGACAGGGCCAGTTGTTGCCTGGCTCTCATGAGCAAGATTTCATTTTCTGCTTTGTTGATCCTCTATTGGAGGATCTAAATGTTACTGATTTAATTCAGCTAAGCGCTCAACAACTGTTTGATTTGAAGGATGCATTTGATTTATGATCAGAAATTACCATGAACTTGAGGTGACAGTTATCTTGGCAATGGTGCTGATGGTGCCCCATTCGCTTGAGGGAAGTTTGCCAAAGCCTCAGTGGGAACAGACTCGGTCTGTGACATGGTGTGACCCCTATGAAAACCATGAGTGTTGCCTTCCCAGCCGACGTGTCCAGCAGTAAGATAACATCAAATCTGGGAAACAAGGCCTTGGTATGGAGGAAGGCAAGCAAAATGTATTCTTCAGAATGAGGCTGGTGGAGAAAAAGATGAATGCTTTTCTGATGTTTTTCCTCTTGGGAATTGGTCAGCCATGTCACAATAAATGCAGTAGGATTACTAATGAGATTCCCAGAATTTCTCAGCTTTGGCTGAGAGAAAAATAGTTTGAGAAAATCAGAGTATTGTGTTTGTGGAAACCAGAAAGCATAAAATAACAGTACCAGATTTTATGCAAGCTTCAAATGATGTCTTAATTTGACTTGTCTCTAAGGACAGGCAAACATTCATTCTGATTCTTATTTTGGTCTCCTCCAGCCTGAAAATCTTTGGTCCTCTCCCTGATTTTATGAACCAGTCACCAATATAAAGGTTTTGTATAGTTGCTAAATTGTTCTGCTTTGGAATAGTATTGAGAAGTACACTTCTCTCTCAATACAATGCTTAAAATAGACCACTTAGGGGAAGGAATCATTCTAAAAAACAATCCTTTTGCATGACATGGTTTCCACTGTATGGTGTTTCTGTAGTGAGTTTTGGGGAAGATTTGACAAAAAAAAAATCATTAGAAATGTGAGAATTTGCCTGTAGAGGACTGTCATTTATCCTACCGAGATTCACACAACTCCCACTAAATCCTGGTCTTTTAGATGATGTCAGAAAGATCTTCAGTTCTCAGCACTGAGGAAATCACATGCAGTAAAGGAGATAAAACAAAAGCTCTAAAATAGCTCAACTCTGCCTTTGGTCACTATCTAAAAGTTTGACAGAAAAATGAGGAGTTACATGTCACAGGATTTCTGTTTATTCAGTCTTCCTTTGAGATGGAAGGACTACATGAAACACCCATGTATGGCTTCTTATTTCGCATGTGTTCCAGAATGGCCCTTAAATGAATGAAAATATGAGCTGAAGTATTGAATTTTCCAATTTTAGAAATTTGTGGTTAATTAGTACATTAAAGATTTTCAAGAACCTCTTAGTACAGACTGTTTTTGAGAGAGACTCTGCCGTGATTGCAAATACGTGATGCATTAAACTTGGTGCCTGCGAGATACGAGTTCACACATGCAAATCTTGTAAATGGCTTTAATCTCTAATTAGTTCAAGGAAAAACCTCTCTGTTTCTCACCAGCTCGTTACGAATAATGTCCTTTGCATGCTTTGTTCTAGTACCATCAATCAAAACAGAGCCCATTGATGACTATGATCCAGCCATAATCTGCAATACAGTACACAGTGGTCTGGGAACAGTAACACAGCCTTACTATTCACAGCACACAATGGTCACCGAGTCCCCTTCCTGCCTTGTGCCCACTATGGCCCCTTGCCAGCAGTTGCGCTCGGGCCTTTCCTCTCCTGATTCTCGATACCACCAGCAGAACCCGGCCGCTGTGATCTACCAAAGGAGCAAGAGCCTGAGCCCCAGCCAGCTGAGCTACCAGCAGTCCAACCTGATGGCTGCACCAGTTGCCATTTCAGATGCCCACAGGTCAGTGCTGGTGCACGCAGGTTCCCCAGGCCAAACTCCAGCGGTGCTCCACCACTCTCCAGGCAACCAGCAGTCTTCTCCCGTGATTCACTATTCTCCAACCAACCAGCAGCTGAGGTGTGGAAGTCACCAAGAGTTTCAGCACATCATGTGCTGTGAAAATTTTACATCCAGCGTTGCAAGATCCAGCCAGCCCCAGGTCAGTCAGGCCCAAAGGTTAAGCCCGAGCTCGTACCCCACGGTGATTCAGCAGCAGGCGGCCTCAGGCCAGCGAGCGGCAAAAAACGGACCCCCAGGGAGTGACCAGAAAGAGGTGCTGCCAGCGGGAGTCACCATCAAACAGGAGCAGAACCTGGACCAAGCCTACCTGGACGATGGTAAGTGCCTCACTTCTCTCTTATGAGTTGGTTTGCTGGAGGGAGGGAGCAAGTTTAGAGCTTCTAAATCCCACCTCAGCGTGTTTCCTCAGCGTGGCCTGCTTCTGGTGGGTGTGGATGTTTGGTGTTTACTCATAGCCTATTTGAATCCTGTATTTGTATTCTATTATATTGGGTCTTTCATTAACTGCATTTTTGGTAAATGGCAATGCACTTTGGCAACCAAGCAAAAAAACAAGTGATCTGCAGAATCCATCTGCTTCGTGCCATGGGCTGAGCTGTCAGGTTTAGCTGTTGCCGTTTTGTTTCCATTTGCCAAAAGTTGGTTTGGAAAATGGTGACTCTGAAATGAAATGCACTTTTAAATTATTTTTTTTTTTAAATTATTCATATCGGGGCAAAGTCCACTTTGTAAAATGCTCTTGTACATTTTGTACCAAAAAAAAAAAAAAAAAAGCCCATTGAGCAGTTTATCAAGGCCTGTAATGAATGGGGTAGTGCTGCAGGCAAAACTATTGCAGATGTTCTAGATGAACAGTGGGACATTGATAAGTAAAACAATGCTGTTTCTTTGTTGTGAGCCAGCTGATTGAGCCCTTAGGAATGAATATAAGTTGGAGTAAAGCTTTCTTTGAACATACCCTGCTTATTGTTAGGTAGGCAGCTATTGATGACCTGATTGATTGGTTCTTTTATTAAAGGGTGTTCCTTGCAAAAGGAAATCAGTGCAAAATTAATAGTGCAGCTGGACACTGTAGTCATAAACCCAACATGGATTTTAGTGGGAGCAGAGTGAGGTTGCTGGATATATTGCTGCTAATATTGGATGTTCTTATGTAGGAAGTACAGACCTGATGGTCACAGATGGTAACTGCTGCTGTACTCCCAGTCTGGGCAATCAGATCAGGCATGGCTTGATCTTGTAGATGTGCATCTTGGTGTGCTGTAAGCACACGGAAGTTTGGGATTTTTACTGCAGTTACTCACCTGGAGTTGTGAAATTGTGCCCATGAAGGTTTTACTTTCTTCAGTTTAGGTACTGAGTGTGCTCTGTGGATGTATCATGTACAGTCTTCATTGCTGGGCAGAGTAGAGTTTGGATGGTTTTCTCTGGTTTTCTCTTTGTCTGTGTTTAAAATTTGCCTGGTATAGCTTTGGTGCCACCACAGTAAAATCTGCAGTGTTTTTACTGGTCCCCTTGTCTGGAGAGTGTTGAATTGGGTTTTAAGAGTGAATTTCATCTAGGAGATCCACCTCCTGTTCAGGGAATTGGGCATATGACAAAGCAAGATAGAATTTTTAACAGGAAAACTGAACACTGTTCTTCAAGGCACTTTTAATATGAGAAGTTGAGAGATTCTTCCACATTTCTAAAAATACTTGGTACAAACCTTGTAAAATAAATAAAAAATAAAGAATTCTGAAGTGAAAGCTAGCAGACTTCAGAGCCAAGCCAAAGTCTTTCCCCCTTAAAAGAACTCCCCAAATGGACTGCAAAATTAATTTCACTTGATTTTGAATTGGGCCAGTGACATCTGACTGCAGCACAGCTCACAAGGGATGTACTCAATCTCTGTGCTAAGAAGAGACATGAGGCAGAACAGCAGCAAGTTAATAGTGAAATTTCAGGCTTCTGCTTGGCTGATTGGATCATCTTGAAATGCTTTTGACTAGAGATCAGTTTATCCATTATGCCACCCAAGTCAGGCCAGGGGAGATCGGTCACATGGCATCTCTTTGCTGACCTCAGTGAGTTCACATCAGCTGGAAATATGATTTGAAGAATTGGGATTTACTTTAGGACTTTGCAAAGCATTTCATTCTGAAATGTTCAGGACTTGAATTGAAAAGCCACTTGTTTGCTGCTGAGGAAAAGTGACTCAGAACATAACAAAAGCCATGTTTTTCCTGACTAGAAAGTTTGGGTTTGTGCTTCATAGTATTAAAAGAAAGCAAACCCAAAGGATTATGGAGGCTTTACCCTCAAATCCCTTTTATCCAGATAGCTCTTCTGAGATAAAGTGAGCTGTTAGGTCTTGCTGGGGTTTTCACGGAAGGATACTGAGATGAAGGTTCCCCAGCCAGGCTTGGCATGAGCAGCTGTGCTGCCTCTGCTGCTGCACAGACTCTTGGGCAATCACTGTCTCAGTGTCTCTCGCTTCCCTTCACTCTTCTTCCCTTCCCCCATCTTCCCCCTCCCTCTTCTTTGTTCTTCTTTCTCCATATTTCTGCTGAGAGTCCAGTTTTCATCCCTTTGCTGTTGTGACCTCCTCTCATCGACTCTTGTCCACTGTCCTCAGGGTTAACACACAGACTTGGTGTTCTGGACTTTGTTTCTATTCTGAGCTTTGCCACAGGCTTCTTAAGTGCCGTGGGACGTGCCCCACTCTGTTAGTTCCTCATTCCTGGAGCTGGTGCCTCCAAGCGTGGGCATGCCGTGCCTGTCTCTGAGCTCTCCTGGAAGCCATTAGAAAAAAACATCACACACGACACAGCATGACACAATTATCGTTTCTCTTTACCTCTTTCAACTTCCTCCTGCCACTGCTGGTGGGACCTGTCATTATTTTCTTCTCTTCGTTTGTCCTCTTCCCTGAGATCATGGTTTGGTTGTGCTCAGAGCCTTCACTGCTCCACAGGGCACGTAATACTGGGCACTCAGCACACATAACCTGTCTGCATCCTGCCTGGTAAAGATGAGAGCTGTTTCCACCTCTGCAGGAGCTGTAGGCTCTTGAGGTTGAATTAGCACCAGCAGCACAGCCAAAACATTGTGGTCCTCAAGGCCAGGTGATGGCAAGTATTTACCTGTCTTCTCAGGTGGGTTTTGCCATGTGCAAGGACCTCTTTGTGCAGAGCTGCAGAGCTGGAACCATCCATACTGGCTGCCTTAATGACATTATCACTACTCATTTCTGATGGTACTGTGAGTGTAGAGACCTGCCATGTGCTTTCTTGGAGGGAGAAACTTGCCCCTCTTTTTCTTCTGCTGGTGCTACCTCAGAGCAAGAGGTGTCTAACCCAGCCCATGCAACCCTCTTGCAACTTCCCAACTTCCCCCTCCCAAACAGAACTACAAACCACGTTGTTACTGGAAGGAAGGCTCCAGCTATCAGGTCATAGAGGCTGGATTTGAATATGCACCCATTAGGGACTGATGCAAGTGCATTGCCACACATACATATATATATATGCATAGTCCTCCATATGCCTCCACATTTCTCTGTAAAAAGTAGATATATATTTATTTGTAACTTTTTGATATCAAATAGTGTAAAGAATCCCCAGAGGAAGGGAATATTCATGAAAAATCATCAGAGAAACCTTTGTTACACACCTCTGCCTCAGAGGCTCACTTTGGGAGTGAAGATAGGCCATGTTTAGGAGACCCTTCAGGATGCATTGGGTGTCCAGGTTAGTGCTGACAAGAGTGATTAGCTTCAAATGCAAGTGAAAGCCATAGGATGAGAGAGTGATCAGCATATTTGAGCCGAGGCCTCATCTTAATATTATTCATAACCAAAACCACCGACAATGGTAAAAGTTACCCAAACAACCACAGAAATATGTTGACAAATAGAACTTAGTTCTCCCATGACCTTCAGAGCAATCAGATGAACTATTTAAAGCATAAACCCACTTAAAAATGTAGTTATTTGCACTGGTCGTGCCCTGGACTGTCCATGCTCATGCTGCAGAGACAGAGGATTCCTCTGTATCCCTGGTGTAGCTGCTCAGCTGCCATGTGTCAGTTCCCTATCTGCAACACAGAGATATACAAGGCTCAATTCCATGTGCAGATAATAGAAATGCAGCCTGTCTTGAGTGTTACCAACTTGCCTGCCTTGGATTTAGTTCTTTTCAGTTCAGCTGTCCTGCTTTTTACTTTGCAAAGAAAAATGATTGTCATTATTCAAACAGTAACTATCTAACCACATCTGACACTCAGAACTGTCTGCTTGATACAGCAGCTCTAAATTATTTTTGGTGCAGCAGTTATCCTTATTGGGGAGGAGAAAAAGCAAGGCAGATGCTTGTGGTGGTTTATCAGGCTGATGATCAGCAGAGATGTTTTAATAGTGAGCTCAGGTATTTCGCAGAAAATTTCAGACATATCAGATATTTCTTTAGAAAATGGATCTGCAGTGGGGGTTGGACTAGATGATCTCCAGAGGTCCCTTTCAAACCTCAGTACTCTGTGATTTTGGGCTCCTGTATGTGATTTGGTGCTTGTAAATCACCAGCACTTTCAATCACCATCGCTGCCAGCAGTGGGTTAATTTGTGCAGTTTTGCTCCCCACCACAGTAACCATTGCCCTGACCACGGGTCTCATCCAAGACCACTCAGAGTGTGTTAGATCCCTACGTTTTCTTTTCGTGTTCTTTCATTCAACAACAAGAAAACCCACAGTCTGTCCCCAAGGTGTCATGAAATGAAATTCAAATCCCTCCTGTCCTTCATGTTCAGCAAGAAGCTTTCTTTTCTGACCAGCTCTTTTCTCCTTGGGCCAGTAGCTGTTAGGGACAGGGCTGGGTAGGCTGAATCCTCAGGAAATCCTTGGTCTCCTGGGGATCCTTAGAGCAAAGCCACTGACTGTGTCAGCCCTGAGTGTCAGTCGGGGACTGAGCTCGTTTTGCCGGCTTTGGTCCCTCACAGCCCTCGGGGCTCTATCTCGGGTGCTGGCACGTTTTGAGCATCCTGCTCACCCTCCCCAGCCCCTGCACGGCGGATGGAGGAGGTGGCACAAAGCCAGCTCTGTCAGCTTAGTGGCAGCTGGGGATCTCCCTGGGCCAGGGAACCTCCACTGCACCGGGAGGGCAGTTTGGGGCCCTCCACGCACGGGAGCAGTGGAGCTGCACAAGCCTGGCTGTGGAGAAACTGCTCTTCTGTCTAAACATTATTGATTCCATCCCCAGAAAGCACAGAAGATGGTGGCTTTAGTTTGGTTTATAGTTGTTTTCATCACGAGTGCACATGCAAAGCAACACAGGGCAGAGGGGGAAATGTTCCTGTTTCCTGGCGTTTTAGATAGGAGTGAATTTGAATGTTGCAAACGGGCTGGGGTTCAGTTCGAGCAACAATTTGCATCCAAAAAAGCCACACTCTGTTTTTAATTAGAACTACTTTTCATAGAAGGTGTGGTCACTTCTGCTCGGGCAGAGTTTGACTAAGAGTGAAGCCTGTATGCTCTCCAAAATATTCTGCTCAAACACTCCAGCAAATCTATGTATTCATCAGACTCATTCTTGAAGCTCTGACTCACATTAGTACAGATTTTCTGTTCTCTGCTGGGACCTTACAGCATGCCTTGGGTACACTACAGGCTTTGTTTTTGGTTCACTGCTGTTGCAGGTTTGTGTGGTGTTATGATCTGTGTGCCCCAGTTTTATGTCAGTCTTGCTTTTCTAGAAGCAATATAGAAAGAGAACAAAAAGGTGGTTCTGCTCCCAAAAACCTGTAGTTTGTTGGCAGGAAGTAGAAAGATCAGTATATCAGGAGGAAAGTCTGGGTTGGGTCTGAGTTTGGTCTTTCAGCAAAGTATTTAATTTCCCTGTACCTTAGTTTACCATTACTAAAAGATATCATATTATCCTTCCCTCAAAAATGGTTAAGCATTTAATTCATTCATGTTACAAAAACTCACATGAATGTCTCAGAAAAACACCCAAACTTGCACACCTGAATAAGATCTAAGAATTGTATTGTTATGGCTGGCTCCATCTGATCTTCTTCACCTCTAGAAACCATTAGATATTAAAAAATTCAGACAAATCCAACCCCGTTTCAAGACTGCCCTTTCCCCAGCAGCCTTTCTGAGCCACTGTCCCTCTGCCTGAAAACATGCAAACCAAAAAGAAAGCGAGAAAAAGAAAAACCCATACATCCAAAATCAGCAGCGGAGGAAGGAAGAAAATGAATCAAGTGATTAAAACCATAGTTCCACTGGCACCTCTTTGTTCTCGAGCTCAGGAATCTTTAATTGGTGCAGTAAGTGCCCAGAGGCAAGTTGTGTTACAAAGCGTTTCCTGTTCAAAGGAACATGCAGACTCCATTAGGAGACCACGGGCACAGCTGCCAAGGGCTCACACTGGATGGGTACGTGGACGCTGCCTCTATGGGCACAGTCCCACCAGGAGCTGATGCACTAGGACAAGAAACCCCAGTTCCAGCGATTTTGGGTGGAAAGCATGTCCCTGTTTGCAGGCTGGACCAGCGGACAGTTATCAGCAGAAAGCGCTCGGTTTTCGGAAGGCATCAAGCGATTTTCAGTGATAGTTTTGAAATACTGGCAAAGAGTTACTTGAAAAAAAAAAAAAAAAAGAGAACTTGTTCGTGCAGTTGGGAATTGAAAGCTTCTAAACCACAATAAAGTCCTTTCCCAGACTTGCTGTCCATTTACTCCAAGCTCATGGCATTCCTTAGACAGTCTGAATCACAAGCAGCAGACAGCTCTTATAAAGAAGACCATAGACACCCATCTGTTGGAAGACATCTGCCAAAATAGACCATACATTTACTTTTATTCCTTCAATCCACTTTCAATTTAAAGGGATAATAACAATAACATTTTTCAGCCCAGTGACACTATTCATCCAGTGCAGAGAAATGAATTAAAATTATTCCCCTGCAGAAAGAAGCGGACAAGCTTTTCCCCAGCTCTCACAGATGGATGAAGTGGGATCAGAGCTTTTAAGGGACTTGCCCAGCTGATGCAAAAAATAATTGGTAAAACTGTGGCTTGCCTGGGGGATCCCAGACTTCCAGGACCCCCAGCTGCATCCCTAGCACAGAAGTGGGAGTACCAAAGGCACGTGAAGCTCTTGTCCAGGTCTGAAGGAGCTGAGGCAGCGCTGGCCAAGCTGTAGATGGTTAAACATGTTACACTCAAGGGAGGGATTGGCAGAGCTACTCTTTTCTTTTTCTATACTTCCACAGACTCACTTCTTTCGTGCTACATATGTCAAAGAATGGTATGTGCTTTCTAGAAGTGAACAGTTGGTTGCTGGCAGGCAATGCACTGTCACTGAGGTCAGGTGTGTCTGTTAGATGCACTCATTTTTTGGGGCAAAGCCTGAGACAGAGCAAAGCTGTCACAGGAGCAAGTACAGGAGGTAAGGAACACGAATCACTGGTCTTTCTACCAGCCAAGAGTGACACTGGGTGCTTTACACGGGAATTCTTTCAGTTCAGTCAAAATCATAACTGTTTTGACAACAGCTTTTAAATATGGGGACTTTGGAAATGAGAAATGTGCAGCTAGAAAATGGCTTACAAAAAAATTATGCAAAGCAGAAAAGGGGGTTAACTCCTTGTAGCGCTGAATTCTCCATTTTGTGTTGAAGTGCTCTCTGGAAACCTTGAACAAGGCTTGTTTTACGCTTTGGCTGCTCACCACAGAACTATGCTGGTTAAGGTGGTTAGGTCTTGTGTTTTTTTTTTATTTTATTTTATTTTGCTAGCACAGCTATTATGGTAAAACCCCTTGTAGAGACACAGCTCTGCTGGTGTAAAAACACTGGAATCAGCACAGCTTAGGCCAAGTCAGGGAACCACCACCAGCTCTTCCACTGGATGCTGCTGTAGTGGGATCACTGTGTCTGCACTGGAAGGAGGGTTTGTACCAGCCCTGCCAGTGCTGCTAAGCTGGCTAAACTTGTAGGGACAGCTAATATAATAAATGCAAATATAAGGTGTAATATAAGGGATTTCCACATGGACAATAATTGCACTGCTTGCTTTGTGTGTTGACCACCTTGAAATGAATCCTGGTGTTAGTAACTCCCAGCAAAGGTGATGCAAGGACCTGGATTCACTTATTAGGAAGATGCTTTGCTGAGGGGAATTGTGCCTCCCTGACATCTATATAAGGAACCTGCAGCTAGGTGTGTATTTGTCCTCACAAATAGAGAGGGGGATAAAATCCTTTTATCTCTCCTTTAGAATGAGCATCATGTAATTGAATAAGTATAATCAGTGAACTGGCTTTCATCCATGCGGCAGCTCCAAGCTTTTGCTAATTCTTTGTGATTTCATTGTAATTCTTGCAATATTTATAGCTGTTTAAAAGTCCCTGTGCAGGTGATTGCAGCAAAATACAAGAGTTATTTTTTTTCTTAGTAATCTTTTCAAGTTTGATCCAAGAAAAACCAAAACAGTAAAAATAAAAACCTTGATGTTTTGGTCTTTCAAAATCCAGGCAGACAAAAATGATGCAACTTTAGGGGTGGGGATTTGGTTGCATGATTTTTAAAGCAGTCTCATGATTATTGGAAGCCTGACTCAGGAACCCTGAACGCCTGGGTTTGGCATTACTCCTTTCACAGTTTCATTTGTTACAGATTGTGTTAATATTCAGAAAGTGCAAAGGGGAAAGGGGTCTTTTCTCCTGTGAAAGCTCAATATAATACTTGGGAGGATTCGGCTCCTCCTGCAATGGCTCACGAAAAGGCAGCTCGAGCCATTTTTGAGCTGCACTTCTGAAGTCTTGTGAGCAGCTGCAAAGAGCTTTGCTGCTTTGAAAAGTTTGGAAAACATCTGCACATTTCTTTAACTATTGTGAAATAAAATGCCTGGCAAGAATAACCATCTTAAAGATCTACAATCTTTTTATGGTGCAAACTGAAAGCCAGTTATAAAGTCTTCTACTATAGAAAAATGCCCGGATTCTCAGCATTATTCACACAAGCAGGACTTTTCCAGGTCAGGTCACATCCTGCATGGATAGTTGGTGGGGGACTTTTTGTCTATATAGATCTTTTCTCTCACAAGAATGCAGACCTAAAGCGGATTAATTTAAAACCCATTTTTCTTCCACCCAATGTTCATACTTTTTTATAAATAATACTATCACTTAAAAATCTGTAGCCATTTTTAAATACAAAAAAAATGGGGATGAATCATCTGAATTTTCCATCAAGTTAGTTTTCTTATGAGAACTCTTAAGTAGTGAGAGCTACTTTTCTTCCCAGCAGAAGCTGGTAGGGCCTTATGCTGCCTGGTCATTTTATAGTGCTGTTTATTTACCAGTTCCAAGAGACTTCTGTGCTCTGATTTGGAGGCAGTATGTGTTTAGAGGATTTTAAAAGCAGACTGGACAAATGTACAAGAAGACAATCCTGCACTGGCTGTGAGAGGTACTAGATGACCTAATAGGTCGTTCCAGCTTCCCTGAGTTGAAAAACAAACGGCACATATGTAGTCGAGCCAGCAGGAGAGTCAGGGACTGGGAAAGAAGAACAAATACTTGAAGACCATAAAACTCCCCTCCTAGCATATTAACTCCTAATTTGAGTTTTCAATCCTGTCCTGGCTTTCACACTCTTTCCTATTCTGTAATATAACTCTTTCTGTGTTCACCCAGAAGAAAGCAAGGGAAGGTAAAAGCCAACCTAAAATGTATAAACAGTGCAGTTGTGTCTGATTCATTACTCCAAGTCCTCATGCTTCAGTTTTGCAAGCACAGAAATCTGGGCATATATCCAGCTGGGAATTTCACAGATGACTCCTCGCTCTAAAAGGGGTCTGCACAAAAACCCCAAAGCCAAGCGCTCCCAACTTTGCACACATTCAAGTTCTCCAGTGTAGGTGCACATCTACTGGAGGTACTGCAGTTTGTTTGGAATTAAAGCTCTGACCTCCATAGCTGCATGACTAATGGTCTGCAAATGAAAACTTGGTCTCGAGTTGGACTTAACCAGTGTTAGGTATGAAGGAGTTAAATCTTCAGCTACTGTTAACTAGAATAAAACCACTGAGGATCAAAGAGCTTCCACAGTGATGCCCATGTGACTCGGCAGAGCAACACTTTCTGACTCAGTGAGAAACTAGTCTAATACTTCCCATCTTCCTGCAGGTTCTCCTAATCCACACAGTTCCCATTTTAACTAAGCCGTGTCCTTTTGTGGATTTTTAATTTGGAAACTTTGCATTCCAAAACAGTGGCTGCCTTCAGCTGAACAAACACTAATTTTCTAGTGTGAGATCGTAGTTAAACTAGACGTAGTGAGAAAAGTGTTACTGACTTTGCCCGTGGATGTTGAAGCGAGTGGTAGGTTTGCACCTGAGGGAGAGTTTTCCTGCGTGGATAATTGTCAGGTGTGGAAGTAAAGGTCAGAACGGGCTGTCCTTGCTGCCACCCAGCCGTGTGCTTTGGGCCGGCTTTGGGCCGTGGGTGTAGGGAGGTGGCTGGTTGTGTGCCAGAGCTGTTTGTGCACCAAGCACTGCGTGACCACAAAACCTTGAGGCCCTGCAGAAATAGTCTGGTGACATCACAGCAGAGTGACAAGAGTTTGGTCCTTTATCAGTGCTAAAGTGGTGAGTTGCTCTGACTTTTTGCAAGGAGTCTGAACCTCCACTTTCAACGTGCAAAGAATAACTTGGGCCAGGGCTAAAGTAGCAGTAAATTAGAGGAGTGTGAGTTTGCAATCATTCCCTCTGGTCATCTCTGCCAGGGGAGTCTAGTCAAAGATTCCCAAATTGTGGTGTGGTTTGGTTTGGTTTGGTTTAGTTTGGTTTCTTAATGATGAATGACTTCATCATCCGTGAATGAATCGAGTCAAATGTAGGACAAATAGTGAGACACATGAATGACTCTTATGACATTTGCAGTGTCTCAATGGGTGCTGGTTTATTTAGGTGGTTTCTAAGTTTCTTTGGAAAGACTGAGAATGACTAAAAGAAGGGGGAACCACTTCAGAAGTATGGGAGTCCCTGGTGAAGGTATTGTGACAGTTAAACCTCCGTGGGTAAAACATTTGTCACTATGAGCAATGCAGCATCAGTTACTTTGTAAGATCTCATTTCCAGAAGACTCTGTAGCCACAAGGACAGAGGAAGCTGGATAATGTATCAGACATTGCATTCCATTTATGGCCAAATACCTCCTGGTGCTCCTGCTGGGTCTTTATCAGCCACTTCTGAGATTTCAGTTCTTATCAGCAGGCAGCAGGACTGTTCTTCTAAAGTGTCTATCAAGGTCCTAACTTTGAAAGTCACCAGCCCTCAGATGCTCTGTGTGGTTCTGGTGCATCCACAGTGCCTTTGTCCACAGCTTTCCATGGAAGGGGCACTGCTGGAGGCACACAGGGCACTGCTGTCCCTGTGCTGTAATCACAGGTCTGCCAAAGCCACTTAAAAATAGGGCCTAACATTTCTGTAGGTAAAGGGTCACCAGCGTAGGAACCTGCCCTTAGGGCTTGGAAAAATGCCCCAGTTTGAGCCACTGGAGATGAAGTCATTATAATTTTGTACAAATTGATGTTTGCAAGGACTGGAAATACTCTGCACACACTGGCCACTCCAGGCATTGGCAGGACCAGGGAGAAACTGGCTTGGCTTAAACAAGAATAGAGGTAAATTGGAGGGGCACCTCTAGCAGCTGTGGTTTTTTAATTATACTTCGTTTTGTGGGTAGTTTTTCCTCAAAATTACATGACGTTTTCTCTTGTCTGGTTTCTTCTGCACACCTGTTCATTTGCTTTGAGTGGGGTGCTGTGTTCTTCCTCAGAAAGCAACCCAAGATTCCAGCATCAAAGATTCCAGCAGGTAGACCCTAGGGTGAGATTTTCAGCTAGGTAGGCCAAGTTACAGGAGAGCTCTCCTGAGGTCATGCTGCAGCTTCATGCCTTCTACTGTAACTTCTACTGTGTTTTCAGATATGTTTCCTTTTTAAAAAGATGCCATTGATTTTTATACAAATTTGTCTTCAGGACAAATTTTACAGGCTATTATTAAAATAAAACATACACCAAACTGGTGCTGTATCTGTTTTAGAAGTTAATATTCCCGGACCTTTGTTTTATACTTGATTACAGTTCATAGCTCTTCCTATCTTCAAAACTAGTGCAAATTGTAGATCAAGATTAAGACTTTCCAGCAATTCAGGTCGTTCTGATAATGGTCTTGGTTTAGATGTAGCATTAAATGCTCCTGCAACCATTTCTGTCATGAAGAAAAGCATCTCTGCTTTTCAGAAACCACTGAGCGTCTCTGCAGAAAGGCTGGGAGGAACCTGTGCCCCTGGGTGACATTCCAGTGCAGCCCTCGGGGAGCCTGTGCAGATAATCTAGCCCTTAATCACAGTTAGACTGTAGTATTTACTAGCATTTCACAGATTGTGGTCAGTAGAACAAGGCATTCATTTCCTCCCGGGTAGGCAGCCGCGACGCGCACGTTGCCGGCTGGGTTATTCCAGGAAGCGCGTGGTGCTGCACACACACATCGAGCTGGGGCAGCTCAGCCTGGCAGCATCACAGGCTGTGGAACGGCAATGGTTAGCACAGGGCAGCCTCTCCCCAGCCCCTGCAGCAGAGGTGACTCTCATGGTGCCACGCAGACCAAAACCTCTCAAGGGTTTCTCTTTTCAGGACGGCGGCGGCGTTGAGCCGCCAGGCAGATGCTCTGGTTATCTGGGGAGTCCCTGTCTGTGGCACGCAGACAAAAATGCTCTGGCAGACAAATCAGCGAGGAAATTAATTTTCTTGTCTTTAGCAAACAGTGCTCACCATCAGCCTGGACAGATCGAATTTGTTATGATAGCAAAACAAGTTCTATGGAAACCATTGTGAGCCCCGAGTGAGGCTGCCCAGGAGAGTTGGGGAAAGCCGCTTTTGTTTGTTGTGCTTGGCATCGTTTTGCTCTGGATGAAGATGCTTTAATTTTGTGGGGAGACCCAAGAGAGCATTCCTGTTTTTCCATACCAGAAAGCCTTCCAAGCTGGCATAAACGTCCCCTCTTTCCAGCTGCTCCTTTCCAAACACACTGTGCCTCCTAAAGATAGTCTTTACAGTGGCTGGGGCTGGTGGAAAACATGAAGCCTGCATGGATTAGCACAGGAATTCATTTGGGCTGACGAATTGGGTTTCCCTCTATAAACAGCACTAGTGTTTTCATCTTCTGGACAGCACAGCAAACTTCACGTCCTCCTGCTCCTCGCCTCATCCCTCCCGCCCTCTGCAACGCCTGCATCCAGCCGAGGGGAAAGGCACACCAAGGCCTGCTCAGGGGGGATGGAAAACGTGCCCAATGAGGTGTTTTCAGCTATCTCCCCTCTCAGACAAGTTTTTTTCCAACCCTTAAAAGAGGTGGTAGAGTTATTTTCTTGGGTTTTTCCAGTTTATTTTTCTTTCCAGGTAAAAGGGAAATTAAAGTAGTCTCTTCTCCGCAGGTTTAGTGTCCTTACAAGCAGCCCACACTGAGTATTCTCTTTTTCACTTTAACTTCAGTACCATGTGCTTATCATTCACAGGAGTTATGGATTCTTTAAAGAGGATTTTCCCTGTCTTTTCCAATCTCAGGTCTTTGCACAGCCCTGCAGAGCAACACTGCCTCCTGGGCCCATCCTGCCCCTGCCAGGGAAGCACTCCCAGCACACCCCTGAACACCTCCAAATACACTTTGGTATCCCTTATAACTTGTTTCAAAGCTTACTTGGTAATCATCAAGGGTTATTAATCACCCAGTATTGTTTCCATCATTGCTCAGGAGGGGAAAGACATGTCAAGGCCAATTACTTGATCAGGCTGCATTTAGTGGTGTTTTGTATTTACCTGACTGTTCAGAAATGGATGATATTGCCCATGTCATTGAGTAACTGAGCATGGAATTAGAGTTGTTATGGGTAAAAATGGGGGATTTGGGATTCAGCTGTCAAAGTGAAGAATTATTTAAGTAATAAAGCCCTGTCCCTTAACTTTACCTAATCACCATGTTTTCACATATATAACCCACATCCCATTGAAAGTTTGTTCCTTGGAAATAAATCTCAGCAAGCCCCCACCTCCTCATAACACTCTGCAGTCAAGGCAGTCTGATCCAGCCATTCCCCACCTCTAGCAGGGGTGTCTGCTCTGGGATAGAGGGAAAGAAGAGGGGATTGTTGTGACCAAGAGAGAGAGAGCAGGCGACTGGAACAAGCATGGGAGGAGCATCCTGGAAGTGCAGGATTAAAAGCATTAATTAACCCTCATTCACATGCAATCTGCCCTGTTGCTGAATCCCAGTCTTTTTATAGATAACATTGATTAGACTCATGATAATATGGAATTTAAATAAAAATAATTACTAAAAAACCAGAAAGCCTGAAAGTGAATAGCGATGGGATTTTATTGATTGGCTTAGCAAAAGTATTCTCTCTGCCACATCATTTGATATAGATACCTGCTTGTGCAGTTCCTGATTTCCACACTCATCTGGTGTGATTGCAATAGAGTTAAGGAGTTAGTAAGTTAAGGAATTAATAGAGTTATTGTCATTAGGGTGATGAGGAGGCTGCCCAAGGGGAGCCCCGGGGTGCTCTCAGGGGAGGAGATGCTGGCCATGACGTGGGCTTTCATGTCTAGTTGCTTTAGGCAGGCTCACTGGCTGCCAGGGGTTTGCAGCTGGAGCATCAGCCACACTGAACTGCACGAGGAAAACAAAACGCAGCAGATTTCCAAAATACTGACAGCTGGATGCAGATGACATTTTTGAATCAAGAGATAGAAAAAAAAAAAAAAAAAGAACCCAAACCAAAGCAGTTGCTCTCGTGTTGCTCTCTGGCCCCTTCCAGTGCTGTCCCCGCACAGCTCAGGGCCAGGCTGGGGCATAAGTCAGTGAAGAAGAAATGCATCTGGGAGGTGTTTCTGGGGCACCTACCACAGGTGATGAGAAGGGGAGAGTGCCAGTGGAGACAGTCACCCCCTTGAGCCACAGAAATTGACTCTCCTTGTGGCCAAAGGGTTGCAGCTCTATCTGTCCTTGTTGCCCTTCTGACCTCAGCCGGGGTGAGCAGTGACCAAACCCTCTCTGGAGACTCTGCCTGTTGCTCTTGACAGTGGTGATTTCCAGCCCGAATATAGACTGCAGAATTATTTTCAGTGTTGATTAGTCATGTTGAGGGTTTGATTGCAGTCATGTTGAGGGGACCCCAAGGAAAGCCCCGTGGTGTGACCTGTGTGTGACACAGCCAGGGAACAGCACAGTCCCACCCCACCCTCTGTGCCATGGCCCCCAGAGGGATGTTGGCTGCAGGTTGGGCCATGAGACATAACTGAGCTCTGCATGGCAGGGCTCTCCCAGGGGCACTGGTTGCTGTCAGCTCAAAATAGGGGCAGTTTCAGTTCTGTGATTCTCTTGTTCTGAAGTTACCAAGGCTTAAACGCCCATTTAAAACTGGAGCCATCAGACCTGTTCCCAAGTGCTAGAGCCGAGATTATGGCAGTGCTGTGCTAGGGTCATTCCTTGAGGAGGATGATGGATAAGTCACATCATGATGCTGCAGCGTCATGCTGAGAGCCTTCCTCATGGTGATGCTTCAAGGAACATGCAAGCAGTCAGTATTACCTCCTCATCCATGAGTCAGCCTGTAATAGTAAAAAACCTTCCCATCTCTACTTGGCATCCGAAAAGACAACCCCCAGTTCCTGTTGTAAGACATCCTCTACTGGTGTTCCCCAACACTTGTTCCACATCCTCTGTCAGGGACATGCTGGGTACAGTCTATGCCAGATCCCAAGAGGTGACATGTGCTTGTCTCCTGCTATATTGGATATTTTGAAAAGTGCCTTGATATCTAAAATCCACAGTGATGTAGCTGAGAGCTGGCTACCAAAGTACCTGCAGAAGTCTGATAGAGGATATCCAGTGGCTCCATATGGTTTCACTACACTCTGTGTATTAGTTGGGGTATTTTGTTCCTGTTGGCAGCCACTCTCCTTCCAGGACTGCTCAGAAGGAGTTATGGTGATCTTGGCCTTCAGCTTTGCTACTACTGTGTCTTCCAGCTGTCTGTGGCTAGTTCCCCAACTGCAGGACAAACAGTATTCCCATTCAATCCATGTTCCTGGCCGCAGGGATGGCCTGCCAACTGCTGCTGAATGTGTGCTCTAGTCAGATGAGATCATATCAAACGTAAGCAAGTTTTGTCTTTATTTTAGGCAAGAGGGTGTTTTATCATGCTGTGGTTCCAAAGCCTTCATTGTTAGGTTGGAATTCACCCAGGAAGTGTAGCAATGGATGGTTAAATGCAAAGTAATAGGTTCAATATGAGCCACAAGTACAGAGCTTGTGAGCTGGCTGTGCAAACTCGTGTGGAGAGGAGAACATTGTCGTACATCTGGTCAGAACTTGGGAGAGATTTGGATAGTCTTGCCAGGTACTCACAGCATCTTGTGCTGTACCCCTGAGACACTGCCATGAGCACAGGATTTTACCTCCTGCCTGGGCTGTGTGGGGATACACAAAGCCCTCAGACCTCACAGCTGGAAAATTTGGGATGGCTCATCATTAAATCCTGGGAAGGATTCCCTGGGGCAGTCTCTTTGGGTGGTTTTTCCTACATCTTGATCTGGAATTGAGATGGGAGATCTGGAAATAATCGAGGGCTGATTTCTGAACAAATGTAGGTTTTTTCTGTTGTGGTGAGGTTGGGAATTGCCCAACCTTGATAGCACCAGCTGCACTTCAGCTAAAGGAGAGTTACCCCATAGCTACTGGACATCAAGGGGCTCACGTCTAGTTCTGGTAATTGATATCTCCTCTTCTCTTCTTTTCTCTTCTCTTCTCTTCTCTTCTCTTCTCTTCTCTTCTCTTCTCTTCTCTTCTCTTCTCTTCTCTTCTCTTCTCTTCTCTTCTCTTCTCTTCTCTTCTCTTCTCTTCTCTTCTCTTCTCTTCTCTTCTCTTCTCTTCTCTTCTCTTCTCTTCTCTTCTCTTCTCTTCTCTTCTCATTTGGGAATGAAAGTTTTCTTGTTCATGCCATTGACTCATATTGAAAGTTTGAAGTCTGGATGATGCGTACACTTTTTTCTTGTTCTCTCAAGCTATTGACTGTCAGATGTTCCTGGCCTTCTTGAGGTGAGATGCAAAGCCAGTTGCAGAAACTGCTCCTCGTAGTCTTTTGCACTCCTTTTTCTAGTTTTAGGTGTCTCTTATAATTAGCTCTGTCTCGTGGTCTCTGATTTATACATATACTCTATAGTATTATATAGCATTTTTATTATTAAATTATTTTATGTTAGAAGCCCCAGCACAGTTGAGAACTCCATTGTGGCAGATCCTGTGTTGACTCCAAAGGAAAAAAAGCAGTTTCTCCCTCGAAGGACTTACAGTCAAAGTGCAAAATAAAAGCAAACAGATGGATGTGGGCAGACACACAGTATCTTGTATGTGGCACCTCCTTGACATTATTAGATGTGAATTGTAACACTCTGTCAATAACCACTTAAATATTTAATGGTCTGGATTCTTTCCAGCTGCCTTGGGAGCAGTAACTGTAGCCCCAAAGTTAAGTGCTGGATTCCCATTGCCAGGACCTGCGGAGGCAGTTCCTAACCCAGGGCTCCTCAAACAGCCCTCACCATTCCGTGTCTAAGGCAAAGGGGGGAAGAATTTTGCCCTAAATACTCCTTTGCTGAAGGATATGGAGTCATGATAGAAGATAATCTCAGTGCAGAAGTGTTTTTATGTGTTCCCCTGGTCAGTGTTGTGCCCTCTTGAAAAGAGCCTTCTGCACGCTCTCTGGTGCGAAGTTGTTTGTGAAAGCAGAGTAATTGCAAGCAGAAGGATGTTTGCACGTCTGGTCCAGAGGGGAGCTTAGTTTATTTGGCAGAATTGTTTGTAAGCCACTTGTGCATCTTCCCTGTTACCTTGGGACAGAGATTTTCTGCCAGCTGTTTTCTCCTGAGAACCAGGCTCAAAATTCAGTTCAGACATTTGGAGGGAAACCTGGTTTGTTGGAGAGGCCCAGGTTCTGCAGGAATCCACAGGCCCTTCAGTGGGGATGCTTGCAGAGTAAGACACAGCAGAAGATAAGATGCCAGAGAATTAGAGCCAGTGAATAGTTTTGTGGATTAATAGACATAAGCACCAGTGCTCAAGGGAGGGAAGCAGATTACATTATTGAGTGTTCATCCCCTGCAAAACTGCCTAAAGGGAAGGGTAACATGGTTTGTTTTCCCTTAATTAAATATTTGTTAAATGGTTTGTTTCCCCTCAATTAAATATTTGTTCTGGTTGTTCCTTTGTGACAAAAATAAAAAAGCAGCAGCATTGCCTATCTTATGCTTTCAGCTAATCCTGAACATGCTGTAACTGTTCTTCTGGTCCTACCCCCCAATTATTTCCTGTAAAAAATAGCTTTCTCTCTTCCATTCTCTTTTTCTTCTCCATTTTTGAATCATGTTGCTGAATGACTCATCCTGCTTCTCAGTAAATAGGTTAAGTCCAGGAGAATGATGAAACTGCAGAGTGACATGTGAATAAATAGTGCTATTGCTCGTGCGCTCTCCCTAATGGCAGTTACTGTTTTAGAGACATTGCGGTGTCTAACACCAATTTCATCAGCTTTTAAAACACAAGGTGCAAGCTACTGGAGGGAAAAATCGTCACCAACCTCCTTTGCTTTTGCTGGTTTCAATGTAAAAGAAATATATCTTCATACCAAATGGCACTGCTTATCTCAGCAGTTCTGTAGCAAATTCATAGGGTCCAAACCACCCACAAAAAAACCCAGACGCAAGCACAATTCACCATTGTGCTTTGCAGCAACAGCATCAGCTGCCACAGAGTTAAATCAAGGGCTGGGAGTGACAAAATGAAGACTCTTGCCTTGTGTTTCTTAAGCTTCAGTCCATCGGCCTAATATTTCTGTATTGCTTTAGCCAGCTAATGTGGTCGATCAGATGAACTCCATCCCCTTCTGGTATAAGTTTTTGTGTATTTGTTTATTGTGTGCTCGTTCTACTCGGAATATTTTACTTGGTCTCGTTGCATGTAAACTAAAACTAAATACAAACTTCATCTCTTCTCAGTAACTCGCTAACTATCAACTAGAGAGAGCCAAGTCCATGACTCAAACACGTGTCCCTTCCCTTGCAGTTGCAGCCAAAACTCTCTGGCATCGGAGAGCTGCAGAATGAAAGTCATATCTAAATATATGTGAGCAGAAAGAAAGTCAGTTAAAAAAAGACTTTGTTATGGAAAGCTACTACAAACCAAATCCACGGTGGCCTGGAGTTCCCCATCACACCCAGGCTGAGCTAGTTTTCCACTTTCAAGGTACTCTTCCCAAGGCGGCTGCTGACACTCGTTAGAGGGACTGCACAAAGCCAACTCAGCTTGTTGCAGTCTCTTTATACCTCCTGTGTAGTAACTAAACAGACCTAAAGGGTTTATCTAGTAAATAAACAGGATATTTACCATCATCTTGGCAAACAATAACACAAGAGCTTTTGTCCCATATTCATACAGCTCCCAGAAGGGTCAGCACTGATATTCAGAGCCAGCCCCTTGTCAGGTAACCCAGGAAGGAGATGGGCAGTGCCTGGCACCAGATGCCACCCTGAACACCATCCCTTGGGTTTGGTTTCAGTGTCTGCAGTGCTTGGACTGGGCACAAAAAGGGTTTGGAGAGGGGATTTGAAGAAACACCCCAGTTTGATGTGATGCTTCTTCCCATTCTACTCTAAGTACATGAGATGCAACCCCTCTAAATGAAGGTCAGGAGTCTGACCCTGCAGATGAGCTCCAAGGGATATGCTGAGGCCTGATGGGGCAGGAGGGGAAAGGGCATGAAATTGTTCCTGAAAGTGCCCTTTCCAGATTCACAGCTGATGCATAGGCAGGGTTTACACCTGTCTTGGGATCTTTTGATTAAAAAAAAATGATGACTAAATGCTGAAATCCATTAAGCAAACAGGAAATCATACTCAAGAGCAAAAAATTGCTTTTTGTCTTGCTGTTCCAGTTAACAACCTGGGACGAGAAAGCTCATGTGTGTGTGCATGTGTGTCCTGCGAACATCACATAAGCCCAGTTTCCTGGTTCATGGAAAAGTTGCCTCGAAAACTTAACTCGTTGATTTCCAGTAGGTTCAAACAGGGATCAAATGGATTAAATAACCAAAAGCACCACAAATGGCACCTATCAGCCTTAGAGTTCCTCCATTCAGGTCACTTTGGCACATGTTTCTGCAGGAGAACATGTCATTTTTAAGCAGTATAATTCTCCTGTATATTGTTTGCACTCAGATTTCAGCCTTCTTACTACAGGGTCTCAATAAACTGGTCTTCCAGGGAATTAAACAACCAGTTAACACCCAATCCTTTTCTTAACTGATTAACTGTGTGAAAGTCCTCTGGACATGGAAGTGCAATGATTGTTTACTAATCACTTGCAGGTTTGGGTGCAACTTATTACTGATTTACAAGGTCGTAACCATTTGTGTAACAAGCTGAAGTGAAGCATAGCAGTGTAGAAGAGGCACCCAGCAGGTCTGGGCACGGCAGGAGAGCAGGCACAGCTGCACAGGCTGCATCTTATCTCCACTGCTGCAAACTGCTCTGTGTTCCTTCCCTCATAACAGGTCACTTTGCTTTGTGTCACTGAGGAGAATTTGGCTGGAGAGGGAACTTCTGTCTGAGGGTAATGCATGAATAAGCAAAAGCCAAGGGTTGTTTGTCTAAAAGAAATTATTCAGGCTGCCAGCAGTGTGGGGATACCAGTCCCAGCCTTCCCACAGTTCAGTGGCAGCTTCTCACTGATGGTACCCCAGTGTCTCGTAGGTCGAGGCATCCCCAGGGCTGGGGCTGAGGATGCTCTGTAGTCTCCTCACTTTAGGTGCTGGACAGCAAAGTCAGAACAGGTCACTGTCCTCAAAGTGCTCTCTGTCACCTTTGTTCACTCAGCTTCCTAATGGAAATACTTAGAACCTGATTTTTGGAGGTACTGAGCACTCTAGTGTTGATTGCCATTTACAGATTTTAAATGTTTTAGATTAGTAACTTAAATTGTTGCCTATTGGGATTTTCAGAGTGCCTGAGTGAGCTCAGCACCTCATGGCTTTGGTAATTTGAGATCTAAACGATCTGGAGTCTTACCTAAGGACTTGAAAACATTCCTGTAGGGACTCTTGAAAATGACTGCTCTCTCTACTGTGTCCACACATAGTACAGTGGACACACTGCAGAGTACAGGTCATTCTGGGCAGATCATTGTCATGTCAGGCTGTTTTCTGTTAGCTTAGCATGGATTATTTAAATTCCATGAGTGTGACCTCACAGGCTTTCTGCATTTTTCGGGACAAGACAGATCTGTAATAAATCTGGTCCTTCAGGGGTATTTTGGACTTGGGCAGAGCCATATGGCAGGGTGATGACAGAGCAGAGATCCAAGCTCTGGAGTCCCACTGACCACTTTTTCCTGACGGTTTTAAGGCGGTTGTTTTGTAGCGGCTGTTGATCTTTTCTGGAGGTACTCTGACAATAAAGAAAGTACTGAGAAAATCCTTAACATTTCTGAGGTGGTGTCACAGAGAGATTTGTGTTTCAAGTACTTCCTCTGTGATGATTTTGATCTTTAGTGCATTTAGGGCATGGAATTTTTTTTTTAGCAGAAATGCTATCTTTATTTTCTGCTCTTTTCTTACAGGCACACCCAGCTTCCTGTTAAACATTTTGGGTAGGATAGTACCATAGAAACTGGTCATTTTATTTTTGCACCTCACTCTGGAACTGTATTGAGATATAGTACCATAGAAACTGGTCATTTTATTTTTGCACCTCACTCTGGAACTGTATTGAGATATAGGGGAAGGATGTTTAAATGTCCTGAGTGAAATCCAGAGCCTGGGAATCCTGAGGTGTTTCGATATGGTATCAGTCGGGACAGGCTTTAGCCAAAAATATGCATTTTTATTCAGGTTCTGTTTTACATGAGCTGTCTGGGTTATGTTGTTAAATTCATGGAATAATGTCAAGGAGTTTTGAGTCTATTGAAACTATTGCATCCTGGGACTTGAATTGCCACTTAGTTTGAGATCAGTAACTTCCAAGAGTTTGCTTAATTAATGGAGATGAGCTGATTGCTCTTGGACTGGATGGTGCAGAAGAAGTTTATACACAGACTCCATAGATTACAAGCAGGACAGGGAAGAAAAGTTTCAGGATGTATCTATTGGCATTATTTCAGTAAGGAGTAAACCCTTTTCTTGATGTGGAATTAAATAAAGCTTTATGGCCAAGAATATCTTAGCTGTTCCATGGCCTAAATTTCCAGGGGAAAAAAGCCTTTATATTGTTGTTAATTTAGAAAACAACTCCACACCCCCAATATTTTTCCCCTGCACAGTTTTTTGGGCTTGGGCTCCCCGTGCCTTATCCACCAAGGTTTGTATTTACCAGACAATGAGTTGCTGTGCTCACATATGCAAAAGCTGATTTTCCAGGATGCAGAGTATAAAATAGGCTGTGTACTGAGTGGTAGGTTCCAGTCTATGATACGTGGCTGCACAATCCTTGGGAGCCAAGTAAAATATTTCTTTTCTATATATAGTCACCTGAAATCCAGCAGCAGAGACACTTCTGAATCTTACACTCAAAGCTTAGTTTTTAAGAAGCAGTTTTTCCTCCTTAAAATTGTGATTCTTTTTTTAATTTCCACTTGGTTTTGCAGAAGTGCCAAATGCTTTCATGGTGGTTTCAAATGAAATCTTAAGAGATTAGACAGGAAAAAAGGAACAGAGTATCTTTTTTTTTTTTTAATGAGAAAAAAAAGTCACCTTATTTATGTTTGAAGCAAAGACTGTAACTTCCATAATTTCTTTGCGCATCTTTCCTGTTCCGTAAAATTAAGGCAAAGTCTAATTTACACAGCCACTGTGGTTAGATCTCTTAATTAAAAGGGACATTGATCTGGCATGAATGTGTTGTATCTTACTGGGGCCACTGAGGTGATAACAGACCTGACTTTTGCAAAAGGCAGTGACTGGTCTTTGACCTGACGTACCAGTCGCAGGGACCTCCTGTGCCTCTGAAGTCTCAGATCGAATTATCAGCATTTCACATGTTTTGTCATCAATTTAGGAGCTGTAATTTTTGGCATATTCGTTTTTAGATAATACCAGTCGAGAAAAGAGGGGGGAAAAAAGTGAAATCTAGTGCTGGATCTGAGCAAACAGAAAGGTCAGCGGTTCAGTTCTGCCTTATGTATTGTATGTGCTGAAATGTCCTTTTAATAAATTAAACCACAGAGTGAAAGAGTAGCTGAAAGCTGTAACATTTGACCGTGCAACATAGGTCAAAGGTTACCTTTTTTTCTCAAAAATGGTTTTGCAAATCTTTTTCAGAGCTGATAGATACACACCTTAGCTGGATACAAAACATTATATGAAAAAGAATGACTGTGATCTTTGATCCAAGCAATCAAAAAGAAAGGTAATTGGTATTTTTCTGCCTTTTCTCCAGCTGTGTGTTTCTCTTAACCTTCATTTATTTATCTATTTTTTCAATTAAAAAGTCATGCCCCTTTTTATTTGGCTTAAAGGGTTTAAAATCTTATTTATTTTTTTTTTTTTTTTCATTCTTTTTCTTCCCCACTTGTGAACCACAGAGCTGTCCTGAAGTAGCTGGGGCCTGGTGGGCAGGGAAGGAGAGCTGGGGCTGTGCATGCTGGGCTAGAGCATCCTGTCCTTCCCAGGCAGCAGCTGGACCCACAGCAGGACTGTGGTTTGCCTGGTCCCATTTTGAGGGCACACTACAAATCCAGGGTTCAGTTTTCGTCCCCAGCCCCTGTTATTCCATTAGTTCCTCCCCACGTGCCACGTGTTTGCTTTGCATGTCCAAACACTTCTCGGATGGGTCAGTGGAGCAGCCATGGACTGGTGCAGGAATATTGCAGGATCCCTGCCTGCTGCAGGGAGGAGCCCACTGGGGCTGAGCTTTGCCCCCTCTGATGAGCCCCTCACTCTTGCAGGATCCCCAAAGTTACAGACACCCTACTGCACAATCCTTCTGGTGCTTTTTTTCATTTTACACGAGAAACAGGCAGCTGTAATTGTTGCAATACAATAAATGAGACAACTAAAGTGCCTTATGAAAACGATTAACATATTACCAGGTGAAAGTGTTAACAAGAAAATTTTACTTTTTACTTTTTTATATATTCAAAATATATTCCAAGTGCATCACTGCCATGGGTCTAGTACTGTGACAACATCAACTTGACTGGTGTTATTCCAGACAGATCCATGGGACAACAGTGGTGGGGCTGTCACTTGGATGTGTGGCTGTGTGTGCCCACAGGCAGACAGGGGGGTGCCTGTACAGAATCAACTACATGTACAGAATCAACTACATGTATAGAATCAGTTCCATGTACAGAATCAATTCCAGGGAGCCTGACTCCCTGCCAGCTGAACTGGGGGCTGTTTTCTGTCTCTGGACTACCCGGTGGAGGTTGGTATTTAATAGAACCCACTGTGATCTCACGAGTGAACACACTCCAGATTTCTATCTGAGAGGATGTGAATTAGAGGCTTAAATGTGTTTGAGGCCTGGAGCCTGAGAGACTGACTCTGCCCCATCAAAGCTGAGTAATTAGGGGATCACAGACATTCCCCCATGAATCCAGCAGCCTCTGCAGTGTTTGATGGGGTCTCCAAGCACCGGGGCTGTTGTTGTCCTCGTACAACAGCAGTGTAACAAAGGACATGCTGAAGGGATTCAGGCCCAACCTTGGTCTGCATGGCTGATGTCAACTGTAATTTCAATATCCTTTTTTATGATTTAATCTTTCATTATCTTAACGTATGTCCTTGTGGCCCCATTTAATCATTAAACATATCAAGAGCTCCAGAGCAGCCACACTCCAGGCACCTTAAACAACAATATTTTATTTATTAATCACATCATCTCAATTTCCTCTCAGCTAGAAATGAGCAAATAATGAGAACTGATACTCGAGCTACATTTTAACCATGCTACTAAAAAAAGATAGATAGGAGCTCAGAAGAGCAAGTTCAGCACATGATCTCGGCTTCCTCTGAGGTTTAGACAGGTCTCAGTTTGCTGATTTTGTTCAATCTACTGTTGAAACCCAAATCTCTTGGATTACACCTGGATCTGGATCCATGTGCTCCCAAATCACAAAGATGTGTGATTTCACAAGGCTTGGTCTGGAGGTGACTCCAAGCTGCCTTGGGATCCATTCCTCTTACATTTATATATTCATTAGATTTAGGGACTCTGGTTGTAGGCCAGGACTTTTAGTGCAGGGACAAGCACTGACTTACACCTTTCCCTCAGAGCTCCCAGACTACTGTTGTCCAGCTTAAACTGCACCTGACACACCCCTCACCACTTGGGTTTAGGTGAAATTCAGGGTGACTACAGAACCTTCAGGCCAAGTGATCACAGAGAGCTCTTGCCATTCAGGTGTCTCCAACAGAAATCCACCTTGGCTCCTGTATGAGCTCACAGGGAGCTGTCTCAGTGAACCATGGGGTTCTTGTTTCATACTGTTCCCTGCAACCTTTTAGCTCTATTCAGAGTGCAGTCCCCCTATGACCTCAGCCCACAGAACCCACTGCTGACCTTCTGTGCAGCACACAGGAGGGAAAGTGAAGTTAGCAGGCTGAGTCAGCACTTGCCCACACCATCCAGCCAGGGAAACAGAACCAAATCTGGACCCCTCAAAAGCCTGTAGGTTTAGCAAACTCAGTTATCTGTTTCGCTTATATTTAACCCTTCCTAGATACGATTGTTGGCTCTGATATTTCCATTATTGTGTTAAATAAAAGGAAAATTCATACATGGTATTTTTGGTACACTGGCTGCTCAAACAAACGTGTAGATAAATAAATCGGCCTCCAGCCTCAGCCCACTTGTTTTTAGAAAGGAAATGACCCTGTAAGAGTGGGTGCCCATTTCTTTTACCTCACTGCTATTTTTAGCTGAGGCTGTGAAAAATTTCCATTGAAGACCTGCTCCTCTCATTTCCTGGGTAGAGCAAACAGGAAGCTCTGACTGAGCTGGAGGAGGTTTTGGCCTCAAAGTGGATCAACCTCACCTCCCTCTGGTTGCTCACTTGCACTGCAGAGCAGCATCACACCAGATCCCCACAGATGGGCTTGATTTGCAAGAATTCACCACAAGGGCTGGTAGAAGCCAGCAGGTAATGGTGGCAGGTAGAATGTTGTGTAGCAGCAGGACAGGAGTTCTGTCAGCAAGGCTTTTTTGCCCATGTCATCTCCCAGAGGCACCAGTCTGGATAAAATCAGGCACTTCCCAGCTGGAATTAGGAAGACCTAAACTGTGGGCTGTTGATGGTGGGATTTGTGAGCATGGAGAGATGGGAACTTTCTTTATTTGAGTTCTGGGAAGCACTTAAATTCTAGAGAGAGAATTGTTGTTCCAGGAGGTACCAAAGGGTGCTTTAGGCAAGTAAGAGAGCAAGTTAAAGGGAGAGATTGGTTGTTGTATAAAACATATAATACTGTTCCGACTTTTTAAACAAAGTTCTTCAATGTCTTCTCTTGAGCTTTACTAACCAGCTTGTCCCAACCTCTGACAGTATCCTCGTGGTGCATGGAAGTTGTTTATGCTACAGTCTGCAGACAAACTATAATAATAATGTAGAGCAAAGAGAGTTTAGAGTGAGATTATTAAAACAAACAAACAAACAAACAAAAAGCAAACAAGAACCACCCAAACACAAACTACACTTCCTCACCTGAATTGCAGTCTCCTTGTTTTCATCACTGTTCACTGTCTTTCCTCCAAACTTGGCCTTTTTTATCTTCAAAATGATCTCATTTCAGCCTAGTGAATGTGTTAAAATGCTCAGAGACTTCGAGATTTTTCTTTTTTCCCTTAAGTCTGTGCCAGAGGGCAAGTGTTGTGTGTGAGGGATGTGGCAGGTACTGGCTTCAGCCTCTCAGGTGTGTTTTATGGTACTTGAAGCTGAACACAGTGTGAACCCCCTCTCTCCACTCCTTCCCCCTTGCCTTCCAAAAATGTGTAGTCTGGGTAAATAAGACTAAAAGTTTTAGGTTTTAATAAAATTATTTTATGAATGGAGGGGATGTTTTCAGCTTGACAGCAAACTGCCCAAGGATTGCTTTTACTTTCCACTTGTCGGGGGTTTGAAAGTGCTTTGACATTTCCTCCTCTCTCTTTTATTTCACAGTTAACGAAATTATCAGGAAGGAATTTTCTGGACTCCCTGCCAGAAGTCAGACATAGAAGAAGAGATTTGTGAGACAACTTTTACCGAATCCTTCCATAACTGACCTCTTGGATCCTTCCAGTGCCCCTGCAACCTCCAGCTTCCTTTACGGTTCATCTCAATGCAAGGAACAATGTATTGGCATCAAGTGACAGCCTTGACTAAGCAACTTGCCACCTCTCTCTGTAAACACCGAGAAGGACACCCTTCCTTTCCTCCAAAGATTGTATTGTTCTCATGTAACAGAGCATCTGTCTGAGGAAACACTTCAAGCCTGCTGCAAAATATCTATGTATTGATCTGTCTTAGTGCTGAGGGAGAAGTGATCTGTCACTCCTGATCCACACAAAGCAAGGGAGGTTGTGCATTAGAGCTTATTTGGGTGGGGTGGGAAATGGGGGAAGAAAGAGTAATATATTCCATAAAAGAATAACATGGTTTGCAGGTCACTAGCAAGGACTTGCCCTCCAGGTCTCAAAGCCCTTCTGAGAAATTTTATTATTGTAGGAAACTGAGGCAACCCAAGCTTGCTCAGCCTTTATCTAACCTGGGATCAAAAGCCATTTTTTACCGACTCTGAGCACTGTGATTGGTATTTCAAACCATAAATGTCAGCTGAATCCAGGAGTTTTCTTCATTTTTCATGTCAGACTGGATAGGAATTTGAAGGAGAGGGATTCTCACCAAGAAGCAGTGAAAAAGAACAATTCAGCAGTTGCAACACCTGTGCCAAGGTAAAATAAACCCAGATTAAATAGAGATTAATATATAGGAGTCACAGTAAATCCAAAGATTTTTATGATTGATCCTTATTAATATTTAGGCAGTGTATAAACTTGATATTTTCTCTCTAACAAATGGTTGCTGTTTCTTTTCACGTAGAACCTGCTATTGGTCTGTAACTTGTCTCAGTGTCTCATTTAGCAACTGGAACATTTAATCACCCCAAGCTGCAGAGAAAAATAATTGCATCCTACAGAAGCCATACATTCCAGAAAAAAATATACACTTACTTATATTCACCTTGTCTCTTTAGCTCTGCAAAGCTACCAGCAGTCTGTGGAAAAGTTACATTTCCATGTGAGTTACTACTTTGTTATGTTTTGCTTCCTGCGTTAGAATAGATTGTGCTGACACTGCTTATCACAATACCAGGTAACCGCTGCCACCTGCAGTTGTGCAGCTACAAGTGAGAACATTTTGGAGTGTCAGGGCCTCCACAGTGGGATAAAAGGACATCCTGAGGGGATAGTTAATGTGCAGTAAAAAACAGCCATAATATTTTAGGAAACAGGTTTTATAAATGAGGAACGCTGATACTTTTAGGAGTGTGGAGCCTGAGCTCTATTCTAAAGAGCACAGTGAAATTAATCCTGTTTTCAGTTGTTTCCCAGTAAACTTTGCTGAATACCAGTGTGTCCACGTGCTCATAGCAGGAATTATGTTATGGAAACGCAGCTGATCAGCCCCAAAGTTGGTTCCCCAAGGGCTCAAGACAGATCTTGCCCAATCCCTGCAGAGTTTGTGCTCAGTCCAACCAAAATCTCTTCAGGAGTATTGAGTATGTATTTTCTACCGCTGAAAGCTGATGCGTAAACTGTGCAAGGTCTTGGGTTTTAGAGTGGGAGACAGATTTGGACTCTCCAGAACAGCTGACCTGGGTCTCAGCTACAGGTCTGGATCTGAAACAGAGACCTGAATTTCCCAAGAGCAGCTCCAAACTCCGGATTCAGCCCAGCCCAGCTCCAGAACCCAAGCAGAGCCCTGCACATCCCAACCTGGCATTAATAACACACCTTGGGGACTCGGCTTCTGTTTCCACTTGGTGAGATTCAAATCTTTTGTCCCACAATGAGTCCCCTGTGTCCCATTTCAGCACCACCAAAAACTCCCTGGCTGCCTCAGTTCTGGTGCTCATGTTGTGAGCTCCACATGTCGCAGCAGCACGACTGGTGAGATGGCTCAGCCTCAGCCTGTACCTGCAGGGGTGAAAATGGCCCCTTTTTTTACTGCTGACTTTTATAGAACCAAAATTGAGGCCCAGACCAGCTGAAATGACTCCAGCACAGGGGAATTACTGTTAAACAGCACTCAAGGAGTACTTTGACTGGCTCATATGCCTCAAATAAGCTATTTTGGATTGTTTTAAAACTGTCAGTGGGCCAGAATCTGACAGACATCATGGATTTTTAAACAAACAAACAAATAAACTAAAAACACACTCACAGAAAACCAGAAATTCCCAAATAACTGTCAGAACCTTTTCCTTTGCTGAATTTTAAATAGAATCTCAAGAATATAAAGGTCTTTTCAGATCTGTAGATGTGCTGATGCTGTCTATCAGTACATTTGGTGATTGTAGCAACTGCTCATCAGTTTAGGAGTATCATTTTTTGCGTATTTATTTTTAGAGTAACATCAGTCAAGAAGATATGGGAAAAAAGGAAAATCTAGTGCTAGGTCTGAGCAAACAGGAAGGTCAAGGGTTAAGTTCTGCCTTATGTATTATAGATGCTGAAATGTCCTTTTAATACATCACAAAAGGAAAGAATAGCTGAAAGCTGCAACATTTGGCCATCCAGAATAGGTTGTGGACTCCTAGCAAAGGCTTTTCAGTGGTCAGAGGGCCCCAGACAGGCAAACCACTGAGCCCCTGCAGTTCTCCAAGAACTCCTTTTCAGGACACACCCAGGACACCTGGGCTCTGTAACCAAAATGTACCTTTCCACTGTGCTTATGTGTTCCTTCAGGCACTTTGTTTTTGAGGAGAGAGGGTTTGGATTTTGGTTTGGTTTTGGTTTTGGTTTTGGTTTGTTTTTTTTTTTTTAATGTGCTACAGGTGCTTTTGTTGTGCTTGCATTAGCTATATTCCTTCCTCATTTTTAATGCATAGATATTAATCTGTTTGTGTGTTTGTGCAGGTGCATATACATGTAGTTTATATGATATACCCACACAGGCAGGGACTATTGACAGGGGCCTGGAGTGACAGGGCAAGGGGGAAAGACTTCAAACTGACAGAATAGTTTTAGGTTGGATATTAGGATGAAATTCTTCCCTGTGAAGGTAGAAAGGCCCTGGCACAGGTTGCCCAGAGAAGCTGTGGCTGCCCCATCCCTGGAAATGTCCAAGGCCAGGCTGGACAAGGCTTGGAGCAGCCTGGGCTAGTGGAAGGTGTCCCTGCCCGTGGCAGGAGATGGAACTGGATGGGCTTTAAGGTCCCTTCCAACCCAGACCATTTCTTGATTCTCTGATCTATCTGGGTACATTGTATAAATATGATTTTCTATGAACACACACAACCCCATCACAACGCTGGGTCACGGTCCTGTCCTGGCTCCAGCCCCGTGTGAGCAGCACATGGAGCCAGCCCAGGACTGAGGGTTCATACCATGTACATACTATAGACTACATTTTAGTGGTTTTATTTACAGCTACAGGAGGTCAGGCTCTGCTGCCCTATCTACTTTTATGTGCAACCAGTAGTTAAATAATACAACTTTAACCGACTTTGTATTTATTTCTGGAGAAAAGGAGCATCCTCAGACATAGTGTTATGCATTGTTGTCTCTTTTTAAAATGAAAACCAATACATTAAAATTATATAGCTTGGCTGAGGAACTTCAAAATATACTGTACTAAATTATTTCCTGTTCTTGCTGAGCAGTGTTTTTTCAGTATTAATATTTTTGTTACTTAATACAACTTGCTCTCTTTCTGTAGAAACATGTGCTTAACCTTGGAAGAGTTAATACCATTTTGTGAGTAATTTGTTCTCACTTTATCTGGAAGATAGCCATATTTGCACATGAGGAAATTCTGTCTTTCCTCAGTTATCTGAATGTTTCACCACAGTGCCTTCCTGCCATTGTACCAAAGGCCTACAAATATCTTGTCTACAGGGTGAACAACTCTAATGCATTTTCCATCAAAGTTACAACATGAAAAGTACATGGGGCTCGTTGGAACTCAAAAGTTCATCTCTTTTTGTGTGTGTGTGTCTGTGTCTGGTGGTTTTGTTTTTTTTTTACTTCCATTTTTCCATCCAAGCTTTGGCTGCGAATACAGGATGAGCTTCTATAAACTTCTGCATCAAATATACGTACAATAAAAATCATCATTCATGATATGTAAACAGTCTGAGAGTGGACTGGGAGTGGACAGATATCAGGAAGATTATTTTTTTTTTGTCAGTTATGAGTGTTGGAAGTCGAGTTTGCCAGGAGGGGAATTGCTCGTGAAAATACTTGCAATGAAATATGAAGTCCTGTTTTTGTTTTTCTCCATGAGAATGAGCAGAATGTAAGATCTGAGCAACAACAATGGAGTGAAAGTGTCTCATGTATGTGTTTTTATGGTAGAAAGAATGTAGAAGAGTCATGGTTTTTGCACTTGCTTTATTTGTATCCATGTAAATATGTATCACTTCCATGCTCCTTGTAGGAATACAGCATTTTCTGAATGTAGAATATTTCCCAAACCAGCACTATGTTATTCTCTATTGTATAAAAAGCTGCTGCTTAATAACGTATCTAAACCAGTTCTCAGAGTAGCTAGCATGTTTTTAAAGTATATTTTGTAATCCATATCTTTACAAAAAAGTGACTATGCTTTTTGTCTGACCAAATATGCAACACCTTTTGGAGTAAGGTTAGTATTTATAAAGGATCGATTCTCATTTTCTCAATGTCTTAATTTTCTATGCAATTGTTGTTGAACTGTTACTGTCCTAAAAGAACCCATGTATTTGATAGATTTCCCAAAGACTTCAAAGAGAGCTTTAAATGCTTGAGAAATATGTTTCTAAATATTTCAATCTGACTTTTCCCCCTGCATTTCTTTCCAAATTGCTACTTAATAGGGAACAATTATCTGCCAGATGGGACTCCAGAAAATTACTGTCTTAATTTCAAATCTTAAACTGATTCAGAACCTCGTAATTTTTTGCACCACTTAAAGTCATCTGACATTCCAGTTTATCTGCAATTCTGTTTGTTATTTATGTTCCATATTTCTGTGCAATAGGAAGAGATGCTCATGTTGGGTCTAGATGGGCTGAATTGCAAATTCCTCATCGTTTACATTGCATTGGTTTCTTACCTATAAGTGTAAGGCAACACTCTGCTATCACATGTGAAAGGTTATAATTCCTTATTCATCTCAGTTCAGAACGAACAATCCACCTTTTTGTATGTTTGCCATAAGATTGACATCTGTATCTTTATTATCTGCTCCATTATAAGTGCAGTGGGTGGCAGCTGATAGCAATTTGTTTAACTGCCTGTCAGAGTGGGCTGTTTAAGGTTTGTTTAGCCATTTTTATTGTTTCTGGGGTGCAAAAAAATATAAGTTAGCCCCTGACCCACATTGCAATAAATTTCAGATGAAGGTGCTGATGCTGTGAAAGATGATATCAGCTGCAAATGAGTGGTTTTCTGGGGAATGGTGGTTTGAGTTCCCTGTCAATAAATCCCATAAAATAGCAAAATAGAGTAGAAAGTTCTACAATGACTGTCACAAAAATGACTAATGATTTATATGTTTGTAATAGCCCAGAAATCCACAGATGTGCTGTTGGAATCCTCAGCTGTTCCAGAACTGAGCTGCCATCAGTTTAGTGATGCTGAGCAGCACCTGAAGCACAGGTGGTGTGAGACCAACAGGGAGTGGAGGGACAGCTCAGTGTGAACAGTGATGGCCTGACTGGGACTCAGAGATCTGTGTGTTTGTGTGTGTGTGTGTGTGTGTAATTCTGAAGTGATTTCCCCCCACCCCCAAAATCCAACCCCCCCTGGAGCCCTGCCCTGGATGTTCAGGTGAAGCCAATAGATACACAAGTGAGCACTTGTCACTCAAATCACTGTAACAGATGTCTTTTGAATCAAATTACCTGTCCAAAAACCTAACTTCCACAACTGAAAAGGGGTTTCTGTCATTCACATTCCTGCAACAACGTTGTTAAACCTCCAATGTAATGATTTTTTTTTTCAATCTGTAAAATATTTTTATATATTACCTGTACTATGGTAGATTAGCAATAAATGAAAGGGCATCAGCTGCTGCAAGAGTGTTTGGTCTGTTCTTAACTACCTTTATTGCCTTTGCTAAACTAATATCAAGGGGCTGAGTCACCCACTTGATAGTCTTCGTGTCCTTGTCACCCTCCTAAATACTCACAAGTGGGATGTGCATAAGGATGTCAGAGTACAGAATATTTCTTCTTTAATGAGTTGCTCAGTTCCCTTTTGCATCAAGATCCCACTCAGGTTCTGTAGATGAGATAGATCAAGTCATACAGGGACAATTTTATGAACGTCTTCATTTGCACTTCTTGTCTATTTTCCCTTCTTTTAATTTTCTATTCCCACCATCCCAATAAAAAACCCCAAACAATCCATGTAACAGGTACTGCAGACTTTCGACCTCAATAAAGCATTAATTTCCATCTGTGTAAATGTCCTTCTGCATCAGTAGATGCTTTTTCAGAGACTGGGGATGTACTCCATTTCATTGTTGTTCATCTAAATCTTAATCCTGCATTTCTCTACTGGAGACACTAAAAGAGACATTTTCATACTGCTGTGCTGGAAGGGCGCCCAGAGCCCATTATGCCTCAGTAAGAGGCGAGTTTATCCAGCGTGCAATTAAAGACATTTACCTTAACAAAATCAATATTATCCTTTGCATTTAAAACCGGGGAATTCAAACCATATTTGATGCGTTTGCTGGACACGGAGCAAGCGCTTTGCTTTGCTTATTCACAAAAGCCTCGGAGCAGGCAGCATGTGGAAGTTCTTAACTCCCAGAACCCTGTACAAAGGCTGGGAAGCTCATAAACCAGACAGGCCTCGCCAACAAAGAAGCCGTTACTGGCTGGGAGAGAACATTTTATGATGAGCAAATATATGGCACACAGGATTTTAGCTTTATTCAGCAACAGGAAAGTTTAAGTAACTTAACCTGGAAATTCCACAGCTAAGAGCTGAGAACCTGAGCACCTGACCCAATTCTCTGGCTTTAATTTACGTCTTGGGTCCGAATTAAAAGACTACAACAGTACCCCAGGTTTTTCGTCTTAACGGGAAATTTCCTGGATTTTGTAGACTTAACTCCCTCCTTTGTAACCCTTCAACATAGCTGACTCTTTTCCCAGTTTTCAGGGTAGCAGCAAGGAAGAACAATCCCTGTTTCTAATGAACATCTGGGTCTCGTATGAGCCCTCTCTCGCTCGCGTGCTCCGTTGTGTAAATATGCGATTTACAACTTCTTTTTCTTTCTTTGAATACAAATGTAATTTAGGCAATTTAAGAAGCTGCCTTTCAGCTTCGTACCGGATTCTTTTCCAAATACATCATCACTGGCTTGCTCAGGTGGCCAAGCTCAACTGGGCTGCTGTAAGGGAGCTTCCCAGGGAAGATGAGCTCCCACCCTACTCCATCCTCACCTTCCCTATCCCTGCACCTTAGCTGGATCATCTGCTCCTGTGAACTCATCATCTCAGTGAACGCCTTTATAGAGGGGCTTGATTTAGTTTTATTTAGGGAAGGGAAGGCCACAGCAGAGGATCTGGGCTCCCACTGACCTCAAGGGCAACACTGCTGGCACAGCAAAATTGCTGAGGTTGTGAGGAACCACTTACCCCAAAAACCCGGGGGAAGGGGGAGGTGGGAGAGGCTGGCAGGAGCTGCATGCACACAAAGGGGCCAAAGCCAGACATCGGAGGTACTGCCGTACAAAGGCACCTCTTTATTCAGCAGAGCACTGAAACTACAGCTGAAATCAAGAGGGAGAGTTCAGAGGCAGCCCAGAGCTCAGAGGGCAGGCACTAAAATAAAAACATTATCTGTTGCTCAGATATACACACAAACAGTAAAAGGATGTACTTTTCTGGGCTTTTGCAGTCTATTAGCTGTCTAACTGCCCATGAGAGCTCGGCTCTGCCTGGGGAGTTTGGATGAAATGGACTCTGAGGCCGGGGATGGGCTGTGGGAGCAGCCAGCGTTCACCATACCAGCCTTGTTTTCCTCAGAAACCAAGCTGAAAGCACGGCAGCCCTTCCCAGCCAGCTGCAGCAGTCATGCTCAACTCTGGGATTTCACGCCATTAAAGAAGTTATTTCTAGGTGTTATTAACTGCTCTAAGGGCTGGGCTGTGCCTGGTAAGAAACCAGCATGGTAAGAAAATGCAGTTTAACTCCTTGTAACCCTGGGCTTGACCTGAAGGTTTAAGTTGGCCTGAGTATATTTTTCATTGACCCTTTATTTAACCTTATTGAAATATGAGCAGTGTCATGAAAGCCTCTTCAGCTGCCTGCTTACATCAGCATGAGTAGACCACTGAAATCAAAGCCCAGCTGATGTTTAATTTCTAAGCTTTTTCATGTTAGGCTTCACTAAAGGAAAAGTGGGGGGAGACACATTTCCCTTTTGAGTTAAGTCTCCAGTGACCAGCTCAGTCAGGAGCACCTTTCTTTCCTTACACTTACTCTTTTTCCCAGTTCTAAACTCAAACAGTTCTATAAATCAGGAATCATTCTGGCTTCTATACAGGGCTCTTACAAGAAACAATATTGGCTTCATTTACCTTTAAAAAGATCTGATACTGTAAGAAATAAATGGAAGGAATAAATGTAATTGAACTGTGACCATGTATCTTAAACTGGCAGCACTATGTTAACAGTGGGACTCTGATCTTAAAGGTCTTTTCCAATCAGAGTAATTCTGTGATCTTCTAGGTTTTGGTGTGGGAACGGGCAGTGTAACACTTCGCCTCACAACAGCACTGCTCCCTCTGAGCTGCAGGCTGGGGCCAAGCAAAGTTTATAGAAAATGTGCTCTTTATACTGCATGGAGGGTTGTGTCTTTTTTTTTGTTTCCCCTAGCAAGAAAAAAAAAGTCTGGGAAAAATGCAGGGAAGGTTTGCTGCAGCACAGGATATCAGTGCCATCTGCAGGGAGCTGAGCTCAGCGCTGATCCTGCACTACAGCCCCGGGGGAGGGACCCACCTGAGAGACCCCCAGAGGGAGCAGGAGATGGGCTGGCCATGGAAAACCCTTCCCAGGGTGGGCAGCATTTGGGGAGAGGGAGGCAGGGTGCTGATGGCAGCCGCAGCACATCCTGCACCCTCTCACGTCGCAGCCTCCCCCACAGCACCGGGTCAAGGCTGAGCTGCGAGCAGGTGTCACAGCCACTCTGACCCTCCCCGCTCTGACAGCCAAGCTGAGACACTGCCAGGCAAAGCTGTTACACCCCAACACACACACACACACACTTTTCCAAACGTGTTTTGACTGGAAAACCTCGGATTTCCAGGCTTTCGTGCAGTTTGGTTCACCTTCTGCTGTACTTCCCTCTGAAGAAAGCAGGGAATTTTCTGGGTTGATCTCTGCCCCCACGTCCCACGCAGCAGGCAGGGGGTAATGGTCAGAGATGAGGCCTTTTCTATTACTCACAGCAGCTCTGTGTTTAACCAGTGTTTGCACAGCAGCTGCGATGATAACCGGGCACAAAACCAGTTATCAAAAGTCTGAGCCCACATCAATACCCGCAGCCCTGCTCTCCCAAATTCATGAAGTTTGAGGTGTCTGCCAGCACCTCTTACCAAGGAATGACCCCTGAGGGAGACTGAGTGCTGCAGGTGAGGGCTGGCTCACTGGAAGGTGAGCAGCCTCAAGTTCCATGGAATCATCTGGCATGGAAACCACAGGTCACGTTGACATTGTTGCTGTTGGCACAGCATTCCTGCTGCTCTGGGAGGAGAAACACCAGCCTGTTATTCTGCTGTCCTTTGTTTCTGATTTATGGATCCCTCTAAAGCAGAAGTGAAAGGTATTCACTTCATTTATGTTATGTGGTAGAAAGTGGGATTTCAAGAATGGCCAAAATCCCACCGCAAAGACAGCAAATTCCAGGTTTATTTCCAGTTCAATGGGTACAACATTTGCACACTGATCAGGAAGTCACCGAGTAGTTGTTATGAGCAGAAATTCAAAGTATATTTTCTACCCAGTAATAACATGGGTTTATTAATCACTGCTCAAACCCAGGCTTTGCTGGTTTAGAGACTGGGGTTACCCTCTTTGTGTATTGACATTGTACCTGACCCATTTTGCTGCTTCCCTTGTTGCTCTGCCAATGGCACTGATGCATCAGTAATCCCACATGGCAGGTACTGCAGGAGCCTTGGCAGCAGGGAGGAGTGACACCCAAAAACAGGGAGTCTTGGCATGGTGTGGCTGCTGGAGCTTCTCACATGGCTGCAGATCCAGCTGAAAACCTGTCAGCACTGGAGGCAAATTGGATTCTATCCCCCTTAGGATCTGGGGCTGGGTCCAGCTGTGGGAAGGACAGGGAGGCTGGGGTGACATGACACAACAGATAGAACAGCAGAGCACTGGCTGTGCCACCAGGGCTCTGGCACAGGGACATGAGGAAACCTGCCATGCCTGGCTCTGTCCATGCCCAGTCCTGGCCCAAATTGCCCATAAGAAAGCCTCTGGCACGGAGCCATCCAGGTGCCAGACAAGCTTCTCTCTCTACCCTGGGACCCCTCCCCTGTACTGTCCTTTCCTGGAGTGTTGTTTAAAGCCCAGTTCATTCACCTGTCCCATTTTTCCCCATTCATCTCTATGCAGTTATAAATATCCCCCTCCAAGATGTACAAACCCAGCTGGCATACAATAACCCTCAGTGGAGGTGCTGCCCATCAGCAGACACAGAACCACCCACTGAGAGCATTGGGTTTTCACAAATCTTTTTTTCCCCCCCTTAGCTGTTAAAAGAGAAGAGGGGGAAGAGGGAGAGGAGTTCATCCACGAAGTATATTTCTTGGTTGCTGAGAGACTTCAAATCTCCCTAATGAATAAACACAGTGCACTTAATTTTGTTTATGAAAACAGACTTATTGTGATGGCAGAAAGATGAGTCAGTGCCCTGGGTGAGGGGAGAGCAGCAGCTGGAGACACTCACCGAAAAGCAACGCCTCGGAAACCGGAGCAGCTCTCATGTCCAGCAGTGCCAAGAGATGCAATTTCTCCCCTAACAAAAACCACCAGGACACAGGGAGTGGGAAAAGGCTTCCTCATGACCTGGCAATTGGCTGCTGAGCGAGTATTGCCATGAAAAGCGGAAGATTTGTGAACGAGCAGCGGACACTGCACATCCTGCTCCCACCCAGCCCATCCCGAGGATGCTCCCAGAGCTGGACTGAGCCTTGCCTGGCCTTGGGCTCCTGGGGAACAACTGAAGAGCTGCTGCTGGTCCTTCTCTGAAACACAGCACAAAGACACAAGGGAAGATTTAAATTTGAGCCCCTCATGCAGGAGGAATTGCTGACTCGACTCTGAGAAGCACATTCCCCATCCATCTCTGCATCCCCTCTGATGTTTTTGGCATTTATTTTGGACAAATATGAGCAAAGGGGGATCTGAAGCTGCTCCTGTAGCTTCCTGACCAGGTGAAGCCTCCTGAGGCTTCACATAAGCAGGTGCAACACAAACATTATTTCCTTCAAATAATTTTACTGCCTGAAAAAGAGTATCACCATAAGAGTGACTTCCCACAATGTCCCATCTTCCCAAGATGTCCAAAACACACCCTGCCCTGTGCCTGTGAGGAGCCCTGAGATGTCAAACACATTATCCCTCTCCCTGCAGCACTGGGTGACATGTCACCCTGCCACCAGCACCCCTGCAGAGCCAGGCTGGTCAGATCTTCATCTGGTCCTCAGCATGTTGCTGGCACTTCATAAATAACTCCAGCCCTTCCTTGAGATCATGGGCCTGTTGTTTTCCCTCCTCAGCCTCACTGATGTAAATCTGCCACGTCTGCACGAGCTGTGGTGATGAATGACCCTGAATAAGGACCCACTCAGCCAACTCTCCCTGGACAGAGCCCCATTGTGTGCTGGGGGGTAACACACAGGGCTCTGTTCAAACAAAATCAGCCCAACACAAGTTCAAGACTTTTTCTTCCTTCCTTAAAAAAAGAATTAAAAAAAAAAAAAAAAAGAAACCCGTTTGCTGAAGGCCAAGCATGGAAGAAGGAAAGAAATTTCAATTAAAACCCATAAAAGCCTAAAATTACTCAGTTTATATTGGTGCCTGGGTCAGAAATGCAGGTGAATACACTGGACATAAGCACAAACCATATCAAGGTCAAGGTTTTTAAGCACCACAGAGGTACCACCACATGCAACACAGAAGACAGGCCAAGAAACCCCAGCTCCCTAAAAATGTCCCACAAAGACTGAAACATGTAAAGATTTAAAATCTCTGTGTACTGCTTTCCACACAAGACAGAGAAGAGCCTGTCTCTGCAGTTACAATCTCTGATGGCTAAAAGACAACAAACCAGAGAGGAATGACAGATTTTAGCACTGGGCTGTCCATTATTAAGGGGCCTTTCAAGCTTGTGCCATAGAGCAGAAGAAATCAGGGGCTCCTGGAGGTTGGACTTTGCTCTACAAACACTCAGTTGTTATTTTCAACTATTTAAACCCATTCTCTAACAGGCCAGACTATTGCATCAATGCTGGTAGAGGAAGGATGGGGCTCATGGATTTTCATCACTAAAACTTATGCCTTTAGTAAAAAAATCATCAGCTACAATACACACCCAGGCTGACCAAGGTGAATTTTCACACTGGTTTTGCACTAGCGCACATTAAAATACAGGTACAAAACACCAAGGTGTGACTCTTGATGATTTACAGTGCAACTGTTGTGTTCTATCAGTTGGTTTTCCCTTTTATGTTGTTTCTTTGTCAGTGTGATTAATGTGCTCTCTGCCTCACCCAGCCAGTGTTCCCCACATTAAGAGGAAACTGTTGGTTCAGAGGGTTATTAGTTCAGCATTTTGCAACAGTAACTGTATGCCCAGCTTTAAAAATTGTCTTCAAAGTGGGCTACATATCAAATGAAGCCTTGGATAAATAAAGGCCATCAAGCAATAAACTGTGTTAGTTACAGGCCAGTACTTTCTGTTACTGTAATTCACAGAAAAACTGCCATAAAAGAGTGAAAACTCTGTAATCCAAGACCTTTTCCTCTTTTTTTTTCTGGTACCAGACTTGTCCCCTAAAGCTTAAGATGGTTGAATCACAGATGGATAATTTTCCAGTTCCTTTGAAGTTCCTGATTAAGCAGTGACTTTTCATGTATCTTCAGTACAAAGCCAATTCCTCATCTGCCACAAGAGGAGCAAATGGAAGAGGATGTGACACCAGCCCAAACAAAGTGCCAGAAGTTTCCACAGAAACCTGTGGAAATTCCTCTTCAAATTCTCAGAAAAGTCAAACCTTTCAGGTTCCCTGGCTCCGGAGCACGAAGTGGAGGCACCATCTCCCTGCATCTCTGGTTCCATGAGAGCCCATTGCATTTGCCATTTTGCTGTGCTCTGTGTGCTCCTGGTATGGGAAGGTCTCAGCCCTCCTTAAGTCATACACAAGAAACTAATACAAAGAAATAATAGTGATTAATAATTTTCCCATAAGATCCATTTCAAATACTCTAAATCTAAAAGTACGTATAATTCGGGGCAAAAAAAAAAATCTATTAAAAACTAATTCTGTGGTACTAAAGTTGGCTCAAACTAGCCCCTTAAAAACAAACAAAAAAAACCCCTAAGCACTGTAGATTAGTTGGCTTTTCACCAACCAGCTCTGATTGAAAATCAAAGGCAGATGTGAGCAGAAAAGCAGCAATTTCAGCTCTCCCAGCAGCCGCCTGTTGTTGGCACAGGCCCGAAAAATATCATTTCAAACTGGTACCGGCTGGACCCGCTGCAGCCTTCGTGGCAATTACGTGGCCAGAGTGTTCCTGCTGTCCCTGCTCAGATAAACAGAGCTTTCTGCAACAGAGGGAGCGGGGATTAAGGCAAAGAAAAAGGACTCAGATGGGAAAGCTTAGTTTCCTTACATCTAAGGGGTATGTGCGACTCAGCACGAGGAGTGAGAGCTTTAGCCAGGAAATCCATCCTTTGGCTAGTCCTTGAGAATGCCTGGATGGGGAGAGTCCTCTTGCACAGGGCAAAGGGGCTCCATCACCCCAAACTGTAACCACCAGCCAGAGAACAGCAACAGGCTGGGGAAGAGGAAGGCAAGACACTGAACAGCTGTAAACTCCTTTAAAATAGAAATGAAGAAGAAAGAGAGAGTGTGATGATAAAAGATGTTTTGTGCTGCGCTGGCAGAGGAGCAGAATTGATGATGTGATGAGTCAGTTCCCTCTCCAGCATTAACAACCCTCAACATGCCTTCCAAAAGCAGCCTCTGTTCGGGGTCCCTGGCTCCAACATCAGCAACACTTTCCTTGGGACAAGGATCTGTCTGCTCTCAAACTTGACTCTTCTAAAACCAGCACTGCACCAGGACAGATGATTTCAGGGCTGGAGGGGCTGCCTGTCTTCTGGGCAAGAGATAATGTTTTGTATCAAAATACATTTCATGTGAATGATCCTATTTATGGTACAAATTTCAGCCTATTCTAGCTTGCCATACCCAGAAATACAAAGAGAATTAAACTTGAAAAATTAAAAATCAGATCCACTTCTACATGCAGAACTGAACTTTGCAGGATTTCCTTCTTTTTTTCTTTTCTTTTTTTTTTTTTTTTTTAAGTGCATATCACTTTCCTGCACTCCCAAATATTCCCTCCCTTGTGCAGGATGCCTGCAGTGACTATCACACAAATGACACATTGTCTCTTGGCAAAAAAAGATGTGCAAAATGAGATTTGACTCAAAGACCTGCTTACCAAAAATTCCCTTCAAAGTGTCCTACAGAAGCAGAGTCAGAAGGTAACTCTCTCTTAATTATCTCTTAAGAGTGAGAACTTGGAATATCTCTGCAATACTGTGCAGCAATGTGGTTTTTAAAAGAAAATAATTAAGTCTGTAATAACAGACAGCCTCAGAAGCATTAATTTTTCCCTTTTCTCTACAACAAAATAATCAGAGAACAGCAATGCCATTAAAATAGGGAAAGTGGAAATAGGATCCTTGAACCAGAAAACCATTCACCAACATGTCCAGGGATAAAATATCAGCTCTGCCTCATGACTCATCTCTGAATCTATCACTATTTAAATACTCAAGTACTTTGAATTTTATGTGGTCATGATAAATAGCAACAGGCAATTGAATTCACATCCTCAGAGTGCAGTATTCAGTTAAGGAAAGCTCTCCACCTCACCATCTGCTTTCTCTTCTCCCTTTTTCTTATTTCTGTATCATCCTGGATTCCTACCTCCTTTTTCTCCCAAGAGAGTACAGAACCTTAAAAGGCAACCCCAACACTGCAGAACCATCTCTAACAAAATGTGGAATATTCCATGTTTTTTTACAGGAGTAGCTTTCCTACTCTACACAGAAAAATGCTGCATATTTCCCACTAGAAAGTCTTTGAGGGTATCTCCATATTGTTCTGTCATCAGCCTCAGCAAAAGAACAACAAAGATAGTGCTAATTATTTCTGTGTCACTCTGAAAATGAAGATTTTTGTCTGCTTTTGGTCGTATCTCCTGGAGTATCTTCACACAGGACAACCACAGCTCCCTGGGTGTTCATGCTGGTGCCCTCTGCAGCTGCCCAAGCAATTCTGTGTGCTTGAATCCCACCTTGGAACTTCTTTCCCACCCACAAAAGGTGAATAATATGTACCCAAAATACTGATAACTGTGGCTGTCCCCTTAATTCTGCACTTTGAGCCACCAGGCACCTTGCAAGTGATTTGTTCAGAAACCGCCCAGCTTGAGATCAGGTTCTCCCTCAGGTCTGCACAGCTGAGATGTCCCTGCCTGGGGTGGAGGAGCTGCTGGGCTGGGGGCAGGCAGGGACAGTTTGGGGGGACAGTGGGAGCAGCACTGTCCAGGTGACCAAACATCCCTCTCTGCTCCCTTTGGCTCCATCTCACCTGCAGACTTTGGGCATGGGAAGCAGGATCAGTCCACACTGGTCCTTCCCTCTGACCCGCCCCTGAATCCTGAGCTGGGACGAAGTGCCAATGGCTCATGGGCAGCCCCTCAGATACTCAGAGGTTTAAACTGACACAGAAAGGACAGTGTGGATTTCTAGTCCTATGGATTATGAGGAAAATCTCCTCCCTCACAAGCCAAGCCAAGAGGATCTGGTGTCAGAGCCTGCCTGCAGGCAGAGGCCATGTGTGTGATGAGCACAGGAACGTGGGGACAAGCTCTGTGCATGCAAATTTAGGTCCATTTGGTTAGTTATTGGCCTGGTGGTAATCTGGGTCTAGTATACAAAGTGCTTCAATCCTAGTTTGGGATTCATACTGGAAAGAGGAACCCCTGCATTCACAGCCCTGTTTTTGTCTCACTGGGGCGAGCCTGGGGCTGCACAAAGACACCCATTTTGCTCAAACCTTTCCCTCAAGACAGAGCTAGAGCTGGACTCCAGCCAGCAAGCTGCTCATGGGCAATCCAGGCTTGGAAAGGGACTTGAACACACAGTCCATTAACAGCATCAGCATTTCCCAAAAGCTGGGTGATGCGGCTTTTCCGAGCCCGATGGCTGCTGACCCCGAAACCTAAGGAACAACCATGATTTCAGTGACAATAACTTCAGGAGAGTCATCCAGCTACTCCAGAGCTGGGTTTTCAGCCTTTCTCTTCTTGCCAGAAAGGGCTTTAGTGCTAAGCCCAAAGCCTTCCAGCTCCTTTGTTGTGGAGCTCTGTCCTGCACTTGGACAGCCTGTCCAAAAACCACTTGCCAACTCCTCCTGCATGGCTGGGTCCCCACCCAAGAAACTGAGGTCCTTTTCTGCAACACCCACCAGTTCTTATGTGTTTTTCTGAAGACTCAAGTACCCATCAAGCTCCACAGCTCCACCATTTATGCCTCATGTATCAGAGTGTGCATCCACATGGAAGCACCTGCAGTATTCCCAATACCAAGGTCACTGTGGAGAACATGTGTGGGAATTTGGATCAGACAAGTGCTGTTTCAGCATTAGGCCTTACCAATCACAACCCCCCAGGGCACATCCCTACCTCACAGAGGGATCCAGCGTGCACATTGCTCCTTCTCTGCTCTCCGAGGGATTCACCACATCTGCGATACATTACAGCCTTCTCAAAGAAATGTTGTCTACATTAAGTAGAAGTATTTAATTAGCACTTCATTTGGAGCATGTGGTACAGCTCACAGTTCCATTTTGGGCCAGAGATGATTTTCAGGGGTGGGTGGAAAACAGCTGAGGATGCCAGGAGCCCAGTGCACTCCCAACAGGCACTCTTGCTCCTCTCTGTTCGCACATCCCTGCAGGCTCTGCAAGGAACTGCTGCCGGTTGTGGCCCTGGTGAGCTGGAGACACAAAGCAAATACACAAAAACAACTCACAGAATGAATATTACACGTGTCACCTCCATCCTCCTTGTCGCCTGTGGCTACTCGGGCATGTGGGTCTGACAGGAGGGAGGTTGTTCCTCCTGCAGGTCTGGGGAGCTGGAAGCTCCTTCCCCATCCATCCCCCTGCCTGGACACGAGGCAGGGCTCTGTGCCCGGTGCTGCCTCGCCCCGGGGAAGCCCCGGTGATTCAGACACCCCTGTGAGTCACCTCCCTCCCCAGGGAGGGGCTGATGCGCTGCCGCCAAGGTTTGCACACCCTGGGCTGGGGACAGGGGTGCAGGGGTGGTGTCCCCCCATCCCCAGCACAGCAGGAGCTCCCTCACCCAGGCACACAGGTTCCCTACTCCCTCCGGGACACCCACCCCTAATCCCACTCGTTCTAAATAGTTTTAAAAACAAACGTCTCCAATAACATCTAATGGAACTTGCCCATGATTCAAGTGTCTGTGCTGGCCTAAATATTCCCCTTTGGAAGGAGAGCCAAAGCCTCAAATGTGAGCTTCTAGCCAAGGTCGAGAGCAAGTCAAAAGACATCTTACAGGCAGACAAGAGCAAAATCACTGCTCCAGAGTCACTGGAAGGATCCAGCTCTGCATTTCACACTTCTCAAGCTGAAATCTTGAGCTGGCCAGACTCAGGTTTTTGCATCTGCTTGAACCCCCAAATCCAGATGCCTTCTATGTTCTCAGTACCCACAAGAAAGCCCTGAATAGACAAAAAAACTCCTTGGTACATGAGCAAATATGCTGTAATATTATCAGAATAAATCTCCACCAGACTTGTTCACCATTACAGCAAAAGGATGAGACCAAGACATTGTGGTTTTTATATAAATGCACACACATCTATCTACTCATGTAGATATATTAATATAGCTATTTGTGTGTGTACATATATATATATATATATATATATGACAAAAACTCTTCCTTGGCAGTACCTAAAACTGCTATTAAAATCAACAAGGCTGTGATGAATACACACATAAAATCACTGATTGTCACTTTTCTAGTTTATGTGCTGTGTTTCCACAGTTTTCTGTACTGCATCAAAATACTGCACTATCCCTTTGCAAACGTTCTCACTGCTGCAAGTGGCACTAGTAATCTATTTTTCACATTTAATTCTCTTGGAATATTTCTTTCAAGTATCACACTCTGCTAGAAAATGGCCATTATCATCCAGTTATCGGTGGGAACAGCAAATGACACAGCTCAGGGACAAACAGCACTGCTGTCATTTTGATGTGAGAGATTCACACACAAAATTTAAATGTCAAATGGATGGAAGGCAACACACATTCTGGAGCAGATTTCTGATTTCCAAAATACAGCTAAGAGAATACTAAGGCTGCTAGTGCAGGCCATGAAACAACCTTCTGGGACTCATATTTTATCCCTTGGCCCTCACTGCCAAACATCCTCTCACTGTCTCCATCCTGCATGTGCACAGTCTGTGCTTCAGAACCCCCAGAGCTGCCTTGGGGAAGCAGACACTCCTCAGCTTTCCCTCCTGTGTGCACTGGGGCTTGTCCACACGTAGCCAGACTTTTCTCTGGCAGGAAGCTCTGAACACACCATTATTATGGGCACAAACTTGGATTTCCTTTGAAAGTACAGTTGCATGAGGTAGAACTCCTAATACTGTCTCTAACACTGGGAAGCCTTGTTCTCTGCAGGGGTATTTGAGCTCAAGCCTCTTTGAAGGCTGTTGTATTGGGGTATGGGGTTATAGATCTCATTGAAACATGTAATTTAGTGACTCTGCTCCAGTGAATTACAAAGCTTATGTCAGGCTGTGCTCAGACACGGTGCAGTGATGATATCACAGAATCACAGAATGGTTTGGGTTGGGAGGGACCTTAAAGATCACCCCGTTCCACCCCCTGCCATGGGCAGGGATGCCTTCCTCTATCCCAGGTTGCTCCAAACCCCGTCCAACCTGGCCTTGGACACGTCCAGGGATGGGGCAGCCACAGCTTCTCTGGGTAACCTGTGCCAGGGCCCCCCCACCCTCACAGGGAAGAATTCCTTCCCCATATCCCATCTAACCCTGTCCTCTGCCAGTATGAAACCATTGCCCCTTGCCCTATCACTCCAGGCCCTTGTAAATAGTCTCTCTCCATCTTTCTTGTAGCTCTTTCAGGCACTGGGATGCCACAATTAGGTCACCCTGAAGCTTCTCTTCTCCAAGCTGGACAATCCCAATTCTCCAGGGCAGCTCTCCCGGGGCCTCATTGCAAATTAAAAGGTTGGTTTGACAAAATGTAGATGCAAAAGGTGCTTGTCCTGCTATTTGCAATGACTGTGACTTCATGTCTGCCACAGAAAAAGCAGCTGGAAAAGCCTAAATTTGCTTTCTAGAATTACATAATTCACACTGTGTACACACACTCCTGGGAAAAGTGTGGCTGGTTGGCTCCAGGAATCAGTAACTGAGGATGAACGTCAGTGGATGCAGGAACAGCATCTCTCTGGCTGCTCCCTTGCAACTGCAGGGAGTGTTGGGGAGAGGCAGCACATGGAGCTTCTTAGGTAAGTAAAGATGAGGAAAGTGAATAGGAGGACCAGGGATCTCATGGGGAAGAAGCTTCGATTTACATTCTCTGAAGAAATAGAAACAGGACATAATGAGGAGCAAGGAAAGACATCTTAGGCTGTGATTCTCCTGGCTCTCCTTCTCCTCTCTGCATATTCCCTGGAAGGTTTCCTGGTGGCACAAACTGCTTCATGTGCATCTTGTTTATTTTTGGCCAGGATAACTTCCTTTAGAGTCAGCCCAGCCCCTGTTGGGAACATCAGATAAATCTGGTTTCATTTGAAACTCCCTTTTGGAATAGGCAGGGTTGTCCTTGTCAACATGTCAGATTAGGAATGCTCCATTTGGTTTAATGGGGCTGGCTTTTCATTTAGTCCAAAAGAGTCCATAAACTTCCATTGTAATTTATGCTCCAGAGCTTAGTCTTCAGAGCTACAGATTCCCCAACCTCCTTCCCTTTTTTCCTAGGTAGTGGCTTTCTCGCTGTGTTCTTTGCTGTACATCAGCTCAATCGTGTCCACCAGAGACGCTCCATTTGTTCCAGCATAAGGAAATGTTTTTATCAATCTGAAAACAATAAAATTTTTATGATCTGTAATGTTTAAAAATGCATCAAAGACTGGAGGAAAACCGAGGAACAAAATATTAAAGGGGGATACCTGCAAATCACTAAAGTATCGAGTGGAATCTGATTTATTTCTCGTAACACAGACTTTTCAGGTGTTACTGGCAAGTCACTCAGATGTGATGGAACATCCGCTTCTGAAAAGCCACTGCAGTTGTTATTCTCTTGCCTCCTAGATGGATAAACTCCTTCATTCCTAGAGGAGATGAATGGGGTGGTAAAAGGTGTCTTTTACATTGGTTAATTGTAGAGTTCTCTGAAGTATCCATTCATGGCAGCCAAAATGTTCTAAATATTGAATCAATCAGAAAGGTTCTTGGATTTTGGAGAGGATGGGCAACTCTGCATTTCGTGTGCTGAGCTGGCACTCAGGACATCTGGGTTTAAATCCCTTCTCTGGCATCTCCAGCATCTGGCACCCACACATCTATTGTGTGGCTTTCAATGAGTAACTGCCTTCCATTTCCCAGTCCATGGAACAGGGATAATGACACTTCCTCACGCTCTCCTTTGGTCTGTCTGATCCACTTAGGTGAAAAATTCATCAACTCAGAGCCTGTCCTTTCTCAGACACCAACGAGCTGGTGGGACATGGTCAGCTCAGAGCTCGGAGTCAGCAGGATTTGTCCAGCAGAACATGTTTTGCAGAGATTGCTCAACCCTTTAGGAGGAGTTTCTTACTCCAGTTGGAGACCCCGTACCAAGGTTTGTCATGCAGGGGGTTTGTTACCAGTTGTGCCACGCTGGAAAGGCAGCTCCTAAAGGGAATGCTGCTGCATCTCCACCAGAGCGTCCAGGTCAAGGTGCCACACCATGAGGAAATTGCTGTTGTGAGAGAAGGGATTTGTATGATGGACAAAACCCATAAAATATCATATTTTCTTCAATTTATCCAAAGCCTCAGCCCTGGGTAAAAGGAATTTTTTGTTTCTGTTTTCAAGTGCAGATAGATAGTTCCCATGATCATCAATTTTTTAGTCCAAATTTTTATTTGCAATTTATAATTGCTGAGTTCCAGGCGGTCTGACCCAATTTTTGTTCATAAACAGTAGGCTCAGAGTTCCTGAGGTGCTGATTCTGTGCTGCTCTGCCAAGGAGCTGCAAGGCAGAAATGTTTGTTTTCCTTCAGCCTGATATTTATATTGATAGCAACAACAACAAAAAAGCAAACAAAAAACTCACCACAACTCCTCCCCTTTGCATTTCAAATTAATTTTTCCTGATGGGCTCTCCAGCAGACCAGTGTTCAGCCCACAGTATTAATTTGGTCTTGACTGGTCATTTAACTGGTAAAATATTGTTTGGGTCTTACATAAAGATTGCTGCAACACAAGCAAATCAAATACTGTGCCCGTGTGCCCAGCAAAGCAAAATACGGAAAGTAATTAGAAGGAGATAAAAAAATAAGTGACAAACTTCCCCTACAATGTGGAGCTCCGTAGGCAACTTAGAACTTGTAAATTAAACACCTTATTAAGGGCAGCAGGACTGCTGATCATGTGCTTTTATTAGAGCAAAAGGCATAAAATTAAATGTGAAATGTAAAAGGAGTTAGCAAATCTTTCCAGCTCAAATGCACAAACTCCAAAGTGACCAGTAAGATAAGCAATAGGGGGAGGTTACTGGGAAAACATTATCCTTAACTTCCCTTTTAAGAAATCCAGTTCTTAAAAATGCCCCTAGGAGAAAAGGGCTTGGATATTGGCTATGGCCAGATTGTCCCAGAGATTCTAAAACCTTCACTGCTGCAGTCCTGCCACTGCTGGTTTTGGAAGGGGCACGGAGGCTGCGTTTGCAGGTGCTGCCCTGCATCACCCCTTGTCCCTAGACCAGCCCTTGAATGAGCAGAAAGACACAGAATGATTTGGGTTGGAAGGGACATTAACGTTCCAATCCCCTGCCATGGGCAGGGACACCTTCCACTAGACCAGGTTGCTCAGAGCTCTATCCAATGTGACCTTAAACACCTCCAGGGATGGGGCAAAAATGACGCTGAGAAAGCTCAGCATATTCAGGAAAACATTCCCCAGAACCCTCAGAGCTGGCACAAGTAAAGCTGTCATACATTTTTAATATTTCTCAGCTATTTAGAATGTGAATATTCATCATTCTTGCAAACCAGAGTCTAATTAGATTCATAAATTATTATTGCTTCAATGTAGAGCAGAACAGCAGTTTGTGCTCTGGAGCTCATTTCACCAGAGGAGCCCCAGTCCCACGTCGTGTGTCCCTGGGCACAGTAATGAGGCACCAAACACACTGCAGGTTTTACCCTTTACAAAGCATTAAGGGCCAAACCCAAATTTCCACGCTGGATGGCTTAAGTGCATCTGCCTAGCTCCCAAAAAAGCTTTTGAAATGGATGCTGAGCAGCAGGAATGGGTGGGGAGGGCTGATTTGTGGCAGCAAGGGAAGAGCATGGCCCTCATTTGAACCTCTCACATCCCCAAGGTTGCTGGTTTCTATTTTCAGTGGGGATATGGGAACTCTACAAGCTGATTCTTGAGAAATAAAACCTGCAAAGGATATGAAAAGCTCTTAGAATCACAGAATCACTAAGGCTGAAAAAGACCCCCAAGATCACCAAGTCCAACCTGTGCCCGATCCCCACCTTGTCCCCCAGCCCAGAGCACTGAGTGCCACGTCCAGGTGTTCCTTGGACACCTCCAGGGATGGGGAACATGGGCAGCCCCTTCCAATGCCTAACAACCTTTTCAGTGAAGAAATTCTTCCTGAGATCTCAATGAGGATGGCAGGGAATGAGCACAGGAGCTTCACAGCTCTCCGTGGTGAGCTGCAAACTGCAGAGCTCTCGAGTGCCCTTTGCACCTCGTGGAGTGTTTACTGAGATCAGGCTGACTCCAAAGGCAGAAGTCTAAAATTGCCTTCTCTGGAGTATATTTATTAATCAGAGGGAAGCATAAACAGTTGGCTGCAGTGTGGTTATAGCTGCATCTCCTGAGAAGCCCTCGGTGTAGCTGAGGACATGCATAATGTATGTGGACTAAACACATCAAATACCTTTGGAGACATTTCCAGCTCCAAAAGCTGCAGATTTTTGTCTGTTTTATAAATGAAGAGGAACACTCAGTTCCCTGGTGGCACTGCCCTGTGAAGGTACCTCAGCCCCAGAAAGACACCACTGAAAGTCAAACTTGGTGTCGATGGTACCGAGTGATGCCCTGCAGAACGTGGCCAAAGACAGGACACAAAACCAGTGTTCTGATCAGTCTGAGAACTGGCACTCACACAAATGCTGTGTTCCTGCTCTGAGATCAGTTCCACTTTCAGACCTTTTTCAGATCTTTTTGAATAGATCTGCTCAGCATAAGGAAAATGACAGGGTTTAGTTCCACGGAGCAATAATTAGAAATGAACGATTCTACCGTATGTGTCAAAGTATTGGGCTGAATGCATATCATTTTTAACAACAACAGATATGCAGCAAATTTGAAAATCATAAGTCTTCCTCAACAGAAAAATCTAGAAATTTAGGAAATCTAGAAAAAGGAATTGTTTGTATTAGGATTTTCATTAGATAAAAGACTTCCCATCTTACCCTCGAAATAGTATAAAAAAAGCACCAGGGTTAAAGCTAAAATCTGAATCTGTTCTATTTGTGTTAACAACAGTTCTAATTTCAGGCTGCCCTTTTTCCTGAGCTACATTTTTCTATATTTCCTTTTGACGGTCGTCCAAGACTGTAGCCTTGAATCCAAAACTTTTACTGTTTTCTTGTAGGTCCAGGATCAAATCCCAAGGATCAAATTATTTCCTGGAATTTAAGTGTCTCTACAATAGATGAAATACAGATTTAAGGAAAAAAGACCTGCAGTCCATTTAACTGTTTCTTTTAAGAATATGCAAATTGGAAGAGGAAGTGTGAAATAATAACAACTTAGATTGAGGCATAAATTTAACATCAGTTATTTTAAACTTGTTATAAACTATTTATATAGTTTTCAAATTCTGCATAATTCCTGCTGATATTGTAAAGAAAGTCAAGTAAGTGGCCTGAAGGAAGGAATTCTCCAAGAAGTTGGACATTTAAATGTATAAATTAGCTTTACTTTGAGTAGTAACTGGTTATGCTGAAGGAAGAGGGGGAAATTCAGTGTATTTGAGTTTCAGCATATCTGTGCTCAGTGAGTATGTTGTTCAACACTGAGAAACCAGCAATGAGCTGAAAAAGCAAGAAAACTTGTTTTCTTCTTCCCATTTATCCCACAAATGAGGTGTGAGTCCTGTGAGCTCCAAAACTCTGGCAGACACATTGGTGAGAAAAAAGCACTTGGGTTTACTGATTTTGAGAAAAACTCCCCTTGGTTCCTAAAAGCCTTAATTTTGATTGTCACTTGTGCCTGCATGAACTTACTGCTTCTCTTGCTGATGCACCCTAAGTATTTAAAGACAGCTTTTAACTCATAATTCTAAGCTGTTGCTTTTATAGCCTTTAAATTAAATCTCAGGTTTTATTCAGAAGCAGTTTCACACCAACTGGAAATGAAATCAGCCATCCTGTAAATAACAGATGATTTTCAGCATTTCTAGCCTAATAAAAATAGAAAACCTGGTCATCTGAATAAATGCCTACTGAGTTACAGAGTGGTTTGAACATTTATCTATAAGGTCTCTCCTCTGAGAGCAGCTTTATGGAGCAAAATAAATCCAACGCATAAAAGTCAACATTTACTAAGTAAGTATTTTAAAAGAGCAAATGCGAAACAGCTTTAAATCTGTTCTGCAACTCCAGTGTTTCTGACTGTTGATATAGATCATGACTTTTAGTTATCATTTAAATAACTTACATCAGTTCTCCCCAAATATTTCCCTTTTGCCCTGAAGCAAACAGGGAAGAGGCTGCTAAGCCCCAGCAAAGCTGCCAAGGTTCCGTGCTGGGGTGTGAGCAGAAGATGATTGGAATTTTATAACTTATTTATGTTTCTCTCTTCCAGCTACGTGGAGAGTACAGTGCAGAACATGCCATTTTCCTTCGCAGCCACGAGAGGGGAGTCTTTTCCTTCTGTAACTTAGGGATAGTCTGTTAACAAACTGCTCGGCACATGGAAACCATCGGGAGAGGGAAAGTCAGCTCCTCGGATTTAGCAGGAAAGTTTGGCGTCGTTTTCAAAGTCAATAAATACATACATACAGCCAATCAACACCAAACCAGCCAACTTATAACCACACTCATTATTTATATATGCATGTTGAAGAGTCACTGTTGCAGGGCTTCTACATGAAATATTAATTTCTAGAGGGGCCTGCAGTGCTTCTCCCTGGTGCGAGGCGTGTGTGGGACCCGGGTGGCTCCTGAGCACATCCTGGTCCCTGGGGGCATCCAGGGGCTCCTGCTGAAAGGCCACAGAGCCTCAAGTCAGACATTCAGTGACAAAGGACAGGCTTGCTGTAGGCTGGGAGCTCATTAATTGTAGGCTCAAATGTCATGTCTGCTATTAAACCTCAGCAGTTTGTTCTGCAGGTACTTTGTTTACGTGGCCAGGTTAATTATTTGGGGAGTGAAACTTGCACTTACCTGTGAGAGGGAGCAGGTGGTTTTCTCTTGCTGAGGGTTAATGAGTTGGGAGCAGATCTGCACCCAGCAGGGTGAGAGAAATCCTCCTGTTGACTGCAGAGAGCTTGGACCAGCCCTCAGGCGGCCACTGCCACAGAGGGACTCCCAGAGACCAAGCCCCAGCATCTCTCGAGGCTATTTCTGGCAGCATTAGCCAGCAAATTCTGTGCCCACTCTGGATCCCATGAAGATGCTGAGGTGGCTCTTTGGAGAGAAGGTGGGTGGCAAAGGGAGACTGATGCTCAGCACAAGCTCAAACCCCAAACACACGGTTCAGGCCAAAGGGAGCCTTGCAAGGCCAGGAACCACAAACACAAGCATTGCTCTGTTGTCATCTCCAAACTCACCTTCTTTCTCAAAAATCCACTTGCCGTAGGAAGCCTCAGGTAATTCCTGCTGACCTTCATCCAGTATTCAGTGCTGGCTGTGAGAGCCTTCCCAGCTGCAGGGCCAATGCCTTCATCCAGAGGGAGGTAAATGAGGATTAATTGGTGGCTGCCAGTGGCTCAGGAGAATGGGAAATGGAGGCCTGAGAGGAAAGATGAAAGATGCTCCAAGGTGTGAATGAAGAAGGAAGTGAAATGTGAGATATACTCAGTATTTTCTCAGTATTCAGTAAATAGATCAGAACTCAAATACACCTTCCTTTCCTGGATAGAAGAAAGCCCAGCTTCACATTCCTGGTTGTACAACTCTGGTTGTATCAGGACTGAGTTTGGCCTGTCGTGTTCTCCCTCCAGCTCTGCTCCTGGGTGTACCTGTATCAGGACTACCTGCTGGCTGTTCAGGAGCTCTGCTGTGAGTAACTGGACATTATGCCTCTTTATCCTACTTAGCAGTTCAATCTCTTGATTTTAAGGACAGCTTTTCTCTCTCCTCCTGTTCCCCCCTCTCCCCTGAAGCTGTGGAGTCAGAGAGCAGTTCTGCTACCACGACATTTGATAAGCTCAGTAAAAAAAACGAGAGAACACGGATTCCCAGGGGGATACAGTGGGATTTTCATCTATTGCTCTGCTTTGAACAAGGCTGTGATCTACAGAGCACTGAGCATTGATCCAGCACTACAAGACATCTCCACAACAGCCTGACTGAAGCTGTTTCAGGTCTCAGGTGATGCTGTCACAACTGTCTAACCCAGAGCTCATTCTCTGCTGACACTCGCTGCTGGTTCAGAGAGACCAAGGTAGGGCTGTTGTGGGGAAATAGCTGAGATCTCAAGTTTTCAGTGGCTCAAAGTTTAGGACCACAAATTCTCTGAATTCATTCTGGCAGTCTTTAGCAAACCAGCTCCCAGCAAAGCTGACTCAGCCAGGCTCTGCTGCCCTTCCCAGCTCTTTCCTTGGGAACCCCATTGTCTTGGCACCACAACACTGGTTTTATACAACACAAATGGGGCTGGGACATCGTTCTGGCTGTGACTGCACATGGACAACCCTCTGCAAGGTACAACCCATGAGCCTGGGAATCAAGAGACAAGCCTTGACTGCTGGGTTGTCAGAATTCATGGATCAAAGCTTACCCAAGGGAAGGACTATTTTATATGATCAACATACTTCGTTTTCAGAGGAGAAAGTGCACATAATAAAAAATCTTCACTTAAAACAGGTCCATAGAAGAGAAAAATAATTGAGATCGTGTTCTTTATTTATGACCAGAAAGGGATGAGGTTTTAAAGCTGTTTTGTTCTGCTTTACAGCTGCTATCAATTCTGACCTTCCCATGTAACTCATCAGCACTCTCTTATTTCTCCTTCTTTAAATAAAGGGAAAGAAGGAATGAATTTTAACAAAGACTTCTTATGCCTCAGCAGTTCTCAGAGGTCTGAATTAAAACTGCACTAAGAAAAACCAAAGGACTTCAAATTGTTTGAAAAAAAAGTTCTCACCCTCACCGTTGATCAGCCTTTATTTGCACAGTATTTCTTGCCTCATTACCCTGTCAGTTCTCCAGTCATCTGGGTAGAAAGGACCTGATATTAAAAAAAAAAAATTAAAAAAATCAGAAAATTAAAGAATTTAACAAGTTAAAATGTTTGAGTCTTCTTTACACAAGTATCATGAAGTACTCATGAAATAAAGAATTTCACACACTTTTCATCCCTATAGAGTCCACCTTGTCAAGAGAAATGTCTTTGCTGGGAATGACTGAACCTCTTCTGCTCCTAGTTTTATAAATGGCATTTTTACTGTGACACCCACTATTTCCTACATCTAAGTGGAAGGTCTTGACTTACACATGAGATGACTGAGAAGTGATCCAGCTGCAGACAAATTCCAGTGGAAAGGACTGCTTTGGACACAGCTGTGCTGGTCACACTGATTCACTCCTGAGAACCAGCTCCCCTTTCAGAGGCATGAGAGAGCTTCATTCAGAAGCATAACTTTATTTAACTTCAATTATGGAGCCTTGGCCCCAAGACTTTGCCCTCCTGACGGGGCTGTGGTTGGTGATGGCCGGATTTCGATGCTCTCCCGCCATGACAAAGCTCCTGAGCATCGTCCTCAACAAGCTGCTCAGGTGAAAACAAGTTCAAGCCATTGCCCAGTGAGCGAGAGGAGGTCAATCTGCTGTGAGATAATCGATCCTTCTGCAGAAGCAGTGACTGGCTCTTGGTGATATAAACAGCATTATTAATTACACTGGTATGAGTACTGCCACTATCATTATAAGGCTTCATTATGGAAACAAATTGAGTTGCTGCAGAATCACAAGTCATTAACAGAAGGAGTTTGCACATCAACCATGTCTACTTCCCTAAGGCATGGACACAGAAATGTAGAGTACAGGGGTTTTTTTTAAATTTTCAGTCCATCACTACCTTTTCCTTGACAAAGGCTCTGACAGACCAACACTGAGATGTTGTTATGCCCCACCATCACTGTAAGAGGCTGTGACAAGTCTCTGTTTTGCCTTTTGAAACCCAGAGAGAGAAGAGTGCACTCAACACAAACTGTGAGACATCAGGAAAACCATCAAGAATCCCCAGTAGCTGTTTCCATGCATTGCTAACCTAAGATTCTATTTAATTTGCGCTCAAGACACTTGTTGGTCCTATTTATTTGAGCAGATAACCAGGCCACCAGCTGGTATGGCACATCTCCCTAATTCATTCACTTCCTTTGTCCATTTCCATATATTTAGATTTCCTTAATAATTCGGGTAAATACTGAAAAAATTTTCTGCTTTTCTTTCCCACCCAAGCAAAGCAATCTCAGAGTCTCAGTTTGCATAAATACCCACAGGTAAAGCAACCTCTTTGGTCACCTCAAGAAAAAAAAATCCCATTAAGGTTACTAGTGTGTCATTTTACTGTCAGGTCAGAAATTCCCATTTCTAGCCATATCTCACAGTATTTACCAGTTTCTGCCTGAACCTCTAACTGGAACCAGGCACAAAATAAACAAAACTCTTTGGCACTTAGAGAGATTTGTGGGGTGGGAGAAACTGCCCACCCTTGGAGAGAAACAAAGGAAATCTCATTAATACCCATGTCTGCAGGGAGGCAGAGGGTTCTGTTTCTTTAGATTTAGTCATTAATCTGTTTTTATTACTTTCATTAGTATTGTCATCCATGCTTCTGCTACTTTCCACTTTACCAAGTTAATTAATGCTAAAGATGAAAATGTAGCTGCCTAAAACATCTTACCAGGATTCACACTGAAAAAAAGAGATTATAGAAATAAAGTTTTATGAAAGAACCAGCTCTGAAAGAACTGGCTGGGCAACATTCTTAGGAGTGAGCTGATCTTCAGCAAAGTCCATGGTCTCCAGGATTTCTCATTTCTGAGGCAGATTTGGGGAAAAAAAACAACCCAGAAGATTTTCTTTTTCTTCTTAAAAACCTCCTGCTTAAATAACATCCATACTTGGATAGTATTTTTTCAGGAACATAAAAAAAAAAAAAAAAAAGGGCCCCAGAGAGCTATGAATCCATGGATTGCTTTGCCTTATGCCCAGGAATACCAGACCCCAGAGTAAAATCCCAGGGGCCCTGTGGGGCTGGAAACTGCAGATGGAGCTTCCAGCCGCAGGTTGCCTCTGGCTCAAAGCCTGGCTGGAATTAATCAGGGGCTGTCACCAACCCTTGGCTGATCCCTGACTCAGGGCTTGGGGCAAGCACAGACATTTCAATCCACATGGCTCATAAAATCAAATTGTGCCTCCAATTACCATTTGCAATGTCCCAGAGTTGCAATTGTTCCTAGGTTCTCGATCTTGATAAATTAAGGAAATAAATATTTTGAGGATTCTGAAATCTCATAAAAACAAAGGTTTATCGTCACAATTAATATTGAAATCTCAGCCTGCAGAGATCAAAAATGGTGAGACGTGGTTCAATAAGGATAAACCTACACAGTGCACTTAAAAAACAGTTGTACCTGGGATGAGAATTTATGAGGCTGTTCTTTAAGAATTCACCAGGCATTTGAACTGTTAATGAAATAGAACAACCCTGAATTGCTTGAGGGGATGGGGGCAATGAAGAAAAAGAAGAAATCAAAAATGCTGTGAGGAGTGCTAAATGCATAAATTGGCATATTTGTACCTATTTCCATTCTTTTAATATTTCTGAATTAATTTGGTCTTCATAAAAAAATCATGCCAGCCTCAGAGAAAGCTGCAGAGCATTTCAGGCCACAGCACAGAGTAGAATCATAATCACAGAATGGAAGGGACCTTAAAGATCATCCAGTCCCACCCCCTGCCATGGGCAGGGACACCTTCCACTAAACCAGGTTGCTCCAAGCCCCGTCCAACCTGGCCTTGGACACTTCCAGGGATGGGGCAGCCACAGCTTCTCTGGGCAACCTGTGCCAGGGCCTCCCCACCCTCTCAGGGAAGGATTTCTTTCTGAAAACCAGTCTATTGAAGCCATTCCCCTTGTCCTGTCACCACAGTTCCTCATTTTGTCATTCCGAGCACGTGAGAGGGGCAGGAGCTGTGAGGGGACTGAGCAGCCTGGCTGGCAGTGGGGCCTCTTCATTAGGAGAAGAGGGATGTGGAACCTCTCAGAGTACTTAACTCCAATTAACTGATTAGCTTGAGGAAAAACCCGAGCAAACACAAGGCTGTTTGACTGTTCTGAAGTCAAAGACGGCCAGCTGTCTTCTGTTTGGAACACAGACTGTCTGGGGGGTTATTTGGGTGTAGATTTTGGGATGCATTAGGAGGAACTGCTGCATTCAGCCTGGCCAGGGCACCACGTGCTCTGGATTGTGTCCAGGGAAGCTGCTGCACCAAAGTGACAGCAGATCCGTGGGAGCCAAATTCCCACCTTGAGGTGACTTGTGTGCCTGAGGGTGGGGATGTGACTCAAGGGACCTCCCCTGTGTTTTGAAGAGAAGAACTGGAAAAACAAAGCAAGTGGCTGTCAGAGATAAACGATGGCAAAGGATCACTCTGGCACATAATTGTTATTAATAAAAGTAACACCATCTGAGTGCTCATATATGAGGCTTTTCATCCTTAGCTTTAAACAGCTCCATGCACTAGTCACAATTAGTACTAATATTTCCAAGGAGTAGGACAATTCCACAGCTACATGAAATAATTTGCTCATCAAGCTGTCAGCAGCAGAGCTGAAGGCAAAGCCCCAGACTGGCAGCACCAAACCACGTGTCCTTCTTTTGGGGCTGTACCTCTAACCACGATCCCTCTGTGAGGACACACATGAGCTGCCTGTTGCTGCTCCTAAATGTGTTTTTCCTCCTCTCCCTCCCTTTTTTTCTCTTCCCTCTTGCTGCTCCTCACATTCTAGGTCGGACTCAGTGATCTCAGAGGTCTTTTCCATCCTAATTGATTGTGTGATTCTGTGAAGGGTCTGTGTGGTTTGGATGAGCCCAGACCTGCACAGGGGATGCACAAGCTCAGCCAGCTGAGGCTCCCCAGGAGCCTTTAGCCCAGGGCTTGTTGGGGGCGATGGGGACAGGAGTGGCAGCAAGAGGCAATGACAAGAGCAGGGACTGTCACCTCTCCCACTGGTGAGACAGGATCCAAAGGGAGACGTGTCCACCTGCCACGGGAGCCTGTGTTCCCAGACCCTCAGTCTCACAGTTTATAAATATTTCAGGCAGAGGTACTGTCAGCAGACATTGCACTCCAGGCATTCAGAACCTGTCAGGATATTTCCGTGCCCTCATTGAGCCTCTCAGCCTCTACTGTGATCTGTGCCTTGCAGGAGGTTTGAGCTGCTTTAATTCAATACTTACACTGTCCATCTCTGCACCAGAACTGAGGCCTTGGCTGAGACTTGGACTGTCAATTTTGCCTCCTGTATTTTTCTATAAAATTTACAATCTTTTCTCATTGATTTACCGAGTATGGCATTTTTAGTTTCCTTTCCCAGTGTCCTTTTAACAGCACTATTGATTCAAATAGATGCAATAAATCCTTTTCAAAGGAACATGGTTCCTGTTTAAGATCAAATAAGAACACTGAGCCAAGTTAATTGTCTTAAAAGGTGTGCTTAGGATCAGTGGAGAAAAGTTTTTTTATTGGATCAGATTCTCATTAGAGATTTAATGAGACTTGCATAGTGTGAGACAGGACAAATCTGGCCTTTAAAATCAACAGTCCTTCAATAAATGTTGGCGATTAATATTTAAATAGTAGTAGCAATATGCACGCTATTACTTACCACAAAACCCTCAGGCACCCTCAAACCTTTAACAAAGGATAGTTTTCCTATAAAAATAATTTTAACTTTTAGATGAAAACATAAATAAAACTGTTTCTCTGTGGAGAACATCAGTGTTATTTGTTTCAAGACATTCTGTGTCTGAAACACATGATGTCCATGTGTTTTAGAGTTATATAATTTCCATAAGTATTTCAATTTTATATACAGGTTAAATTAGACTACTGTGATGACAGGGGTACAAGATGACCCTGTTATAGCAAAAAGGCCAGAAGAGAGCCTATCCTGCCTCTAACTAAATAATTTCTAACAGCCAACATCCACTGCAGCGATGCAGCAAGCACTGCTGGCAGGGAAAGGGAGAATAATCCGAGGAAGATAAACAATTTCCAAAACATCCTGCTTTGTTGCGAAGCAAATACATTCAGAGCTCAGAAAATGATGTTCTGGGCAACCAATTAAACCCGTAAACCAGGGGAATTTCAAATGTCCCCACTCACAAAAGTGGTGTAACATTTCATTACCCGATGCCAGGAGAGCTCCTTGTTTTCCTTCTGACAGTCCCCAGAACGAAAGTTATCTAAAGAGGCCAAGTCAGGGCTCAGAAAAGATGTTTTTGAGAAGATTCTTGCCGGCCAAAGTCATTAAACCTGCAAAAACCTGCCAGCACAGTCTCCGTCAAACAGTTTAAGTAGCACATCCTTCACCGAATGCCTCTTCAGGCACAAAATAACTTAAATCCACACCTCCCATCCCACATCAGGCTTGCACTGCATTAATTCAGTGCAGTAATTCAGCCTTAGAATTAGGACCCTTGATCTCCTGTGCAGTATAAACACTAATTTACATACCAAGTTTTACCTGGACTCACCCGAAACTAAAAAAAACAATTCTTTTTGGTTCTTGGTAGCATGCTTAGAGTGCTTCTTTTTTGTCTGATTTTCCTCATTTATCTATGTAAGTATGAGGTTTTATTATGTTGTTTATAAAGATTAATGACAGTAAAGATACTCCCAAGATATTTTCACCTCTTGTCTCGTTGTGCCCAAATACACCCAACTCAGACCCCTGCTTAAAATACCACAGACAGGGATTCACTGAGGCCAACAAACCTGCTTGGGTGTGTAATGAGAGGTGCAAGATAAATGCTTTGATAAAATAAGATTGTTTGTTGGGGTTTCTTTACACTGAAGAAGTTACAGCTTGCTGTTCCCCCTGTCCTAGATGGCCATAACTCATCCTGTGGCTCAGTTTTGGTTTTGTTTCTTCCTGGGCAGCCTCAGAAAACAGGGCCAGTGAAGCAGCAGGTGAGAGCACAGAGCAATCTGTGTTCCAGGGGGGATCTGTGTTGCTTGTTAATGCACCAGCAAGGCACAAAGGGCCAACAATTTGTGGTTCAGTGAAAGTGTTCATTTCTTTTCACTTTTCCTCCCCTGGAGCATCTTCCCTTCCCCTCCTCCACTTCCTCCTACTACCCACAGTTTAGGGTAAAATTCAGTGGTGTGTGTTTGAACCCATCACTTGTACAGGGTGATAAACTGGAGCAGCATCACTTGCAGATGCAAAAGTCCACCCTCAGAAATGTAAGCTGAGATCTGGTATTTGGTACTGCTGTGCAGAATCTTTCCTAATTTCTGCTTTATATTGGACATCACTTGGAGTTACTTAGCTGGTGAATCAGCTCCCCACAGCCTTTAGATGCAGAATTTTATGGGTCACTGAGTGACTGTCTTAGAGAGCCTCAGACAAGTCATTTCTTTACTGCAACGTGCCTTAGCATGGATATGGATGTTCAACTCCAAAAGGAAATGCTGGAAATCAGAACCACACAGCTCTTCTTCTATGAGAAGCTGAAATGTTTTCTTTCAAATGTGGAGGTCTAACTATTTTGTTCTTTGCTACAAAGCAATAAACACCATCCTTTCACACCCTGAGGTTGGGCAACTGCCAAACCCCAAAGATCAGAGTTTAACACAAAGGTGGATCGATGTTCAATATTTCTTGGGTTCAGAAAAAACAGTGCAAGCTGAATCCTTTGAAAGCTGTTAGTGTCTCTTTTTAATTTCTCTGCTAAATTAAAACACACTGTTTACTAACAACACTAAGGTTTTACTGCATTTGGAAAGAGGAGGGATATCCAAGTTGGAAAACAGGCATTTCCCTCCCTCTCAGGCAGCAGCACCCCCAGCCCAGGTTCACTCCTGGCAGGAGCATCACACCAAACAGGGTAAACACTGTGGGAGTTACAAGAAACAGGCCGAGCAGGAAGCCACAGAGATGGAAACAAAACCCTGAGCTTGACCTGAAAACTGAATAAATGTGATACAGAAGTGGTAGCTGGAGAAGAAGAGGCAGAATCCCAGCGTTGGTGCTTTTACACTCTGTGTTTTGACCACAAGAAGCTTTTTTTAAAAACAGATTTTAGATGTTTTTTGATTATCTGAGACTTGTAGAAAAAGTTCTGGAGGAAAATCCCTTTAGAATTGCAGTCAAAATTCTCATACCTGGGCTTGTGCTATGTGGTCCAGATGCCAAGAGAGATGTAAGATCTTATTTTAAAAATTAGGTTCTTGAATTTTTTTTCATGGGGTCTCCTGGAGGTATCTGGGAAGGCAGGTATGTGTAACACCACATTTTACTCCATGCACCCACAGGGACACCACTCATCTCTCCACGGACAGGCACACAGAGCTGTCTGTCTGCCACTTGCTCAGAAAACCACCAGTGTTTTGGGAAATCTTACTCAAAAAATGCTGCTCCTCAACTGGTGAGAAAGCCAAAGATATCAGCAGTGGGAAGGTGCCCAGGAAGAAAGGAGGAATTGGCTCTCCTAATTCAAAGAAAAAGCTTCTTAACAGTTGCATCCCAGTACAGACTAAAAAGCCACTGATAACCTGACTCTGGAGTTGTCCCTGCAGGGAGCACAACATGCTGACTTGGGGCTGAAAATATCAGCACCTTTATTTTTTATCTGAAGGAGACAGAGGGTAAAAGGTGCTTTGAGAAAATACACTCCTATGCACTGGGAATTCAGTTTCCTGACAGCAGCTCTAGGGAGGGATTGGAGGGTTGGATGCAGGGAGAGCTTTACCCTTCCCCAAGCCTGGTTCACTCCCATCCCAGGGTGGCTGAATTACAAAACCTCCCTTTTGTCAGAAATTTCACCCTCCTGGTTTTTCTGTGGCTCTCTGTAGTGCAGAGGAGCATTTTAATGTGTGCAATCCTTAAATGTCAGTGTAATGGAAAGCAGATGAGTCTTTTATGACAGCAATTTTTCACTCGTTTTGCTTGCTAAAGCTATGCAGGAGGAATAAAAAAAAGATTTAGATGGTGCAAAGTGTGGTTTAAATCAGACATCACAATAATTCTTGCTTTAGCCACGTGAGCCCCATCAGCATAGTAAGGCAGCAGCCTCCTTTCAGAGTGCTCTGATGCAAACTTAAAATTCTAAAGTTGAATGAGAATTCCTCATTAGTGTTGCCCAAGCTTTCTGCTAATTAGGCTTTGTTATGGGCTGAATTATGGGCTGCTATCCATGTCACAGCACTGCCTGGGCACTGAGGGGACACTGAGCTGAGGGACACAGAAAAACTCATCCCAGGGTGAAGGAAAAGCAATTTTTATCCTGTTCCTCCTCCCACCTCCCTTCCAGAATGCTGTGTGTGGCACTTGCAGAGCCTTCAGAAGGAGCCCAAGATTTACTGAGCATTTGAAAGTTCAATTATTTGTAGATGTTACTTTTGTGAAGCCTCTGTTCGCAGAGAGCCAGAAAAAGCTACGCAGATGAAGCTGCACCACTCTACACTTCCCCAAAAATCTCTTCAGAAAGTCCAGAAAATGCCAACTGAGCCAGATAGGCACCAGTTTAAGAAGGTCACAGACTAAGGAGATGTTGTTGTTACAGCTGATAATGGATGAAGAATCTGATATTACAAGGAAAGTATAAATCAGCATTTAAAAGGTAGACTAAAGTTATTGCAGAGATACAGCAAATTTAGGTAAGATGATCCCTTGTCCAAACATTATACTGAAGAAGGTAATTTAATGCTCTTTCTCTGAAGGTAAATCAAAGTATCTTCATTTTCGAGTGCCATAATTCTTTAGTTTGCATTGTTTTGTTATTGAATGTTTTTTTAATTGAGAAAAAAAAAAATGGAATCTCCCAAAGAGAAATTTAAGTAAGTCTCTCCTTCAAGGACATGCAAAAATTGTTTTGTGTGAATAAGTAAAAAAATCAACCCAAAAACTCCCCCACACACTTTTTTATGTTCATGCAGCAGGAACTCCAGTACACACGTCTTATCTCAAACTGTAAGATGGCATCTGGACACCCAATGTGAAGGTTGCCAATAGCTGAACCTCTGAATACCAACTCCCTTGTGCATAAGTAGATGAAATATATTTTCTTTGTGCCCTTTTAAAAACTTTTCAAACATTGAGGTGCTTTATTGCACTGTTATTCAGCTGTATCATAATAAACCTTTTAGGTATTTCTCCTGTCAGGCTGAGGCAGCACAGAACTCTAAAGCAAAGTTGTAAGTAATACCATTAAAAATAAAAAAACCCCAAACATACAAGTCAAAGAAAAAAAAGGCAACCTTTCAGCAGGCCAGACAGTGACCTGTGAGATCACCTGAGATGCTTTTCTTCTGTCTGGACTAAGGATCTGCTCTTCTGGTGGAGGTGAGAACAATTCCCTGTGCTGAGTGCCAAGGGAGAGAGTTTCAGCTGTACCCTTCCCCCTGTCAAAGACCTCTTCTTGCTCATCACAACAGGTGAGATGCACCAGGTAGGTAGAACTGTTACCATTTTAACATCTAAACTCACATCCCTTTTTCAAAAGTTTATGGAATATGCCTTGAGTTGTTAGATTCATAATCAGTAAAAGTGGGAACTGGCTCCTAAATCATTGGCAACCTTTTCAAATCCAGCTCTCAGACTGAGGCTGTTCTGGTGAATCAAAACCAGTGACCCCCCAAGTATCTGCATTAAGGGGCTTTAAGTGATTCCCCAGCTGTTCAACACCAGCTCCAGTTTTCTGGCTGTTCCAAAGCCAGGCTGCTTTGGCCAAGGAACACAACCTCGGACTAGATCTGAACTTGTGGATGTTTAACATCTGTTAGAACTAGACCCGACCTGGTAATGAGCTGTTCAGGCCTTGTCCTTCTGGAGCTCATCTGGCTTTGATCAAAGGATACCAGACTACTGTGTAGGAGATGCCTGGTCTGTGGGAGACAAAGTCAGAGGCAACTGAAGCCGATTCAAGTGTGTCTCCTGGATCTACCACTGGGGAGAACCATCTCCCCAGGATTCAGAGGGACACTCAAGCACCTGTAACATATGAAGTCTGGGTTTTGTTCTCTTCTGACTTACCACTGCTGCTTGGGCAGTAAACTACCCATGAAGGGCTTCTGCCCCAGATTTCAACCCTGCCACACAAATACTGCATTTAGACACATCTTTAAACACTGTAGGCCTAGAAAATATGATCTTCAGATTTCAAATATGTTCTGAAACAAAAGCAAGAGGATCAGGATTTGATCCCAGCTATTTCCAACCTGACTTGTCACCCAGGCTCACCTGAAATCTCACCATGCAGATCTCGTGTTTCTTGACTTTTCAGCAGTGTACACTGAAATAACACAAAAAACATCCTTAGCTTTCCCATGGGCCCAGAAAGAAATTTGTCAGGAAGTTGCAATCTTTGAGAAGGACCAGACAGGAGCTGCTTTGTCCATGCACTACATGAGGGAGAACCCGTTCAGACACCTCTGTCTGGCAACATTGCCATCCTGCCACCCAGGGACAAGAAGTGTTTAGCAGCCAGTGTGCAGGTCTTTCCCTGCCTCTGGGCTCAGGGACAGAGAAATTACATTCTAATAACAGCAATCTGTCCTTCTAATGGACTGCACTGGAGCTGGATGGGAGATCCCAAGGCAGCAGAGCTGTGTTGGCAGCTGGGGGTTCATGAGCCGCATCCAGCGCTGTAGCCTGGGGTCCATGAGGGGATGCTGCCATGGGAGCAGGGGGTGATCCCAGAGCTCAGCCATGCAGGAAACACACTCGCAGTGACAGCTGCCCAAGTGAAATCACCTGTCTGCCCAGGACCCCTTAACCCCCATGTGGGACCCTGGAGATGCTGCGATCTCACAGCTCCCAGACACACCTGAGCACATCTGGTGGTTCTGCCACACATAAAAGCTTTGGTTTAGATTCACAGGCTCAGCGAGGGGACTCTCAGGCAGACAGACTTTTGGAACAAGGTCACTGGATGCAGAGGGACTTTATTCTTCACATTGGACTTAACTAACTCCAGGCCTGGCTTTCTGCTGTCACCACCACAGGTGTTCAAAGCCTCGTGCTAAGGTGGCCAAAAGGGGTTCTTCCTCGGCAGGTTTCCCCTAAAACCTGCCACTTTTCTTGTTAACCAGTTACTAAATAAAACTCATGCTTTCTTATCTTCTGTTCGCTCAAGAGAGCTACTGAAACCACTTCAGGAGGCTGGTTTAACCCCTTAGGTAATCTCTTAAGTAGTTGTAATTAAAAATCTGCTCGTAACCGAATAAATCAGCATCAATACTTCAGACCTGAAGGGAGAGCAGGACTTTTCTATTGTTTGATAATTTGAAGATGGCTGATAAAAAAATGCCAGAAAGTTGAATAGATGATCTGTCCAACGTAGTAAATTTTTAATTTACCCTGCCTTGTTTATGACTCAGACCTTTACAGCACTGAGCCACCGAAAGCTGCAGCATTATTCAGCTGCACAATTGGAACAAAGCAGCAAACAGTTCAAATTAATTCTGTATAAAGGCAGAACAAATTGTATCATTTGCAATGCAAATGTGATTTCAAGCTTCATTAGCATCTCCTTTAAGGGCTAGTGCCTCGGTAGTAGGATAGAGTGATGCTTCCCAATCTCCAAGACCGTGCCAAACACTCTGCCACTCTCTAGTTCCTTCTGTCAGGGAAGAAAACAGAGGAACACAACAACCATCAAAAGCTGACAGTGCTAACAGAACTTGCTTTGCTCCAATTTAGAACTAAATCCAAAGGGCCAGCTTTTATTTTAGCAAAGTAAATTCCTGATGCACCCAAACACTGCCATCTATCCTGCCTTTGCTTAAATACCTTCAGATCACAGCAGTGAACTTGGTAGGATAAAACTTGGTATTAATTTCCTCAAAAACAACCCCGATCCCTATGAGCTTCCTCGAAAATGAAATCATATTGTGAGATAAAACCTTTGCACAAATGGAGGTGTGGGATTAGAGCTCCAGGATTTGAGTGCTCCCACCATGTTCTGCTTTCCTCCTGGGCATCCCTTGTGCTTCCAGCACAGAGGCCAAATTCTGCTCCATCACATGGGAGGGTGAACAGGGGGTTTTGGAACACCCAGATTGTATGGCAAGGACAAACAGAGTGCCCATGGCACCAGAACAGGTACAGCCCTGCGTGGTCCATATTTTTGTGGACTTGTTTAATTTTATTTGCACTGTTGGAGAAGTGTTCCCTTGCAAACAAGCCTCCAAAGGAGGATGAAAGGTCTAGGAATGTCAGTTTTCTGATGGAGTGGCCACGAGGGGTCCTGCTCAACTCAAAATGGTCTGAACCTCCCTCAGCCAAATGAGATAAAATGCAAATGAAAACATGCCCAAACTGTGCACACAGGCTGGATACATAGATGCATATGCTAAATTTAGGAAATGCAAATACACATCTGATTCATCTGCCCAATGACTGCTAGTGCAGGAATAAATCAGTTAATTGGCTCAGACCAGAGCAGCCAAAACACCAACTGTTGACCATGTCCAGTCACCAGCTGGGTGCACGTCTGAATAAACACCTTTTATCAATGCAGGCTCTGGCTATTGAAGCAGAAAGCTGAAATCATGGTGCTGTCTTCTGTCTTAAACCAGTTTTTCCTTGGAATCATGGAACAACAGTGTGCCAAGGTTGAGCACAGGGCTGGTGAGAGCCCATCTGGCACCGGGGAGTCTTGAGTTAAACTGAGTGCAAATAATGTGTCTGTCAGGAGTCAGACGCTGCCAGGAAGGGAGGGGTGACAATCCAGCTCTGCTGGCAGTGCCAGGATGGCTTGGGGGGTAGCACAACGATGCCATCAGTTGCCCAGCCAGGCAGAAACACCTTCAGTGAGGCAGAAGCACTCAAATGAAATGCTGGTTGCAGAAACCACAGAAGCACTTCTGAGAGAACACAAAACTCCAAATGGGGGGAAAAAAACATATTATGTGTACAGATAAATGTGCCCTTACTTGGTGTGCTGGACTCAGAGCAGCAGGGCTGGAGTTCAGATGCTCTGGGAGCTGATGAGTCCCCTTTCAACTCTTCACTCTTTGGAAAAGTGACCTGTGAGATTTTTTAATATGTGGGAAATCAATCAAGTTGTGTGGTGAGTGGCAGAGGCCTGGGGTGTGAGGGTGCTGTGGATGCACAGCAGCCACTCCCTGCTCCCCCACAGTCCTCTTTAAATCCTGCTCTGACTGTGGTAGAACAGAACAGCCTTACTCAGCTCCTGTTTTGCTCCTTGAGTTATATCTCTTTATTTTACTGACAAAGGCAAGTTTTCCACCTTCTCAGCACTGCAGAACCAATCCAGGGAGCAGATTCCCCTGCATCCATCATGAAGATGCAGCACAGCTTTTGCTGCCAGAAGCCTTTTCTGAAGAATGGCAGATGCAGACAAATAAATACCAGCTGGTAGAAATATAAATTCTGGTGTCTTATCTGAGACTTGACTTTTACCTTCTCATTTGAGATGTCTCCTTTAAACCAACAAGAGGCCTCCCAAAGTTGCACACATGCCATTGCTCTGAAAACTTCTATAATCATATCTTGTGAACAAACATGAGTCATGAACAAAATCCTGAAAGCAAAAAAAGGCTTCAAAATTAATCTACATAGTCATCACATCATCTTCAGTGCTGCCTAAATTCTTCCTCTAACTCACTTTGGCATTTTACAAATGAAGATAAGGGACACCCAGAGTCCAACTGGTCAAGCTGCCTCAGGCTACAGAGGGAGAAGAAAAGCAAAGCAGAACTGAGGATCAGCTGAAAATGGCCAGGTGATCTCTCAGCAGGAGAGGTGGAGAAAGCAGGGAAAACTGAATATTCTTTTTTTTTTTTCCCCAGAAAATGTTTGGAACTGAAGCACCCAGAGGGTCTGTGGGAAGTGGGGATGTGAGGAGTTAAATGTTCTCATGTCTTTGCCATTTTCCTGTCATTTATTTGTCCAAGCCTAGAGCCCCTGAGGGTCTGCAGGGCTGTGGTTACAAACTCAGTCATGGGTGCTTGCAGGGCTCTGGCACAGCCACTGTAGGAGCCTCTGTACCAGAAACAGCCACTGCCCTTCCCTGTCTGGGCCAGGGCAGATCATCTCCTCCTTAAAGCCAAGCCAACTTTGCATCCTGGGCCCAGGAACACCATACAGCAGAGCCAGAGCAAAGAAATGGTAGGAACCAGAAGGACAGAGGGCAGAAATGTGTCGCTTTGGGAGTTTTTGGCTGCAACAGAAGGTGGAAAGAGGGGAGAGCCCTGGGAGGCCGAGCTGACCCCAGCCAAGCCCAGTGTCCACAGGCAGCAGACAAGGAAAGGACAGGGGAATTGTTTAGACTGTAAAACCACAGCCCTGGAGGTGAGGGGGTACAAGGCCTGCAGCTAATATGGGAGAAATTTGAGATTCAGTAGTTGCTGCTGCAGCACAGACACCTTGCAGTGCTTTTCTGACAGAAAACAAGATCTCTCATCCATCACTTCTAACTTGCAGAAAGTATCAGTGTTAACATGCTCCAGTGCTCCACGAAATCCCATGGAAACAGGTCACAATTTTCTTGTCAGATCATACCTAAAAGGCATTATACATATATTTATTTCCATCTGTTATATAGACTTCATCACCATAGTAACTTATCCTTCTGTTAATGCCACACAATATCTTCCTGTATTCAGGAGAGGCAAAATACAGTCTTCTGTTATCAGCACTCAAGGTTACTGCACCATTTTCACAAGTGATTTCAAGAGCTTACCATGGCTTGCCAAATTCTGCTGCCTGCTGAGTCCCTTGGCCTGGGGCAGGAGCAGGGAGAGGAGCTCCCCTGCAACAGGGCATCAGAAAGAACCGGAGCACAGAAAAGAGCACTATTAATCCTTGCATTCTCTGCCATCTCTTGCCAAATCAACTGCTCTGAATATTGGATTTTTTTCTAATCCTTAAACCAAAAAAAAAAAAATAATCTGAGTCCAAAGAGGCTGCAGGCACCAGTTGCTGCATATAATCACTGAAAGCTGTAGCGCTGCAAATATATTTCTGATTATTTTTCAGTTCATTATTAAAAATGGGCTGCAGTTGATTCATAGTTTTGCTGCAATCAGCTGAAACTCAATTACCATCCAGCAAAAACCACTCCTGAGGCAGATCTTGGGCTGCCAGGAAGAAATACCACTGTATTCCCAACATGCTCCTTTCCCCAGTGGCAAACACAGCTCATTGTTTAGGCAGTTTGGGAATTTTCTACAAACCTTTGTGCTAACAAAACAAAACCTACATAGTGGAGCTGGATTTTTCTTCTCAGGGAACTTTAATTTGATGTTGACCATGGCACTACATTCCAGCAACACCAGAGCACAAATCTTTCTATGGCAGGAGGGAACTTGCCCCTGGGCTCCTGCAGAACCACCCACACGGCCCTGCCCACCCCTTCCTGCCCCCCACTGATCCAAATCCTCATCTCTCCTGGCTTTCTTTCCTCCTTCAAGTCAAACCTGTTCTCACAAGCCCACCAATCTTCATTAGACACACCATGGGGTATCAGCAGGGTGGGGAATGACGTTTATATTTTCGCCAGACGTTCAGCACGAGCAGCAGGAGCAATAATGGCCTGTCACTCTTCCATCCCTTTTCCCTTCCCTCGCTCCCTCCAACCTGTCACTTCGCTTTGGAATTGCCCACGCAAAGAACTAGGAAATTACTTTCATTTTCCCTGAATATTAGACAATTTCTCCGTGCTTGTGCCTTTGGTGGATTATTCCTACAGAGTTACAGCCCAAAAGGGTGTTGGTGAAGTTTTATGAAGAGTGTCGCAGGAATCCACAAATTATCACACCAGTTCTATCTCTAATTATAGGCAATTTGCATCCATTACACTTATGTATTTATGCCAAAATGCAGGTTAAGAAAGAAGATAGATCTGTGCATCAGCTGAAGGTCAGGATGCAGCACAGAGCAGCACGGGGAAGAGGGAACAGCAGAACGGGGTTATGAGGAAAGGGGCAGGAGAGAAAATAGAGCCACAATCTTCATGTTCCTGTCCTTCTTCAGAGGTTGTCAGTGAAATCACATCTCCATTGGCAACATCACAATCGTTTCCACAGCAACAAATGTGATGCTGCAGAACACTGAAATATCTATTTTTAAAAAGATAGGAGGAAAACACAAATGTGGAGCATGTAGGGGTTGAACAGCCACACAAGTCTAATGACTATAATGGGAGGTGCATAAAAATACTCCCTGAAAGAGAAGCTAAGCAAAATCAGCCTCTGAAAATTTCTTCAAGAGTAACATCTCCTGGAACCCTTTAACATGTCAAGGGGAAAGACAGCAAGAAAGTCACAGAGGCAACAGAGTCCCCTCTGAGCTGGTATCCCTGTCTCTCTGCTGGGATGCTCCCCAGTCCATGGAGCCAAGTGAGGGAGGTGCCAGCAGAGGTTCTGCACTGCCATGAAGGACATCCCCATGTGTGAGACTGGCAGAGTGAGAGGGACCAGCTGATGGAAGGACAAGCCAGTGTTTTAAACTGGGTTAAAGTGCAATTACTTAAAAGAGAAAATTTGCTTAAATCCTTGAAATGACCTGAAAAGGATTTGCAACCATAAAACATAAGGGGATTAAATTGAAAGGAAGTTTATTGGGGAAGTCTGATCTAGATGTAGCCAAAAGGCAATAAGAAGCATTGTCTTTAGGTTCCTGTAGCTATTGCTAAAACTCCAAGGAAATTTCTGCTATGATTTTTGTCATCCAAGGTTACAAAACCCTCTTCAGGTTAGCAGTTCTTGGAAATGCTTCTGACATTTTGGACTGAGATCTTAAAGAAGTCCTCCTGAAATGCAAGGGGGTGTTAATCCAAAATTTCATTAATTGGTCTTGCCCTAAACCTTTCTGTTCAGGTCAGGATTCTTGAATGGTTGAGATCACCTTCTCCTTAGCAGAGAGTGGAATACTTGAGAGAAGTGGTTGGCACTGAACAGGCTCCCCAGGGCAGTGGTCATGGCCCCAAGGCTGCCAGAGCTCAAGGAGGGTTTGGGCAACGCTCCAAACCCAGCTCCAGCTTGGGAGATTCCGTGATTCTGTGGTATTTACCCAAAATAAAAGTGTGGAGTAAGAACAGATACAGACAAATGAACCTGCGGTGCCTCCAAATCCCTTCTGGTCAACATTGCTATTGCCCACCTTTGTGAACTGCAAATTGGAATCAAGTTTACGCAGAACAGAACTCTAAAAAGATGAAAAGGCTATGTTTAAACTTTGTATGGAAAGTATAGTGCTGTAAATATTTTTAATTAGTGCTGTGAGTTATGTTTCATGCACAGCTTTTGCTGTGCACTGGGTATGTTTGGAGATCAGTAGTTTATCACCAGAACTGGCTGATGGTTTCCACTGAATGCACACTAACAAGAACAAGGATATGAGAGTACCATAAATAGTGTAGAATAAATGGGAATACTTTTCACTGCACAAATAATATATCTTTCTTCAAAACGAGTCTCTCTCCTCTGGCATGACAACAGAATTTGATTGTATTCAGTCTATTTGGGAAAAAACCCAACCATCAGAAAATGCCAGTTTCTCAAAAACAACAGCGCAATGTATCAATTTTTATAAAGGTATCACCTGAAAACATTTTAGACCCTGGGAGAACTTTCAGAGAATATAGGGTGTGGGAAATGTTTGCTCTGCAGGCCAGGGGTGTCTGGACACAGATCTAGATTCCTTTTCTCTCTGGATCAACCTAGAGGAGTGCCCATGCTCTGGGAAGAGCAGACGGGCCTTCCTCAAAGCTTTGGAGGAATTTCAGCCTCAGCTCCAGCACAGCTCAAACATTTTTTAAGCCACAGTAAAAATATTTTCTCAGGACGGGAAATCGATTTCCTTCCCAACTCCACTTTTAAACAGCAAGTCAGAAAAAACCCACCTACTGTTTCCTTCATGCTCTTAGAGGGTTCTTTTCCTCTGCATCTTATAATAATCGAGATTCAGATTGCATGAAATGTGAGATGTAAGGAGGCAATGGCACAGGACTGCTCTGCTCTCTGCAGCAGCACATGCAGCTGCCTGCAGGGAGAGAGCAGGGCAGTAGGAAAGCTCGACCAGCCCTGGTCCCTCTCATGATGATCCCAGAAGCCCATGAATCCCACCCAAAATAGGTCCACGGGCACCAATGTGGATGCCTGGCTGTGCCCATCCACACTAGAGGGATCTCTCTGCATTCAGAGCTGGGCATTAAATTTGGAAAAAAATCTGATCCCAAATGGTCAGATCTCTATGAACTAGGAAAAAAAAAAAATCTATCTAAGAAAGCAAGGTTTGAGGAACAAAGCTGAGCCTTGCCCTTCAGGTGACATCTGTGGGAGCCCAGGAAGTTGTTAAATGCATTTAAATTCCTGTGTAAGGAGAGATAAATCCTCTCTGCAAAATATTTTCATTAACTCTTAAATGCCAGAAGAATAAACCTATTCTGCTGAAAACCAAAGGACTGTCAGCATTTCTCACGTTTCTGTGTTTATAACATCACACTTTCAGGAAGGGCTGATTCTCCCTTCCTGACAATACTTAGAGGTCTACATTCCTCCCAGTGGCATTACTTTATCTCTTATTTTTGTATTGATAACAGAACATTAGTGCACACCAGTGCAATTAATATTTCATTATTTTCCTACCTCATAAAATATAGAAATTCACATCACCAAGGAATTAGAGGAACGAAAGGAGCATTATGTTAAAGCAGCTACACGATGTGGTTTGCCTCATGTAATGGGACATGTTTAATGCAGTTTTACACAGCAGCCTTTCATCATTTACATTTGCCTCTGGCTTAATAAACTGTGTCATTCTGTTTAGGTTTGTTACAGTTGGATATAAATGGTTCCTGGGCAGCATCCTCAGGAATCACACCCAGAACACGGCAATCGACAATGAGCATTTTCATACATCACTTAATGTGCTTCTGCCTCTCAGCCTTAAGGTTTGATATTTTATTTAGGAGTATGCCAAGCACTTCCATTAAACTTGATGGCCAGCTGTGATGCCAGACAATGTAAATGATGGGAGGTTTGAGCCTCCTCACTTGGGGTAACGTCTGTTCCAGGAGTCATCACACTGGTGAGGATACACACACCCTCCTGGTGACTGGAGGAGATAAAACAGGGTCTCTGACATCTATTTTGTGGTTACTAAACCATCTAAGTGTCCTTCTCCACAGAATATAATGAAGTCAAAGACTCCAACAGAGGTGGGAACTCACCCGCAGCGTTCCAGGGGTTTTGGGTGCGGACAGGAAAGAGCCGGGATACGTTCCTGGAGATGGTTCATTTGGGAGGTCACGTTTCCCAGTGAACCTTTTCCTCTGTGCAAGACCCTCCATAGCCTGAGGAAGTCCCCCTCAAACAGCAATTTGAATGCCTGTACAGAGCAGCATCTCCTGGAGACTCAGGAGCTCAGCCTACGCTCAGATCAGTCGACTCAACGTGTATTTTTAAGTCTACAACCACAGTGAGATTTCGCAAGACAAATTTTCTGTACATATTAGGGAGCTGTCAGGAAACAGCCACTTTCACGTTGCAGCTGCCCCTGGGGACGCTGGAGCTGTCGGAAGCGCCAGGACTGGGAGTGGGGAGCAGGGAAACGCTGCGTGTGGCTCATCTCTAACCCTTCTCTGACCATTCCAGGGCAGGGTCTCCAGGTGCTCCTCAGCACACGTGGACAGATCTGCTGCCCAGCAGCTGGGATGTGTGTGAGGGCACAGAGACAGCTCACAGCCCCAAGGACAGGAAGGGAAGGAGGCATCCAGGGGCTCCACAGAGCCCAGCGTGCAGCAGGGAAGTTTCAGTGGGAACAGGCAGGACTCTCCCCAGGGGCATCACTCAGTGACACCAATGGGGCAGTGAGGACTAAACAAACACTGCTTTTCCCAACCTGCAAGTGAGAAAAATGTGTTTATACACATTTTCACATGGCAGTCTGGCTTCCCTCTCTTCTTCAAACCAAGAGGTATTTAAAGAGACACCAGGAGCTCTGTGATATGGGCCCATCTGAATTCTGTGGAGCTCAAGGTGCTTCATAGACCCGAGCACCCTGTGTGACACCTGAGCAGCACCTCAGTGCTGCAGAGACACAAACCACAGGCACAAACAGGTCATGCCCTTCTAACAGGGGAACAGCAAGTCAACAGTAGTCAGAAAATGAAGACAGATGCCTTGACAACCTCTGTTTTCCAGTGTAAACATGACTCCAAGAGCATACAGAGAGTATTAGATTTAGCACCCAATAAAACAAGATTAAACATTATGGGGATTTCTTTAAAAATCACCTTTCATGGGCATTTTTATGCAGGTACAATTTTCTGATGTATGGAAAATGTTCACTTCGTGAAAGAGCACACAGATCTCTGATCTCTTTCATCATTTCTCATTAAAAATCAGGAGCTGTGCAGGGTTGAAAGTTCTCCAAGATTTTATTAAATTGGGCAATGCCAGAGGAGAAATAACAAATATGTTCACAGGGATAAAGTTTTGCTCTCATTATGGACTTCATTCTCCCCTCTCAATGTTGGGTTTCCTTTCTTTCCCTCTGGCACTTTCTGGCTCTTTTTCATTTTGATGTTCATAGTCTTAATTTAAATCTAGATGCAGTGTAATCTTTGCTATGCCATATCATATACAAATCTTGTTTGGAAGTTGTTTTTTTTTATGCCAAGGAATGCCTTTCATAAAATTCTACCTGAAATGTTCTTCACTCTTAAATAACAGAGTTACAAAGTCAGCATAATGGTAGCAAAAGAATGTGAGAGGGAGAAAGGAAAAAAAGGAAATTAAACAGGTAATAAAAGAGATTTTCAGATGAGATTTGGAATCAAAAGTAGTGCCAGGAAGGCATTTCAACAGCAGGGAATTGCAGAGGAGAAGGTTCTAGTATAAATCCTACAATAGAATAGAGTGTACAGGCAAAAATTCACAAGTTATACAGAAAAGCAGCAGGGCCAGGGTAATTTGGGGATGAAAAAGCTGCCTAGAGAAGGATGTGGCTGCACCCTATGGCATGTCAATAAAGGAAGGGGCATGGGAAGTGTGTGGAGAAAGGCAAGAGTTCACAATTAGGCACCAATACTCAACTAAATCCCTGTCTAGGACATCATGGAGGTGGGAATCTGGGACAGGAGGATGTCCAGGCTCTGAGCACAACTGGCAAAGCAAAGAAATCAAGAATGGGCAGCCAGTAAAACTGTGCTTTTAGACTAATCACCCTCAGAAGGAGATTACACTGCATGGATGGCTCCCATTCACAGCAAACCTCATTTAATTCCAAATAGTTATGAAAGATAAAGCCCAGCTGCAGTACTGACACATGCACAGCCTATCAAGGTATGAGAGGGAGGAGGCCAGAAAAAAACACAGTACTTGTGTAACACTTCCAATCCTGCAATCACTGCAGTTAATCCCCAAGTCCCTTAATCACAACTCATCAAGAAAACAGAGTTGATGAAATCAGAAGAAATATTGATTGAATAACTCTTGAGATGGGATTGGAGATTTTTGTAGCACTACATTGTTAAAAATGATCAGCTTCTAATAACATCAGGTATAATAACCCACATGGTTTTAGTAGCTCCCTTTATCCATTTTAACTACAAAATCACTGATTATCATAACCTGTCAATCTCAAGCAGGTTTGGAAAACCCATTGAAACAGAAAGCAATTCATTAAGCCTGCAAGATAGCAACAGAAATCAGCAAAGCAATAATTTTGAATTGTCCTCATCAACATTTTCTAAAACAAAAAGAACTCCAAAGTGGAACACACAATTTGAAAGTGTGATTTGACCAGCAAAAGGATAAGTAAATCAGTAAGACCTTCACTAGACTTTCAGTTAAACAGAAGAGCAGCTAGGTTAAAGAAGATACAGAGAAAGTTTAAAAAATTCTTTTCTTTCTTAAAGATTTGATACAAAATCCACAACAGCCTCCTGCTGTCTGTCTTCACAGGGTTTGTCAGGAGCTAAATCATGTGCTTCCAACACAAAACTACAAGAAATACTGTGGTAAATCCATTCTATGTCAGCACTGATGCATTATATCCATGATTTGAAATTATAAAGTATCCCTAATGCACTATTTTATTGCTTTTATAGATCAAATTTAAAGTGACATTACATTTCTGGTAACCTACTACACAAGATCTTGTATTAGCCCTGTTCCTGTGCACAATGCAATGTACTCCTACCACAGATCACAACAAACACTTCCAAAAATATCCCCCATGCCTGGAGTTTTCATCCAGCTTTTCTGAAGACTGGCCTGTTGTGGTTGTTCCCTTTCCAAAGCAGCAGTAACCTGCAGTGGTCTAGAACTGTATTTTTCACACTGAACTCAATCCAGAGACAAACTTGGGTCGTGAGGATGGAGATTTCAAACCCATGGAAATCCAGGCACTTCTGAAAAGCTTGGATTTCAAATACTCCTATTTTTCTGGCAAGTCCCAGGATTAGTGAAGGTTCATTACAGGATGGAGTTGCTGAACATGGCTCTGGTGGGAGCTCTGCTCTGGAACACTCACAATTAATCCTTGTATGTGCTCCTTGAGGTTCCTCCAGCTGCATTTCCACAGTCACGTCAGATATGTGTGTATTGAAATAAATACATTTCCTTTATGTGTTAAGAACAGGGGCACTAAATGATCCAGTCCCTACAAAAAACAACTTTTAAGCACTTCTAGGGTTAAATACTTCCTACAATGAAAGAGGAAAACGGACAGCAGCACCTACAGACCCTTCCTGGGAACAGACTTTATTGAGTTGTATGAATTTTCTGCTTCCAGATGCATTGGGAGCACAGGTTTTACTACATTTAGAGATTCTTCATTTCCAGCCTGGGTAGGAATCAGGGTTTACAGAGAAATGTGGAAATAATTAAAGTAGGGGGAAAAGCTACTCATGTTTTAATTCCATGCTTAGGTTCATTTGGAGTTTAAGATGAAGGGATGAGTCATCAGTTCTTATTTTATTCAAACTCAGCCCCTGGAGAGTGTTGGATTACACCAAGTTACAGCCTGTGCTCTGGCAAGATCCAGTTCTGTATATTTTGCCATTTTCCTGATCCCTCATATTTGAGAATGAGCCTAAAACCCAGCAGCCCAAACCCAAGCTTGTGTCCTGCAAATCCCCTGCCCTCCCTCCCCTGGGCTGCCATGGCCAGTAACACCCTGCCAAAAGAATGGGCCCTCAGGGGCTCCCAGCGCTGTCTAGGACATGAAGGACTGTGCAGGGCTGCTCCCAGGAGCTGAGGCTTTAGGGTTGTTGGTTGCGACAACTTAGAGGAAGCACTTTCAGAAACACCTGATGTGAAAAGAAAGGGCTGTTTGTCCATCTCACCAGACCCCTTCCCCTCCCCTGGGCATGCTGGTACCTCAGGGTGAAGAGAAGACTGTTGGATGTTGCCTATAAACAGGATTATCCACAACTTCTGAAGTTCAGAGAGTGACCTTTCCTAAAATCCGTGATTTTCTGGCAAAAGCATTTGTAAATTAGAAGGGGTTTGTCTGTGTTTAAAGGTTTTGGTAAGGTCTGGGTTCAGCACTACAGCACCAGGACGTGTTGGGGTTTTCTTTCCAGCCTCCCATCAGGCTGCTCTGGCAGGAGACTGGATAGGGACTGATGGGCTCCTGCCTCTGCCTAGTCTTGGAACATCAAGCAGGTGCTGGGAACACGGACACCCTGCTGAGGACTAGGGTGGCTGAGTCCTTATTTCATTTGCAACCCTTTTTTAGCCAGATATGTTCAGTTCTGACTGCTCCCCAGAAAACACAAGGGATTATACCAAGATAAATCCTCAGCTATTGGAAGTAGCTCAAAAGCAGAGAGACTGAGGTGTCCTTTCCATTCAGATCTATGGGCTTCAAAAATCCCCACAGAAATGTATTTTTTCTATCATATCATCAGATTTAGCAGTGGAAAACAGGATTTCCAAAATGAGAAATAATTTGTTTCATCATTAGAAACTTTTTCGTGGGTTTGCCCAGACCACCTCATAGAATCCAGGAGCACTTTGTATCCATCAGCACACATTTAACTGCCAGTCAGACGTCTAATCCCAGGCAGACAGTGAGCCTGAGCTCCCTCTGCATTCCAAAAAGGAAAATCAGCACCTTGATAGAGCAATTCATCTTTTCCCAAGACAGGCAGATGGATCACGATCACCCTGTGGAGACTTAACTTCCCTGCATGGTCTATAGAGGGAACTCAAACCCAGCTTAGCTGGGCCAGCCTGTGCCTGGATGGTGCTGGGGGAGTTGAGTGAGCAGTGAACACACAGCTCCATCACTGCACAAATCCACCTGGATCCCCAAAAATGCACAATGAACCTGCATATTTCAGGCAATACTTGTAAAACTTCCCTCATGACACGGCACCTGAGGCCTGGTCTGAAAAACACTCCTGAAATCAAACTCTCTTTGGCAGGAGATGAGAGAAAGGATTACCTCATGTGCTACCTGCAAATCAGGGAAGCAACTAGCCATTTGTGTTGGCAACTGAATGGGACAAAATGGATCAGCATATACATAATCATTGGATGAATAATTCTGCACCAAAAATCCCAAAAGAACATTTTTAAAAAATGAGAGAGAAGCAACAGAAGGCACTCGGAGCACCCAGGAAATGCATGAGAAAGTTCTCAGGTCTTGGGTCTCAGGAGACATTTTGTTTTATTTAAAAACTGGAATTCTTTTTAATTGGCCATGCTTCTTAGTTTTCAAATACCATGTAATCTAAAGCCAAGCAGCACCAATAACAAGCACTACAACAGTCAACTGGATCCCATCCAGATGACAATCAATATAATGAAGTTCAGCAGTCTGAACCACCCTCCAGGAAAGGTCACTCACTTGGTAGCCCAGGTTCAGGAACAGCAATTTTCACTTGAGCAAGAAGCAGATGAGAAAGCAGCCACATATTTCAGAGTTGGAGGTTCGATTTACAATTAGAAGATATAAAAGCAAAAATAAGATCAAAGGAGATCGAATGCTGAGGACTCCTGAATGAGTCATATGCCAAAAACACTCCAGTCTAGGGAGGGTGTAGGATGAAGTGCAGCATCACTGATTTCTGCACCTTCAGCACTATAAACAATTCCACTGCTGCTCAAGACTCAAATGTGGTCTATAAACCTAAGAAGACCCAAAGGCTGTTGATACATATCTTGTTAATTCAGAGTAGTCAAAGTTCTCCTAGAACTGTACCCTTCCATTTGCCCAACAGAACTGGATAAATCAGTATAGATCTGATGATGCTTCATCTGCATCATCATCCCTGTACAGACTGTTAACTCCTCGGGCAGAAAGTGAAATCCTGAAAAGCTCAGCAAGTCAAATATTAAATACAATATTCATCACAGCCATTATGTGCCAGCACCAGTTCCATTCCTTGGTGCACCCCAGGGTCACTGGGCAGGATGTTTCAAATTAGTCAGTGCTGTGGCTTTTTGTTCCTCTGATGAATGACATTTGCATGCTGCAGAGGGATCCAGCTCAGCTCCCACTGTGTCACATTCATTTCTCCAATAAAAATCAAACGTGCTGCCAAACCCTGTCCTGTGGGGCCCTCTCTCAGTCTGTTCATCAGGCAAAATTCCAGGAAATCGGGACTTTTCCTGACTAAGCACTTCGTTCTCTGACCCTTTAATGTGATACACAAGAACTACACGAGCAGTGTAATTTACTACTGACACTTTTCTGCAGACAACTCCACACACAGCTCTGCTGCACATCTCAGTGTGAATTCAGCAGCACAACAGGGGTTTGATCCCTCTGGGAGCTCTGAGCACAAACATTTCAGCCAGACTCCTCCTTTGGCTTTTGACCAGTCACTTGAGCAACTTCAGTGTCTCTACCTGTGGCATGGGAGGTGAGGAAAAGTATTGCCCTGTCTGCACAGCAGTTTGAAAAGCAAAAGATAATGAAGGGCACAGCACCCAGCCAGGAATTAGCAGGACATTTAGAAGTGAGGAAAAACGTAAGAGATGAAAGGATGTCTTCTAAGGGGAACAGTGAAGTGCCCTCCAAATGGAGTGCATTTATGAAAGGAAGGCGTGTTTCCAGTGCTATAAACACATATTGAAAATAAATGTCATATATATTAATATATTTAAATATATTTAAAAGAACTACAGATATATATATATATATATAACCCAGCTGTGTAAAATACAGAGTCACAACCTGAGGAGCCAAAAGCACCTTCTTTTTTAGAAGAAAAGGGGGCATACCATGCAGGAAGATGGGACAGAGATGAGATTGGACTAATATTGCCCCTGTTTCCCAAAAGCTTTATGAATATATAAGTATATAAACCCTCAACTTTTACCCACGTCATAAGTTCTCACAATGACGGTTCTTAAATGCAAATTTTGGGTTTCATCTTCAAAGTGAACAAGGAAAGAAAACCAAATACATCAGTGATGTAAGAAACAGGATTCGTTTCAGTCTAAAGCCCAGGTATGCCTTGGATAGGGCAACAAAAAGAGAAGAAACAGAATTTTAGGAAGTAATTCTGCCATGACAACCACTTCATCAATGCCTTTATAGCTTCTCCCAGGCTACAGGGGGATGTGGATTGTGGCAGCATCTCCCCATGGGCAACATATAATTTTTCCAGACCAGGCATTCAGTCCCTCATCTCATCTCATCTCTGCTGCTTTACCTTGCTCACCTCTATACAACCATCCCCTAAACCAGGGACGTTCTAGAGAGCAAACTATTCAAATACCACTTCAGACAAGATATTTCCCAAAGCCTGAGGTGCCAAAGAATTCACTTTTCTCCAGAGCAGAGATGTCAGTGCCCTCTGGAGTGCTCTGACCACTGCAGCTGCCCGAGCTGCCTGCACACACACACACACAGCAACCAGCTGAGGAGGTAACAACAGCTTCTTTTTTGGCAGAAAAGATGCCAAATTGTGCCGGAGGATGAGAAGAATTTAACATCAGAGTAACACTGCCTCTGCTTCCCAACAGCCTTCTGCATTCAGAAATATTCACACATCAGAAAGGACACCTAGAAACTCCACAATCTGAATTTTAATCTAGCCCTTTACTGAGAAGAAAAAACGTATTAATTAAAGTATATCTACAGAAAGCCCCAAGAAGCTGCATTTTAGAAGCAGACCTTGAATTATGCTGTTGAGAAGAGGCAGACAGACAAAGCCCATGGAAAAAGAGGTTAAAACTACAGGTTGAGAAAAAAGGATTGCAGTGGTCCTTTGCCTGGTTGACCCAGGGCCTTGGCCAGGTCACTCCATCTCAGGAAAAAGATGAGAATGTTTAGCTGTTTTAGAGGAATACTGTCAAAGCACATCACAGAGGGTAACACAGAAGGAGCTGCACAAGGATAAAAGTATCAGTGTTCAATTCTCTGACATCAGTAATACCATAATTCTTCCTGACAGGCCAGTGTGTTTGTGGGGTTTTCTGTTCCAAATTCCATTATGCAAGAGAATCCTCAGAATCAAATGAAGGCTTTAAAAATCATGGCCTGTTTAATCCAATCATTTAATCAAGTTAGAGGAAGCAGAAGAGCAGCAGAACGTGGAACAAGAGGCTGAGAAAGAATGAAGACTTAAAAAAAAAAAAAAAAAAAAAAAAAAAAAAAAAAAAAAAAAAAAAAAAAAAAAACCACAAACTCATACCCTGATTGTGGCTTTTCTCAGCTTGGAAAGCAGCTGATTTCTGTGTGTCCTGATCCCTGGCCTTTTTAAAAGCAATGTCACCACTGATGCCCCACTGCAGATGAAGGCTGTGCTCCATGGAGCTTATCCCAGCAGTTCCTCATCACTCATCCCTTCCAACTCAGCAGCACAGACAGCCCAGAGCATCAATCCACAGTGACATTTGGGCTCCAATTATGTATCATTGCATTAAAAGCCCAAAAGCTGATCTTGCAGCATTGCCCTTCCCTATGAAGCCCATTTGGGAGATTCCTAACTGCCTTTTAAAACAAAGCTATGAGGAGAGCTCTCATAATTACAAGAGACTAACCACTTCGAGGGGTAATTTGTGGTGGCTCTTGGTGGGCACTTGCTGCTCTCAGCTGTGTTCCTGGGTCTTTTGAAGCTTCTGTTGAATAAGAATTTTAACTGCTCTGTAGCAGAGGCTCAGCCCTCTCAGCCTACATGAAAGCTGGCAATTACACAGCTGCAGACAACACAAAAAGCCTTTAAGAAAACCACACATTTACTTTAATAACACCTCTGCCTTCTCCCTGCTTGGCACACCAGGTGCAGTTTGAAAGGTGCAGATCCTGCAGGGGAACAACAAGGGAAGGGAGGACAATTCCACCCTGGATCCTGCAGAGTGAGGTGAGTGTGTCAGGGCTGTTCCCTTTCCCCAGCCACCTCCTGAAACTCCTTCTCTTCTCCCTGAGCCCCAATCCCCCAAAGCCAGCCCTGCAGGGGCCCCATGAATCGTGCTCATGTTCCTGCAGCACTGACCTTCTGTGCAGCTCCTGTTAATTAACAGGATTTGCATTTTCATGGGGCATAACTCCACTACACACGTTGTTCCACCACCAGGGGCCCGTGTAATTCCCTGGTTGGAGGGCACAGAGGGGGATATTAATGTCCATTTACCTGGGTGAGATAATTCAGGGGCAGGGTGGCACTTCTGCCAGCCCAGGGACATGGCTGTGGTTGCCCAGCCATCCCTCTTCCCAGCAGTGCAAAAAGCACCCAAACATTTAGGTTTTCAACTTTTTTTCCCCTTTCTCCCTTATCCTCTTTTCCCTGCTTCTTCCCTCTAAATATGTCCATTTCCCTCTTCCTTCCCAGTGTTTTTACAACAACACATTTAACATGAAATACTCCCATGATGTTCCACTACCCTTCACCACATCATCTGGCAGAGACAGCCCTGCCCCTGACTTCAGTTTGAAATCAGAAGCACAGTAAAACAGGAATTAAATTTCATGTTTATAGAGATCCTTGCTGTTAGACAGTCACTACTTTTGAGGTCATAGAATCATAGAATGGTTAGGGTTGGAAGGGACCTTAAAGACCATCTAATTCCAACCCCCAAATATCTTCTTTGCCTTTATTCTTCCACTTGACTGAGAACCTTTAAGTTGCTTAATTCTTCAGCACTGGACATAGCTTTACCCTTGAACAGAGGAGTTTTTTCTTCTGCTCAGCTTGAAAGTTAGTTTTAACTGATTAACTCAGACATGCTCCAGAAAGATTTTCTTTTAATTCAATTTTTAAATTAAGAACATTGTGTTCGCATTAGGAAGAGCAATAGGGGGGGGGGGAGGGGGAAGGGTTGATTCTCAATAATTATTAAAAAGACCAGAATTTCAGTTAAATTCATGACCCATAACAGGAAGGGTAAGAGAATCCAATTACATCAACTCTTGCTTCCATCAGATGCTCCATGGGAATAAAGATGATCACATGTGTGAGTAGAAATTGCAATATGAGATCCCACATTAAGATGTTGGCTCTGAACTGCAGTAAGAAGCTTTGATTTTCTGCCACTTTCCCTGACAAGGGATGCACTTCTCTCCCCTAATTCACACAAAATCAGTATTTATCACCGAGGTTTCCTTTGGGTTAAGAGATACCAAGAACCCATTACAAGCACCTTATTCTGTATCCTCCCAGTGGGCATTAAAGATTTGTGATTTTGCCATCAGCTCAGCTGGATCGTGATAAGGGGAAGCAGAACTGTGCCAGCCACTCTATAAATGGAATTGTCAAGACAGAAAAAAACCCCAAAAACTAAAAAACCGAACCAACAACTAAATATATGCTGTTCAACAGGATGAGAGATGGAGAAAATTCTCGACTGTCGTTGTGAGGAGTAAATGGGTATGTGTGTGCACAGTGTTCATTGATTTATAAAGAGAAAAAAAAAAAAAGGAGAAGAAAATAAATATTTCCCTTTCATATTTGTCTCATTGCAGGGATTTCATCTCACTGCCACCATCTGGGAGCGGCACATGAGTTGAAAGGCTCTGCCTGTTGCAGGAGGGGGTGGGGACAGCACCACACCATCCCTGTGCAGTGATATTTGCTTTAATATCCTACCCGGGCAAGCAGAAAAGGCCAAACTAAAAGTACTTCTGCAAAATGAAAGGGGTGAAATTTAAGGGGTTACAGCTCAAGAATCAGCTGCAGTATAAATTTATAAGGCCAGATTTCTGCAGCTTGCACCTTTGTTTTGTCACACACACATCCCCTCATGCAACAATAAAGATGTACTCAAAGACTTGTAAATCACAACAGCGATTGGGAAACACTTTAAAACCCTCTACTGGGGTACAAATATATGAGTTGGGACTCACTATCACCCACCTGGTCTACTCTACATCCTTTGCTGCTGTTTTCCTGCAAAAAGGCAATTTCATCAAGGGAATAACCAGCAAAAAAATCTCTGGTGAAATATTAGGAATATAAAATCCCCTATTTTGAGCTAAATAGTCCTGCCCCAAAAGGCAATATTTTTAATAAAGGGAACCTCTCCAAATGTGATGATTTACTGATGCTGCTGCTCTACTGGAGCTGGGAATTTCTACACAAGAAGACAAGCAAACCTGATCACATTTTCTGAGGTATTTAAAAGCCCACTATTCAATTCCCAGGTGCTAAAATAGCATCACTATTAAAATCTAAATATGAGAACACTAAGAATAACCTTTTTCTGCAAGAAAACATAGAAGAATATTAACTAGACAGAATCGGTTCACACTGGAATTTTACCACTTTCAGATTGATGCTCTGTGCAAAAAAACCCACATAGATACTTCATTTGCAAGGGCCACACTGGATTTTCTACACAGAGAAAATGGACACATTTACTTTGAAAATTGTTTTGAATGTTACATTTCTAACAGGATGGAGACTTTTATTTACCCTTTACTCATAAACAAGCCCAGTAACTTTCTGAGAATCTTGCTAGACTGTAATAATGGAGCAATTATACTCATATTTAATTTATGATGGAAGCCAAAAAAGCCACTTTCACTGCTTGAATTTCCAGTACTTCTGTTAACTTGCTGTAAGCCAGCCCACAGAGTGACAGGGCTTGGTTTTCCTCTTGTTTCAAAAAGTAACATAACCAACCAACTAAACTCCAGCATCAAAGCTCATCCAGGCTGTGACAGCAGTGACATATGTCAGCACTGACTGAAAAAGAAAAGCTATTGACCACAAAAAACAAAATAGGGGTTTTTTTTCCCCCAAAAGGAAATACTTGTTTCTTCGTAAGGGCAAGTCATTTTATATAAAAGAATGGGAGAAAATTATTCACATGGTTTGACCCCAGACAAACCCAGGCAGCTGCAACCAGACCTCAATGAAATTTAAAGCATCCATTTACCTCCAGCCCACTGGGAATAATTGATCATAAGCAACATGAATAAAGGTGCTCAGCATCGTTCCTGTCCTCACTTTAACTCGGGCACAGACTGCCAGAGGAGACCTGCCTTCAGAAATGGAGGCGATTTTCCAAAGGACAAACACACTTTATAGAAAAATGTCTAGTTCCAGGGGATTTTTTTAGGTTTTGAAAAGGATTTTCAGATAAATAATGGCAATGCACAATTACTGTCCTGTTTTTCTCACAGAGGTTCTTCCACTGATGCAAGGGCTGAGAAAATAAAGAGAATAGCTGGATGAACGAGTCAGAAATCAGCAGTGGAAGGAAAGGGAGATAGCAAAAAACCATTACCTGACAGCAGAGAGATACAGAGCTCAGCGTTTTTATCAGTGTTTGACTAATGGAACTTCAAAATTGGCCCCAGGAGGAAGGGAAGGAGGTCAAGGCCAAACAGTGACACTGAAAAGGATGCTTGTGAAAAAACACTGAGCTGCCAGACCCCACTCAGGGCTCTCAGACACTCAGAAATGCCTGGGCTCAGGCACTTTGCTATTCTCAGTATAACATTTCACCCAGGGCCTGTTCGAAATTCATAGAAATCAGAACAAAATTCATGTTGTGCTTTGATACACAAAACATACACCCAGGGTTTAGTCTCATCCCCCAGAACAGGCAACACTTCTGGTTATTAAGTGACTGGTTGGTTGTTATGCAGCACATCGACTCTGACCTGCAGAGAAGCAATCCCATGGGATAACAGCCATGGGCATCTCTTCAGGAGCCTGGGCACCACTGCAGAGGCAGAGCAAGGCAGGTTTTGGTAGGAGGGCAAGTTTTTGCAAGTGAGAAACAAGATTTTCTCTTCTTAAAGCTGTTTCTTAATTCAGCAATTCCTAAAGTCCGTCAATTTAAACCTTCATACTTCCCTGGTCCTAACCTGGTCCACCCCATACTATTTCTCTTCTTGTCTAACCCCTCTCCCCTGGTTTTCAGATGTGGTGACATCAACCTGCCCTAAGCAGCTACCATAGGAGAGGGAAACCACTTCCCACTGCCCACTTCATTCCTAATGCTTAAACAAAAACACCTTTCTGCTTGGAACACCTCTGTTTTCCCTTTCTCATTTCCTGCATTAATATTAAAACAAATATTTAAGAAACTTTGTCTTAAATGCAGTGTTAACCACAGCTGTATTAAAATTAGCAAAGGGTCAACTCATTTATGCTTCTAGTTTTTAAAACAGACATGCACTAGTGAATTATGCACTGACCACGCACACCCCACAGCAGCTGCACCCTTTAGAAATCCCAGGTTTTTGCAAAATAGGAAAAAGCCCAAGGTCAGTAGAGGGCAGCCCCGAAACCCTCTGCATCCACTGACCCCTCTGGTGCATGTTCTGAGGTCTGAGATCTGGTCCTTGACCAGCAGAGTCAGTGACAACTGACAAGGCTGACTTTAAACCAGATAAAGCCTAATTTTAAACCCCATCAACACAAGTGCTGTGATAACACTTCTAAATAACCTCTTAAGCACTATTGTTCCCCTCCTGGGCTCTCCATCCCTAAATTGGTATGACTGGGGAGTTTAGGATGCTTCTGAAATGCTTTAATGGTCTTTAGTTTTCCATTTTCTTCCCTCACAGAGCTCTTCCCTCTCACTGAGTCAATAGAATAATGAGGAGACTGTTCTTAGGTTTGAAGCTGAGTAAGTGACATTTCTATTCATTATTTATGTGCCTTGAAATTCTCATGAATACCACCAGTGATAAACACCTAATTTCTATCAATTTATTTCTAGATCACCATCACATACAAAGTGTGCTGCAGGTAGCAGCTCAATCCAATATTTATGAAGTGATTTTTCTTTCAATGAATATATAGAAACTCAGTGTGGTTACAACTACAGCTATTCTTTGAAATTCCAAACTGGGGACACATTGAGTAGAAACACATCTCTATTGGCACTTACACGACAGCTTGAACACGTCATAATCTTTAAAAAAAAGCTCCAGTCACGTTGTGTTGTGCATAATTAGCTCTACATAAAGGTTTGGTTACTCTGTGGAGTAAGTTCTGTGTCTTGGAGCAGTGTAGTATTGCACCAGCCATCACTGTCAGCATCCCCCGGGCTGAGGGCACGGTGACCTCTCTGACAGCCACAGGCAGAGATTTCAGAGGTGACAGCAAAGAATTTAAGTCCATGCACAAGTGAGCAGGTGGGTCAGGGGGAGGTTTGTATCAGCTCAGCACTGCAGGAAGCTGGGCAGGTGTCACTCTGGCCATCTGAGAGACCTCCAAGGCCAGCTCGAGGCACAGCTCTGGAACAGCCTGTGCTGGTGTCAAAGGCACGGACAGGCCAAACCTGTAATTGGATTAAACCTTGCTGGGAAGCTTCTCTGGGTTGAACTCCACCTGCTGCTCTCAAACACTGCAGTCACAGGGTGTCCATTCACAGCGAGGCCAGACAAAGGGCTGGGGAACTCATGCAGTTCAGGATTTTTAATACTTCCAGAAGAAGGTAAGGAAGACAGGGGTCTACATGCTGGATTTTGTTGGACATCCTGGATAACTCCAGCACATTTAGGAAGTTTAGCCACAGAATTCATGGCTTTCATGTCCTTTTTTACAGGACTTTGTTGTAGGTCATTGCACAAGAACACACAATTTGGAATGCGTTGGTAAAATAAAGGGCAGTAACTAGAACTGACACATTTTAGGCTGCAGTTACTGATAAAGAATAATAACGAATGAATGAAATACAACTCTGCTGTACAGATAACATGGGAAAAAATGGTGCAAAGCTGAATAAACAGCAGCATTTAATGACTGCCTTGACAACAAGCTATACATTTTGCTCAAATCAAAGACTAGAAATTACATATGACTGCAGATTAAAAAACAAATTATACCTTTCACTACAGCCTCTGACAATTCCACAGGTCTCTAAAACCCTTTTTTTTTTTCTCCACATTTTAAGAATCATCACAGTTCTTCTGTAGAAAGTTGGAGGTCACATTGCACTTTAATGAAAATCGGAGAATCACAGAATGGTTTTGATTGGAAAGGATCTCAAAGCTCATTCAGTTCCAGCCCCTGCCATGGGCAGGGACACCTTCCACTAGCCCAGGTTGCTCCAAGCCCTGTCCAGCCTGGCCTGGGACACTTTCAGGGATGGGGCAGCCACAGCTTCTCTGGACAACCTGTGCCAGGGCCTCCCCACCCTCACAGGGAGGAATTTCTTCCATATATGCAAGCTAAATTTCCCCTCTCTCAGTTTGAGCCCATTCCTCCTCTTCTTATCACTACAGTTCCTGACAAAGAGACTGTTCCTCCATGGACACTTCAGAATTTTCTGCTCACACTGACAGGATTTTTAATTACTCCCCTGCAGGATATTTCCTGCTCTGTTCCAGCCATGCCCACTTGCCAGTTGTGGGGTCAGTCCAGAACTGCCTCTCTATCTCTGCTGGGAGCCCAGGGCACATCCCTGCACTGACTCACATCACACAGCAGCCTAAAAGCCTTTTGGGTCCAGTCAAAGCCCAAAGCCAGGACCTTCCAAACCTGTTGGATACCTTGGCAAGTTTTGACTCTCAACCTTTGATCCAAGCACCACTCAGTGATCTAACAGCACCCTCCATCTAAACCCTGCATTATTCATCCTCTGAATCTGCACAGCCAAAGGAACCTTGTTAATACAGGTGACTAAAAGAACTCAGGGCAGCTCACACTGAAATTGTGCAAGAGGATTGATGGGATTTTAATACCGAATCTAATTTAAACTCTCATCCAGCCCCAGACACAAAGCAAAGGCTGATGTACATCTGAGAGCCCACAGCTCTTCCCTACAACACTGCTGCTCTCCAGCCTGTCCCAGCTTCTCCCTGACCCCACTTAGCCAGCAGCAACCAGCAGTGGCCACAGGCAGTTGTGAGTTATTTTCCTCTGAATCTGACAAACTTCTCTCTGACTCAGCCTGCTCTTCATTCCAAAATAGGGAAGAGGAAAAGCAGCCAAGCCGAGGAGAGGAGGAGGAAAGGGAGGAGCAGGCAATGGATCTGTTTTTGGAAAGAAGAGCAACAGGAAACTCAGAAGTCCCTGAGTCCCAGGTAGAACATTTTTGATCTTTCCTTCCCCACTGAATTCAGAACTCACAGGGACCTTGGGATAACAGTGGAGCAGAATCAATGGGCACAGCATTCTTCTGGCACGAAGGCAGAAGTAGTGGGTAATTACACTAAAGATGTTTTTGGCACACATAGCCACCACCCATGAAGACCATGGTCAGAAATCTTGGCAATCAGCACAGAAAAAGATCTAAAGGGGAGAATTTCACCCTAAAAATGCCCCAGTTTGTGGCAGGATCAAATGGAGGAGACACTGCAGTCCTTATTTGATAATTTGCTCTTTTCTCTCCCCCTCTGAGCACATTACAAGAGTAAATCCTCCCTCCCTCAGAGTGATTTGTATAAGAAAATCTCTGTGCCCAGCTCTGCAGTCACTCAGCGTCCAAACCTGGGGCTGCTGTGAGCTGGCTCTGGGACTGATGGAACCTGGAAGCTGTTAGCAAGAGAAATGAGCTAGAAAACATCCATAATGAGAACATGACCAAAAATAACGTATCAAAACGAGAATCCATCCATCCCAACAGGAAGGCAGCAACAAAACACTCTGTGTGCTCCTTAAACACCCTGCAGCAGGCAGTGCTTTCTCTCTGGAGTCCTCCTGCATTGAAGATCATGTTCAGAAAACTGAACAAGGATTTGTAGTTTGGCTCTCACTTCATGTCTGCCACTCACTCCCCTCTGTGCCTACAGAGATGCCAACCAGGCCCTTTAGAAAACCCTTTAAGGACTTGGGGCACATTTTGCTTATCTAAATGCCAAAGCTACTGCCTGTGTCCAGCACTTGCTTCCTGAGGGGACCATTTCTCCAGGGAAAGATGCCCTCAGCCTTCCCAGGGCTGTTTCATTGCAGTACAAGGGGCTTGGAAAAGTCTCTTGTTCCCTTTCTACCCGTGGGGCCTCACAAAGGGTTTGAGAGGCAGCTGAGCCCTTCCTTCCATGGGAATGTTGTTCCCACCAAAGTTACAGAAATTCATGGGTCCAGGTCTGGTGGTCCCAGGGCTAGCACCCAAGTGGTGTGATTGGACTTTGGGCCAGTCTTCCAGAGGGATGGGGGGTAGAAAACAGCTATACAAAGGAAGAGAAAATTAGGAAAGGGCTATCAGGTGAAAATCCCTGGGCAGGGCACAGAGTCAAGGAGGCCAGCGTGGAGATGAAGGAGCCCAGAGGAATATCAGTGCAGACCTTGGAACTGGCAGTGGAAGGGTTGGCCGTGACAAGCAGCTGGAGTTGGATCTCAGGAGAGCCCAAAAAATGGAATTTCCTGTTCCTCAAGTGTGGATGTAAATAAACCCCACTGACACTCAGCTCATGGCAGATGTTCAGCAGAATCCCAAAACTGCACTGAGCACCAGGTTCATGTGTTTGACCCCAATGTTCCCCATGGACAGAAGGGATGTGGGGAGGCAGGAGGGACACACAGGGAGGACAACACCATCCCTGCACTGCCCCACAAAACAGACCACTCACTGCAGGCCTGTTGCCATAACAACCATAAGAAATGTCCATAAATAGAATATCCTCTGCCAGCAGAGGATCATATTGGCAGAGATTTAACTCCAATTTCTTACAATGCACCTGCTCCTTAAATACCCACATAGGTACACACATACATGTATAATCAGAATATGCATAAGTGAATACATATCTATTCACACAAGAACTATAGTCAGAGGCACTTACAGCTGTGTGACTACCCAAGCTATGAGGACAAGCACTCAGTTCTGTGGTCTCAGGTCCTCTGCTCCTCCTCTGTTCTGAGAAAGGCATTTGTTTAAGGTTTGTGGCCTTGGAGCCCTGCATAAGTCAACTCTGTCCAGGGAGAAATCACCAAAGCTTCTTGCTGCCTCTCTTGTTCAAGTAGCAAAAAAGATGAAGGGCTGTGCCACTTATTTCAATAGAATGTCAAAAAAATACTGAGAGTGCCCAGATAAGAAAGCAATTTCTCTGGCAGGAAAGAAGCAGGGGATTCTTGACAGTATTTGCAGATCCCAGACACAAACAGAGAGGTTCTTTCTCAGATTGCTGTGTGATGCAAGAGACCTTTACCACATCCTTTCAGTGAATATCTGCATCTTAAACCTCCAGTGACAACTCAGGGGTTTAGTCAAAAAGACATCTATTACAGAAATCACATTATCTTTTTTTTTTCCCCTTATTTTTATTTCTGCACTTCAGTTATCACAGCAGCGAGAGACTTCTGAACTACACTCCCCTGATAACTGTAATAGCTCCCTCCAGTCACTGCCATCAGGGCTCCCTGAGAGGAACTGAACACCTTAAACTCAACCCCCTTCCAACACAATGACAGTCATTGTTTTCAAATCCTACCTATTGCCAGCACTGATGACACCTCTGCCTTCCAGCACGCGGGGAAGTGACACCACCAGAGCTCCCTGCAGCCCCTCACCCCCCTGTGACACCACCCCTGAGGCAGCAGAGTAACCCACTCCCCCTCCCAAATCCTTGTGTGGAATAAAGATGTGAAAATAGACACCCCCCCAAGCAAGGGGAGCTGCACATGCAGGGGTTTGCAACTCTGGGACCACAAGCGCTTGTGAAAGGATGGTGGTGGCTTTCACACCCAGGAAACCAGCCATGCAAGCAGATTTATTAAAAAATAATGGTGAAGCAAATGAAAACTTTGAGCTCTCCGGGCTCAGCTCGAGCTCAGGGCTCTGCTGGCAGGCTCCTCTCTTATCCTACATCTGGGGCTGTCTGATGGCTCTGGTGAAAAGCAGCGAAAACCCTCAAGGGTCACTTTATCTTCTTGGCTGTTAAAAATTGCTTCATTAGGTGAGGAAAACAATGCCATCAGTCCCCTTCCTCCTTCCCCAGCTTTCTCTCACTAGTGTAAAACCTCCTGGATTCTATTCCTAAGGTTTATTGTGGAGGCAAGTGCCACAACCCACAGGATTCAGGGGGGAAACTGAGGCACAGGAACTTACCTCGCATATCTGCAGGAGGGTCAACTGTGACACAGTCAGGGATTGACCACAGCACTGTGTTACCCCCCAGATCTCACTGCTCACCAGCACAACCCACCTCCCAGCTGGGGCTGGAGTGATCTCTACTATGACTAATAACTCTCTCTCCAAAGTCCTCACGTCTCACCTGCACCAGGAAATCCACTGGGATAAATGGAGATTAAAAAAAAAAAAGCTTCCCCAGGACCTGATTGCACCCCTAACATTTACTCCTGGACACCTGCAGCTGCTTTAATCCTCCTGATGTTGGGCTAAACTTCAAAATAAACAACACTCTGTATTTTCCACCACCATTAAATGTAATGAATGGATGCAACTAATCAACCAAAGGTAAATCCTCTGGCAGAGAGTCCACAGCAATGTAAATTTTTGTCTATTTTTTGACGATATTTTATTTACTTGGCACCTTTGGCTTTGTTTTTTATTCATCCTAATCTTTTTATCCCCCAAAATCTGTACTGATTTCATTTCAAACTCAGCTCTTAATCTCATTTAATACATGTAGATGCTAGACATTTCATATTTTAGTTGCCTGGGAAGTTCACAAAACCAGCTTTTTAGAACCTCATCTTTCATTTAAATATATTTCAGATTCTGTTCTCAGTACACTCACTCATTTGGTTTGCTGCACTCTGAGTCTAAATAATTGTGTATCACAACAAACCTGTGACTACAGGGCAGTAAATACTCAAGTTGCTCCTGCAAAGAGCTGATTCCCAGATTTTGGGTGTCTGATTTGGAGCCTCCAAGGTCTTCAAATGAGGGTACAATATTGGCACATGATAAGGCTCCTAATTTGTGTGTTCAGTTCCTCTGGACACCTTCAATTGGCTTTTTATTTTCCCCATAGCAACACCATTCATGCATCCACTGCCATTAACTGCACTTGTTGATTAATAAAGTTATCATGTGTATGTTCTACTGAAAAACTGCATGAAAAAAATCAGAGCACAGGTATTTGAGGGAGGAAGGAAGACTAATGTGAAAAATCTGAGCCCTCCTTTTCCCAGCAGCACCAAGTTGCATCAAGTGTTTAAAGCCAGCTAAAGTCAGGCATGTAAAGCAGCAGCAAAATCATTTTTCTATACAGTCAAGAGATTTTTATCCAAGGACCACTGAAGAGCTTTCCCATGACATATAATATGATCTCAAAAAAGAGAATAAATTCTGGTCTGAAACCCAAAACATTTCTATAAGAGAAACTTAAAGTAGGGGCAGAACATGTTGTGCATTAAAATTGCAACGAGATATATTGCTGGGCCACAGGCTTGATATCAGAGGTCTTTGAAAAGGCACTTGCAGTGCCAAGAGGTCCTCATAAGGTCTAGATAAAATTAAAAAATCAGCTTTACATCAGAGCTAAAAGAGCTCATTAGTGTCATGTGGCTCTCTCGTTCCCAGTGGGCAACCAACACACCCACGTGGGTGGGCAAGGGCTGCAAGTCCTGCCTGCACTCTGCTCTTCTCACAGCTCAGCTTCTCAACTGGGGCACAGGGGAAGAGAAAAAACTTAGCTGGGAACTGATTCGTGGGTGAAAAGTCAGTAACTAATGGAAAGCAGCTTTATCCCTCTTCACACAATGATATTTTTGTTAGCAGATAATTCTCAGGTTCTTCAAAATAGAAGTTTGCTGAAGCAACTCCACTGGGACCCCACCAGCAAAATTCTGAGTTATTTGTCAGTGACTGTTCTGGTTAAACAGATTTTCTGCCAGATCTCTGCTAAAAAATCAGGAGCTTCATGAAGAGGCCTCCTCAAAATAGTGTGGTACAAACTTGCCCTCTGCAGTTAATGTGCTGCAACAAACTTCTCCTTTCAAACTGACCTCAGCAGGGCCTTTCCATGGGAGAAATGAATTCCTGTATCCCTGCAGGGATCAATCTCTTCAGCAGTGACTCCTCCTTCACACACCTCCAGGCTCACTTCAAAGTTTACACCTCATTTCGTATCAATCCGTCACCATGTAAAGCAAAGTGCAAAACACCTACTTAAGGCGTAAAAATTATATACACCAAGTAAGTGGGTTAAATAATATATTTATCAACAACAATTCTTGTAGAGAAAGGAAAAAAAACCACAGTCACATTTTGTTATAACAGTGGGATAAGTTATCCCTGATTAAAAATATCTACATGAATTGAAAACAGTGATAGAAAACAGAGTGGACAACTCTTACCAGACCAGAAGCAGCTCACAAACTACAGGTCACAGCTTGGAGAAAAACAAGAACTTCTACAGATCAATATCAGGAACAAGTAAAACCCATGTCAGGTTTTGATTTTGCAAAACCACTGGTAATCAGACCAAGAATCCTTCTCATCTCAGAACGCAAAGTTCAAAGGAATATTCTAATATTGATTTGCCTGTAAACATCTCCCTCAGAACAGAAACCTGAACAGAATAAAGCCAAGTACGTGAATCGTGAAAATAAAAGAAAATCTCTAAAGAAAAAGTTTTATTTCTTAATAAAGTGAAAACAACATGAACAAAACAAAACCAAACAAACATAAAAACAAACCCAACAAAAAAAACCTCCAACAAATCAACAACTTAAAGAGAGAAACACAACCACAGAAGAGAAGTTTTTTGAGACCTGAATTGATATGTGAAAAATTGAAAGTCTTGTTGCACCAATTACTTACAAAACATGTGGTTTTATCTGCCTCTTACTTTGACCCCAGACTTTAAACCAGACTGGTCACATCTACCTGTGGCCTTCACATGAGCATTCCATGCTTGAATGACAAACTGCCCCGGAATCTCAGCAGGGCTGAGAAAGCACCATCCCACACATATTCTGTGCATGTGAAGGTGCACAGTGGAAAACATTTTTGCCCTAAAAGAAGTCATTTTTAAAGTAAAATTCTTCCCTAGCACTTTGCAGTTGAAATATGCTCCTGCAAGAACTAATCCATCCTTCATTTTGAAGAGAGAGAGAATAAAATCAGAGAGAAATGTTGATTCCTGTAACACAAATCTGTAACACCAAAAGTCAGTTGTAATTTAATTAGCAGCTATGGCAGATTAGAAGATTTGTGATTCCTCCAATAAGGAGAGATTTTTTTTTTTTTAGGAGCAATTAACACAAGACCACATGTGAGGCCTTGAAATTTAGAGAGAACAAAGGTAGGAGGTGGAGATGAAAATAAAAATCCAGGAAGTGGAAACAAGTAAGTTGTTTTCTAATTTTTAACACAATTGTCCTTGCCTGGGGGAAGACAGGTTACTGTTATAAGCAGATCAAAGGAATAAAACTGGTGCAAAGCTTCCTCATGTGCAGAATGCAATTCCTGTTATCAGTGTCCCTCTGTTTAGAGAAAAGTTGTTTACTCATTTAAAAAAAAAATTACTGGTAGCAACAATTTGGAGGGTTCGTGAACTTTTATTATTTGTTGCATTCAACAAGCACAGAGAAAGGGAAAGGTCGTGTCTTGACTGGAATAGCTTGTAAGTTAATTTATCAGCAAAACACAGAAGCTGGAGATAAAGACAATCTACTTTTAGTTGCTGTATTTGATTGTTTTCCTTATGGCTTAATAGTGTAAATTAAAAGAGAGCTTAAATGTTAGCACTACTGACAAGATGGCACATCCAAAATAATAAGGAAGCAAATAAAATGATTCATGTGGAATTTTGAAATATCTCAAAATATGTCAACCACCAGATGTCACAAAACCTGCAAGGGATGATGCACTGCAGGGAGAAGGGCAAGGCTCTGGCAACAGCACAGCAAGGCAGGAAATCACCCTACAAGTCTCTGTAAATCTCAGAGTCTTGGAATAAAGGGAATAAAACACACTTAAGGCAAAACAAACTGAGATTTTCTCTGCCATCATCTACCTCAAAGAAGTGATGTGTGTCCAAAAGCAGCATCCTGAGCATGACAGAAAACACAGCCCATCTGAGCACTAAAAAAAAGTATTCAAAAATATATAGTTTGACCTTAGATAAGCACTTAGATAAGCACTGACAAGGTCAGTATGTTCACCATCACTCACAAATTTTACAGAATTCTACATTTATTTTTGTTTACATACATACATAGATATATATATATATACACACAAAATGCTCACTGTATTCTCCATGCAACAAATCCCATGTGAAAGACACTCAGAACATCCAGAAAATACTTTCTCTGCTGCCTTTGCCAAATGCATTTTCATGTCCTTATGGAAACACAGAAAATGAGTATGAATTAATTTATATCAAATCTTGATGTTGATAGCAAAATCCTTTGTCTAAGTCGTGACAATCAGTAAAGAACCCAACAAAACCTGACTCTTACTATTAGCTCCAAGAAAAAAAGGTTCAAATTTTAGCTGAAATAAAGATTAAATCCCATTGCGCACAATAATAGATCTGTTTCAAGCACCATGAAAAAGAATACGTGCATTTCCCCAGCCAAAACAACAATGTAAATCAAGAACATCCATCAAGGGGGAGACCACAGTAGGTATAAGTTGGAGAGAAAAAGTGATTCTTAACATTCTGTATTCAAAGGAAAATTCATTCAGAGCAATAAATAACTTTGTTTTGTTAATATAACCCCCATTGCTTTGGTGTGATGCAATAATCTCCAAGAGCTGCAAAGATAGGAAAGAGAACACTGAATTTGCCCAAGGAGGCAGCAATTTATAACCTCTGACAGGGCTATCCTACACTTGATCACTTTTATTTACTTTTTTTCTCTTTTAAAAATTAAATTAAATGTAAAGTTATCTCCTGCCAGTACCAAACCCTTGTATCCTGCATGTCAGATGGAAGGTCACTATTTATACTCTTCTACTGAACAACCCCATTAATCACCAATGTTCACCTTCACCCAATGCTTGGAAAAGAACTGTTGTTGCACAAAGTGCTTAGGAATTAACAGAGATGGGCAGAGTGACCCTGGTTTATCTGCCTGAAAACCACACTGGGGTTTAATATCACTTGTGTTTTTCAACATGGTGGGATACACAGGGACATCCATGTCTGCTGCTGATCTTAACCCTAAAGTTAGGAAATAAAGTATCCCAAGCACATCAGAACTGTACAACACACATTTCAAACACTTCCCTAATTCAGAAGGAAATGGACCATTGCTGGAGGGAAACAGCACCTGCAGCTCCAGAACTCACACCTCCAGCTCTCTGGTTTTCAGTCTGTCCATGTGTAAAGCCTGAGCCAGAGCCAGGGCAGTGGCAGCCCCAGATCAGGGATGCAAGCAGCAAGTTCCCAGGATGCATTTATAGCTCATGTTGCTCACAGGAGCATTAATTCAGGATATGGAATTGCAGAGCAGAGCCAGGAGGGAGGAACTGCAATGGTTTATTCCAGCAGCACCAAATTCTCAGATTGACTGTAACCAATGTTTTCCCAGCTATAATAAGATCCAAACCCAAGGCTGATAGAACACAATGGCCCTGCAGGCTTAGTACATTTTGAAACCTGGAGGAAAAGGGCCCCACTTCAGGGTTGGGACTTTAAATGTACAACAACTGGGGCTAAAGCCTTGAAAGCAGCCCTGCACACAACCCACAAAAAGCCCCTTTGGCCAGTGGGATGTGGGTACACAAGTGACATGGTCAACATGAGGTCTCGTTTCCTTAGTTTGATTTGCTTGGAGGGTGGAAAGTTGTGGGAGATGCAAGGCCCAGAAGGTAAAAATGCCAGCACCCAATTCAGTCAGAAATAAGGCAGCAAAGCATGCAAGCTAGCATTTATCCTGTGCAGGAAAGAGCCCCTGTAAATAAACTCTGAATTAAGACTTCTGAACACTTCTAAACGCCATGGAAGAGCATTATTCTTTCTGACTCTGGATTTACAAAGCTGGATTTCAGGGACCAAGGAGCTCCGAGGAAGGATCACAACCATACCAGGGATGCAGAGCCTTTGGGAGTGCAGCAGAGTGACTTCACAATGTTAAGGTAGGAGTTGTGTGCTCAAATTAATTAAGCTAATTAAAGATCAACAGTGAGAAAGGTTAATAAAAAGAGACTAAGACAGATTTTCAACTGCTTTGACCTTGAGTTGTTAATGAAGTCCAAATCCTCTCCCTAGGAAATGTGGTTGCCTGGTGGAAGCGTGATAGTCTGCAACTGAACCTGCAAAACAGCCACATACATCCTATTTATTTTCTTCTGGTCCAGGATACAACAAGGGAAATATGGGGCTTCTAACTTGAAGCAGCTTGTGACATATAGAAAGGAAACAGAAGCAGGTTTTCTGTCAGATCACCCACTACGTCCAAAATAACAATCCACCCTATCCACTCTGACAAAATAACACATAATAGAACTAAAACTGTGCTGACAAAAATAGTCTGTTAAGCTTCCCATTCCTCTGAGGCCTGAAGTCTATTTTTGCTGCTGAGAGCTGAAGTTACACACGCCCCACCAAAGCCTGCTCGGCTCAGCCAGTTGAAAGAAGCAGCCTGCAAAGCATTAATAATTCATCTGATTTACTTCAGCTGGCACATTTCAGCTACCAAACTGCACCAAACTCTCTTGCAAGGAAAGAGAGGAGTCGTTTCAGAAGGAGCTTTCCTCCTTCACAGCACGTTCCTTTTCTTTTTTCTGTTCCCCGTATTTACTGGCGATGAAAAGCCATCACGGGCAGTCGGGGAGAAGAAGGAGCTCATGTAGCATCAGGGTATGAAAAGCAGAGACATCAGAAGGATGAGATTTCCATGTCAACCACGATCCACCAATCCAATTTATTTCTGACAATTCTGCGTTCTCTGATAGTCATTTCGAGAAGTTTTCCTTGGCACAGGAAGAGCAGCAAAGACCTTCAGCTGCCATCCCTCCTCTTCCAGTCATAAAAATGAACAAAACTGGGGCACCGCTCACCTGGGAAACACCCCACTCTCTTTTGTATTGATACAAGTCGTGTACAGCTTCAAAAGGAAAGTCTCTGTTGCCACACCAGCACCTCAACAACTGAGTTTTATATGTCCATTCATTTTGCTTTCAAAATATTTTCTAGAATGAATTAAACCTCTGGCTGCCTCCAGGTTTATTCACGCTATCGATTGCTCTGGAGATGAGTGGGAGTAATTATTTTGAAAAGGTTCATTCTCAAGAGTGAACATGGAGGGTGCTAAATGTATTCAAACTGCTGAATAACATACAGCTGAAAGTGAGAAAAGATGCAGCTCTGAATGAATGGAAAGGAAATACACAAAGAACTAGGGTCTGAAATGGTAATTTTTGATGACCACAGTGGCATAAAGGGGATGTTGAGAATACCCCAAAACAGAGATTTCCCTCTTCTCACAAAGAAGATGAGATGGAAAAGGCCCAGATTATTTCTTGACAGACCTGTTCCATTCCATGCAATGAAGGGAAGAGTTGCTATTGCTTATTTTTACAAACAGTGCCCTGGACACCAAAGTCTTGCCTTTTCCACTGCTGCCGTGGCTCCCTGATGACCCCTCCTCATCTTTCCTCACCCCATCTCTCTAAAGGGCATTTGCCACCAAGGATAACCTGTGCCTCTATTGCCAGTGCCTGTGGGGGACTCCATTCCTGCAGGTTTCTGCCCAGGCTGGGGAAGGTGGTGCAGGTGGCAGCACTCCGGGCACATCTACCTCCACTATTTGTCCAAATGCTGATCTGGGACTAAAGCAACCAACATGCTGAGGGAAGTCCCAACCCCCCCATCACCTCCCAGAGGAAAAGGGGCCAACATCTCCAACGTGTGGTTGGGCAGGAAGAATGATTTGGCACCTAAAAGGGTTTGTCACAATTTAGTAGCAATATCAGGTTTCAGTGTTTGGCATCAAAAGTGGATTCTGCAAGACCCACGATCACCTTTTCTGTCACAGCTGAAAGTGTGGATGTTAAAACCTGAGAAAGATTATAATCCACGGATATTAATCATCCAAGTACCTGGGGACTCAAAGCTCTCAAAAGAAAGGACACCTCCAAGAGAAAATCCATGGGCTGAGACAGGCTGGGGGTTCATGGAGAACAGTTTCACCTCACAAATAACTTTGCGCTTTTAGCTCTGTGATTATGTATAAGCTTATATATTTAAACTATAGCTTCTTAACAGATGGAAAAAAATCCATAAATTAGGCCTCTCTGGCATTAATTTGTTGGTGATTTTTCGTTTGCATGAAACCAACCTTAAGTAATTTGTGTTCATGAAAAAAAACCAAGACCTTTAACCATGCTGAACTTCACCCTCCTGTGGAACAGGTCATTTATTGAATCATTACTGAATTAACTTCCAGTAATTAAGTCTCTACTTTATAGCAGTTATTTGTGTAAGTTCTCTCAATATTACAACAAGAGAGCATTAGAGGCCACTTTCAGAAAAGTAATTTAGTCTAAAAAAATGGAATATCATTTGTATGTTATTCCAGCCCACAAAAACACACAGTCCTCAGGTATTACTGGATCAAACATGGACTGGCTTGGAAACACTTTCTCACCCACACAGGAGAAGACCCCTTTTTTTCAGAAAATTCAGCATTTAACCAGAGTGCTCAGTTTCCTAATTTCTTCAAATATTTGTGCCATGCTGATAGAAAGTGAACAACCAGATCTGTCAGACCCATGTTGGTCATCACTTCAGTATCTTGTAAACAAGTAAACCACAGAATGGATTGATTTTTTTTTTTCCAAAATAGAAATCTCCAATCACCTGGGGTAGCTCATTGTGAGGCATTTCAGTGCCTTGGAGCAAACCCAAGAAGTTCTGCACAAGAAAAGCAGCATCAATTTGACACACTATGGAGGCCCTGGAAGTTTTCTAGCAAAGATCTCCCCTTGTAAGTGGGGAATAGCCACTGGACAAGCTAAGAACAGACATAGGGGAAATAATCAGAGAAAAGAAAAAGAATAATCCTGCCGACTGTCCAGCTGTACAAGGAGCAATGACAGAGCATTTCATGTCCTGTCACCAAGCTTGGTGGCAGGAGACTCAGCTTGGGCCATTCAGAAACGTGTGGAATAAACCATCCTTCTTAAAAAGACATCCAATACATTTTGGCTGATTTAGCCTCTTTTCCAACAGAAAAATTTGTCCATGCAGAAAGAGAAGAATCTGACAGTTTGTCTGGGGGTTTCCAGGCCTTCAACAGCAAATCCCAGGGGTGCAAACACCAAGAAGGCCCAGAGAAATTGCTCCTGAATAGGCTCAGTTTATCCATGACATAGGACGTATTTTGTAAGATAAAGGCAACTCTGCAGTAAACCCGGGAGCAGAGCCACATCATCACTCATATTTGCTATTCCACTGGCCACATCCAAGAAAAATCTGTGCCCTGGGAACAGCAGCCTCCAGAGCCACCAGTGCTGGGGCACAGGGGCTGCACTGCTTTCAGGGGGTTTAGTGCTCCAGGAAGGGTGATGCACTCACAGGACGTGAACAGCTTATTTTTAAAAAGCAGATGTTTAAGCAGTTTTTATGTATAGGTAAGCCAAGGACTCCAACTCATAAAATTATGGAGTCAGAGCAGAAATTTCATGTGTGGAGAGAAGAACATCAAAAAAGCCCAGGAGCTGTTGCAGGTCTTTGCTCCCTGCAGGTCAGGCTGTCGTTGAAGGAGATTCACAAGACAGGTATGGGTTTCCTGCAAAGATACTGCCAGTCCTCATCAGATTTTGACTGATTAGGACAGGGAAGCCAAATGAAGAAGCATAAGTTGCCAACTGACCCAGACTGAGCCTCTGGGACACGTCACATCCTTTATTTGCTCCCTGTGCTTCTCAGTTTGTTCCCTGCCCTCCTTGCTCTTGCAGCAACAGGCACAGATGTATTTCACACCAGTGCCAGAAGAACAGTCTTATTCCTGTGCAGAAGTCATTTGTCAGGAAAAGAAATTCACAGTTAACACTGAGGGACTTACTTTGCTTTCCTGCTCATAATTCAGGCTGCCTGATTTTGCTTGTTTCTGCAATTTCAGATATATATGAGCCTGTATTAAGGAGTTGCCTGGCACGAAGCCGGCATCATTTGCCTACTCTTTGATGCCAAATGCTCTTGCTTTTTCCATCTCCTTCCAGGATCTCAGACACAGCCCAGCAGCCATCTGCAGAGCTCTCCCCTCCTCCCCCCAATTTCAATTATTTTGCCATCTAAGCAGCAGTTACTCCAACACTGAGCTGCAATGCCCAGGAGACTGCAGCTCTCCTGCAATTTGACTGTATTTCTAGCTGAGCTTCTTTCCCATTTTGTGATATTATCCTAATGAGCTGAACATCACCAGTGTCATGCAACTTCTCAATTCCTGGACAAAGCTGTTTGGAGGCCTGTAGGCTATTTCCTTCGAGTCTTATGAATAAATAACAGCTCTCAGCACCAGAAGATTTCATTAAACTGACAAACAATCTCCCCAGTCAAAAAAATGGGGTGTTTCAGCAGCCCTTTCCATCCCAGCAGGAGGTGGAGTGTCACAGGTCTGGACCTGCACTGCCAGTGGACAGCCCAGAACAAGTGGGTCCAACACTTGTTTCAGTGGTCAGTCACTCCAGTTTTGAAGCACTGGAGAACTCCACTTTATTATCCTCCATGCATTTCCCAGATGAACTAAAGGAAATATGCAATCCCTATACTTTTAGGGTATATTCTTTACTGGCAGGTAGAGTTTTCAGCTCCTAAAGATCAGAGGGAAGTTCCCATCCACTGCTTAGGAGTCACTCAGGTTGTACCCCCTCAGTCTTTTCACGACTCTGGGCTGTACAGGGTGGCCTCCTCCCTGTCTCTCGATTTGCTCTCTAACTTGTCCTCCTGTTTTATTGTCTCCAGTCTTCTTGCTCACAGCACCCAGCAGAAGGAAAAGCACAGAAGTAAGGAAAGCTAAAGCCAGTTTCATTATTATGATAAGCAAAAAAATCTGGTTGTTTGAGGATGAGGAATTTTGCATTTTTGATTTTATTTCAGTTATCTTCATTTTCTGGTCTGGTAGCTAAAGTTAAAACCTAAAGTTGTAATCTATCACACTGCAGGAAGTCACATTACTACAGAAATCACCAGTTCAAGATTTCCCCACACACACAGAGCTGTGCAGACATGGGAGATTTTTGGTAACATTTTAGTCACCTTAACAAGGAAAAAAAAATTTGCTAAACCTGTGCTGCACCTTGACTGCTGCTACCACAGACATTCAACTCTGATCCTGCCACCTCTGCATGCAAAACTTGCCAAAACATCACCCATAGAAAGCCCTGCTTGTGAAAATGAAGCAACCAAACCACTACTGAAGAGGCAGTGCCAGCCCTCCCCACTGCCCTAACATTCCTCCAACTGCATCACGATCTGCTTAGAGAATAAATACATCTGAAAAGTAACCTGTCACATCAAAACCAGTAACAGACCCAGTTCATTTTCAGCTGGATCTGCTTTGTGATCCAGGACAGCAGAGGAGGGGAAGAAGGGCAGGGTCCCTCTGACAGCAGCTCCAAGCCACACAGCTGGAGGTACCTGCCATGGACACTCGTGGAAAAGCTGCCAGGATCTGCTTAATTGTGTGTATTAGCTGAAGAGAAGAAAAAGCAGGTTGCCTCCACTTGAAATCTGAAAGGAATTCTAAAATAAAAAGGGCTCTGATTAGAGCAGCTTGGCTGGGAGTCAAACATGCCCAGAAGTCAGAGTGGTACTTTAATGTCTTCCAGTACTTGGAAATAGGACCCCACAGTTTGGCAAAACCCTTCTGACTGAAAGGCAATGTCAAGTCCATCACTCCCCCCAGCCCTAAATGAGCAGCCAAACGTCCTTCACTTGTGAGCCAGCTCATGACCAGCTTCCATGGCCTCAGTTCTCCAGGAACCAACGTGTTTACAGCACTGGCACAGGATGGTTCTTTCTGCAGTCCCCACAAGAGCTGTCCTGGTCCATAATCTCTGCCCTCACTGAGCTCATTTGCCCGGGACAGGACAAAACACGAAGCAGGTCCACACAACACAAGGTGAGGAGCCTCCTGCCCCACGAGCCACCACAGCTCTGAACCCCCATGTGACAGCTCAGCACCTTCAGCCAGAGAACACCAACCAGCACAATGCCTCTCCTTTATTCCAGTGATAATTCAGGCCATTGTTGCAGCCTCCCCCCCTTCAGTTTGTTTGAGCAGCTGTGTTGTACTTCCTCGGTTGCCCGTGTTGGGTTTTTCATTTATTTGGGTTTGTAGCTGGTGTTTGCTGCTTTATTTTTAGTTCAGGATCTGACTTTAGCTCCTCTGGCCTGTGACATCATTGCAAGAATGGCAGAGAGGAGGCAGCTGTGCTTATGAGCACGAACAAATGAGCAAACCCAGCACTGAGCACTAATAGCCATCATAATCCTGAAGCCTGGGAAGTGCCCCTGCCTGTTAGTCAGACCTGAGCCTGACCTTCCTCAGGCTGCACAGCTCATTACAGAGATCAGAGCCTTGAACTCCCTCCTGTGCAAAGGGGTGGGAGCTTTGGATAACCCCTGTCTCTACTGTACCAGGAAAGATGACAGGAACAGAGAGGGGGGAAAAAAATCAGTTCTCTTGCTGGCAACTGCATAGTACTAAACTGCTGAAGTGAACTGGAAAGCGTGAGCTTAAAAAAATACTACCTTAGACCAAAAAAAAAAAAGGGGGCACAAACCAGCCCTTTGTCCACCCTACATACCACCTTAAACTGAAGTAAGCGTGTCTGAGAGCACAGATCCTTCAGTAATCCTGATGATGTAACTCAGTTGTAGCTGTTAAAGTTTGTGCAGCCCATGACTGGAGTTACTTGTTTTTCCATTCCTTTCAGCCTCCTTTTTCAGCACGGGCTCCTCTGGCTGCAGAGCACGAGCTGCTTGCCAAAGATGCCAATAAACATAAAGCAGCAGCACAAGCACACGGAGCGAGTCTGTCTGCACAGAAAACGTGCCACAAACATACCATGGCAGCTGAGCAGCCTCAGACATTTCCCTGGCCTGTATCTATTTCATTGCATGACTGTAAAACTCCTGTGAATCCCATTGACATGAGGTGCTTGTCAGCTGAACAGAAAAGTCACATGTTCTTCATTTCCATGGACACACAAAAACCTTAAGAACTGCACAATCTGGTAACTCACTGTGGTGACTCTTGTCAAAAGTTCCTGACCATCCCCAGCAAGTGCAGAGGCTTTTTGAAACTTCTAATTATGCAAAATATATTTGCCTTCTTTCAGCTCCTTGTCGTTCATTCCCCATTTATGATGCACAATGTTTTTTGCTTTAAAAGTTTTCAGAACAGGCCTTTTCTATTACTCTACTGACACAGAGGCAAATGTTTAACCAGCATGGAATAGAAGGATCCCTTCAAAGTCCAAAGAAATGCAAATGTTTCTACACCAAAAATCTCATCAGAAAGAGAAACCAGCAGTAAACCTGAACTGGAACATACCAAAAATGCCTGAGAGCAGCTAAAGGACCCTCTGCTCCTTAACCTACAGAAGTGGCTTCTTTACCCACCCACCCACCCCAAGGTGCTGCATCCTCAGTAACACAGGGAACAGTTTTCCTTATCTTTGAGTTGCACAAACCACTCTTTGCTCACGTTTATTTTTGCAGTTGTTTATAGCACAAAAACCTTAAGGGCAGTTCCACAGATGCTGACTGGATTCCACTAAACTGGAACAGGGCTCTCAGAGCACTGAATCCATGACTTTGCACAGTGATGTTTGAAAAGCAATTTTATTCCAACATTAGCCACACTTATTCCCTGATCCCCTGATCATCCTTCGCACTACAAGTGCTGTTGCAAAGAGATAACACACAATGATTGAACATCTGTACTTCCCAGCAGAATATTTTTTTTCTTAGTTGATCATTGGCCAGTTTATAAAGAATGAGAAAATAAAGGGATAATTAAAACAGGCAGAAGTCTCACATTTAAAATCAATTTCAATTTGGGTTCAGCCCCTGTGCTGAACACCAGCCAAGTTCTTGAAACAAGTCCCACCGATCACAGAAATACCCAAAATTCTTGTTTATAAGCAGAGTTTATCCAATGTCAGAATAATATGTCAAGCACTAGAATTTAATTCCTATTTCCAATATATTTGGCAACTGAGCACATTTTCATTTCCACAGGTGAATATTAGATGCAGATCTGCAGATTCTTATTACTTTCATGAGCATTCAACCTTCTAGTGACACCTACAAAGAACAAGTTCCCTGCCTGCAAACCATGCAACTGCTTTTGGTGTTTTCCTGTAATCTCATAAACTTGCATTATTATATCCAACATCATCTGCAGTGTAAGAGGAGTGTTTTATTTAACTCAAAATGCTATATAATAGAATCTGCAGCAGCATCTTCTCAGAGCTTAATTTCCTCTCTTTGTGGCTCTCAGCAGCATGGAAGTATTTATTCAGTCATACCACCAGTTACATAATACTAAAGATTTCCCTATTCCCCAGCCTTCTCTTTTTGCCTCTCCTTTAACTTGCAGTTCATCCACAACAGTTTATGGAAGTGAATGGAGGGACACTGATGATTTGGGGAAGTTGTTGTTGAGGGTTGCACAAAATGACCCCCAAGATCCTCAAGGCAGCATCTGACTGCAGAGTGTGAGATACATTTGTCTGATGTATTTCTTTTTTTCTCCATTTGTGAATCTTTCAGCAAATTGCCCCATTTTCTGTAAGCTGACAAGATCTGAGGGAGGATTTGCCTGGTTTTTCTCTCATGACTTATTTACCAATTGTATCTGTACCAGTGCTCTGTGTTGAGTTGCTCAGGGTACCCCAGATTGCACCACTGTGTCAGCTCTTCAGACAGAGGGAGGGCAGCAGACAGGTCATGGAGTGAAGTGGGTTCAGCCATCTCTAGATACCACAACTTGCAGGAGAAATATGATGTTCTTGCCAAAAATAGCTCTTATCTAGTAGTGTAACAAAACCAATGCAAAAAAACAGCCACTTGCACATTAACATTTCTGTCTGAACTGCCCTTCAGAAAACCAAACGTTCACATGCCTTACTGTGAGGGGGCTTCACTGGATATTTTCGTATTTAAACTTGAATAAAGACCCTCATCCTTCCCTCTTCGTTGATGTTTAGAGAGCACAGTTATGGCTGGCAGGTTCACGTGTTTATTCATGAGGAACTCACCAGTTGAGCCAATGGCTGCAGTTCTCAGCTGAAATCTGAGCTTTGCCTAAGGTTCAGTAAAACCCTTTTACTGGCTTCAAATTACTGCTGTCTCTCTGCAGTTTGTGACTCCAACCCAGAAACTGCTTGTACCTCTCAAGTCGTGCTTCTGTCAAGCCCCAATTACAAGTGTTAGCATTTAATAGTATAATAATACTCCTGCTTTTTAAGTACAAACCACTGTCAAACCTTTCACATGAAGTGGGAAGAGGCAGCAGGAATTACTGTAAGACATTCACACTTAACAGCTGCTGTGGAGAAGTGCAGGTAGTAAAAAGCTGGTTTTAAATAAAATAGGCCACTCACCCATTGCATATTAAATATTGTAATGAATAAATATATAATTTAAGAAAATTCAGGCTGAAGTCCCTAACCATTATCATTGGAAACTTGCAGTGAACAAAGGTTGGAAGTTTTCTGAACATTAACATAAAAGTTTTATTGAAGTTTCTCTTCTAAATGTTGGTGATAATATTTGGCACATAAACCCCCAGAGTTCAGAATATCAGACATTAAATTATTTATGGCTGAAAAAGCACAAAATACCAGACCAAATTACTTTGCAAGAGAGAACAGGCCATGCCAGATGTTTCACGACAGTGTATATTTTCAGTCCTTAATTAAAAGAAGAAACAAGAACAACAAGTCCCAAGTCACAGTCATTACAAAGCTTTGGAGGAAAAAAGCTAAGTCAAGTCTCTTACGATTCTCTAGGGACTTAAATTAAGTGCCCATTAAAATGGGCAGTTAACCAGATAAGGACAGATCTCTTCACTACTTTAATTAAATGTGACTCATCTATGTGACAACTGTCTGAGACACTTCAGGTGCTGATTTCAAGGGCGGAAAACCCAGGCTGTGCTATAGGAGCAAAGTTGAAAATTCACACTTTGAAGGTAAAATGTGTAGATAAATATACAAGGAACAGACACAATTCACAAGGTGTGCCACGCAGCGGGAAAGGTAATAGGAAGCAGCAGCATTTCAAGGGAACTGTAAATTATAGCATATGCAAATGTACACTGAACAACAATCCCCTCAGGAAAGAATAATAGCAAATTGGGACTTTTTGGAAAACTTCAGGGTTTATGTTGAGAACTAGGATTAAAGTTTTAGAAATTTGCTACCAAAAGAGAATCCCAAAGGATGCATTTCAGGCAGAGCAACAGGACACAGGCTGTGATACCTCCTGCAGTCCCAGGGTTGTGTCCATGACCTGAAGATGTCCCAGGCTGCTCCCAACACTGAGCTCAGGGGGCCCAGCTCCCACATGGACTTTCCTGGCTGGATGCACCCAGGAGCACCTCTGGAATAGAGCAGCAGCTTCCCACAGGGAGCTGTAAATCCAAAGGGAATGGCCAAGCTCAAAACTTTGCATCCCCAGGCAGTTTGTCTGTGCACCCACTGCCCACTGGGACTGAAGGCAGACACCAAGGTCAGAGATGGGTGATCCAACATGAGTGAAGTCAGAACAGAGTTAACTTATCTGTCCCTTTAAGTCCAATCCCAAATCCTGCCAAGGGTTCAAAACACTGCCAGTTAAGTGCTTTTCCATATGAGACAGGACTTGCAGTCCCAAGGCTGGAAAAGAAACAATTTCAAAAAGAAAGAAATGCTTTCACTGGCCTGTTGGAAAAGCACTGCAAAAGGGGTGGAAACTCTCCTGTTTGTCTTGTCCAGTTGGCAAATCACCTGCACAAAGGAATTCCTGCCTCATTAAACATTAGTTACAGTTTTTCCCAGTGCTGTAGAGGAGTGTTGTGAACTTGCATTAGTATCTGCAAAGTCTTGGGGAACTTGAGGCAGAAGATGCAGAATAATTCATTGCAGGTTATATTCTAATCTCTGCAGGTGTATCTACAGCACAAGGAAAGGAAGGGACAATGGATTTACTTACCCTAAAACTTGTGTCACCACAGTGATGAAAATCCAGTAGCTTTAGTTTTACTAAAGTGGGAATTTAGATGTGAATTCAAGGTTTTAATTCCTTTGTCTGAATTACTACCTGTCACCAACCTGAGTGAAGGGCACTCCTAAAACACACTGTCCCAGAACAGGAGCTTGCAACACCACAGAAGCAACTGCAGTAAATAACATGCAATCTAAACATCTCATAACTGCCAGTTTGTCTGAGATCACTTGTTTTCAAACACCTGTCTGTGTTCATTACAGCTCCCTTTCCCTGCCACAATATTTATTGTTTTTAAGATAAGGGAGGCAGCACCACTAAATAGCATTTGTGCAGCTCCCACTCACCCCAGTGGTCTGACTGAACCACAGAAACTGTTCTTGCCACTGGGCAAATCTGCCCAAAATGGTCACTGAGCACTTTGGGCTTCAGGAGAAGATCCATTTCACTCCAGTGACATTAAACTACACTTGAACTTTCGAAAACTTAATTTTCGTGTAGATCGATACGGTCAATAGAGGTGTTCAGGGGAAAACAATTACATTTGCTGTACCTGTGCACTGCATCATAACTCACACACAGGTGCTGGTTGCTGGCCACAAAAACTCTGCTCTTCTCATGAATCAAGAGGAAACATTGGTGATAACACTTCTCAGAGGGGAAAAAAAAAGTGGACTCCACCTTTACACAGGTGATAAAACCCGCAGTTATTTCTTCCAGTGACTTAAATCACTCTGTTCTCACCTTTACATCCAGAAAGGCTCCGATGCTTCCCCCTCCCCACCTCTATTTGGCAATTAATATTCTAGGATATTAAACCAGCAATTATTATTGGTGCCACAGCTTATCTATGTCAGTGATCTGTGATCAACTCAAGTTCTCTTCAACATGTAAATATTTCTCTGTAAACCTAGCAACACTGGATTTATGGAGAAAACTGTCAGCTTCTGAGGGAAGAAACTATGTCTTCTGAAACATTTGTGCAGTGTGTGTAAAACATAACCTTGATCCAAATATAAAAAGTGTTTAGGTAGGAGATGAAAGGGGTGGTTTCTTGAATTAGAAATAATATCCTAGCCAGGAGTTATTCATGAAAGGGGAATCTTAATATTTACTTAGGCTTTCAGCAGCACTGATTTGCACTAGAATTTATTAACTTTTCAAATATTACACAAATATGTACCTGGATACTAAAATGTTACCCACTAGAAGTTTACCAGAAATAATACAGTCTATCAAAACAGTGCCTATTTTAAGCCTAGAACTGGGCTTGATTCTGCTTCACCTGGAGTCGAGGATAAAAATATTCATTTCCATATTAAAAAGTAGGGTTTCCTTATAGACAAGAGGTCCAGGAAAGAGTTTATCACAGACCCTGAACAAGCCCACTTCACACTATGTACAATAGTTAATGTATTTTACATGTTTGTTCCACATTAACTGGAAAGTCCTGACAAGGCATAAAACTCCACAAACAATCCATCACATGGCACAACAAAAGTTTACTACAAGCCTTCTCCCTGCTCATTTTTCATGTAGGATCACTTCTATCTTGATAAATTTAGTTCTGAAAACCTGAATCCAGCTGAAGATTCCTTGGGGGAAAAAAAACCCAAATCAGATGTTATTCACACAACACAAGTTGCCCATTTTTATAAGACATCGTGGCCACAAACCCTGCCTGGAAAATTTGCAGCTGAATGATGAAAGGGCAAAATACATCCAGCATCACAGATCTAAAAGTCTTTCAGATGGAACCAGGGGTGTAGCCCTGGAAAAGAACAGGTGCTGCAGCGACAAACACACAGCTGTGTCTCTGGGGCACGGGGCTCATCAATAATGGATACCCCGGCATTCAACTGGATCCCTTCCCCATTTAGGATTGATACAGCTTGTTCATCTTCAGTAGATATTTTTTTCCCCCTTGAGGGGCCCCAACACTTTGTTGTCACCGTTCCTGAAACGTCTTTGCTGGCTCCTGGCCCAGACAAGTTGTCACTGAACACATGCCCTGATTATTCCTGCACAACACAGAGGGCTGACAATTCTGATAACAAACAAGTGCTGGATGTACAAGGAACAGCCACTGCCCCCCACGTTCTAAATCCTTAAAATGATACCCTGAATATTTACAGGCATCCAAATTGAACTTGGCACAATAAGAGCTTCAAGGGGAAAAAAAAAATCCCCCTTCCTCTTCTGCAGAGGTTGCAACACCTGATCTTCACTCTAAACACTCCAGTGTGCAAAGAGCCCCAGGTGTTCATCTGGAAATGGTCAGTGAGGGTGCATTTGAGTTAGTCTGGGTTGCCAGAAACCTACTAGTTCCTGGGTTAAATTCCTGCCTGGTCACCTGTTGTACCTCTGGGCTTGTTTCAAAGCTGTTGTTTAGGTTATGCAGCTGATTTCTCTCCATTTTGCCCACACTCTGAGTTACAAAGAGCCTCTTTCTACTGGCATTTTTGCTACACTGAGGTGTAGCATCCAAAACTGACAGATCTCATTACTAGTTTCCAGATACCCCAGTTTCTCCTCATTAGACTCATCTGTACCAGAGCAACCTGCCAAGCTAAAAACCGTACGGTTGCCCTTCACACACTTGGAGACCCTACTGCTTTCCTGCACAGGAACACTCCAAACAACATATGGGTATGGAATGGATACACTTCCTATTGGCCATAACACCAGCTTAGCTTGCACCAATAAGTAAACTCCATCCAGCTTCATCAGACATATCATAGAATATTTTCCCACTATTGCCCTGCTGGGAATTTCCTGAGGTCCCAGGACCCCCTTTACAAAGCCACAATCTACATGACACCGTGATTAAAGTGTTGCAACCAGCCATTTGCAGTGGCACTGATCAAACTCAGAGCCAGTTTCAGACCACGAATTCAAATCCAGAAACATTCAATTCTTTCAATTCAGTTGGAAGCTCCTTATGTAAAACAAAAACAAGTTAATCTGCTGTGCCTTTGTATTCACCTTGAAAACCAATGGCCAGCACACCGAGCCTCCAGCCAAATCCTGCCTGACCTTCATTATTCCTCCTGTGAATTAAGTTTACACCTGGAGCCACACAGTGGCACATTCAAGGAGTCAATGCCCAACAGTGGCACTGCAGAAGGTTTTAGCACCTTGGCTGGAGAGCCCAAAGAAACTCTTCTCTGGCACAGAGGAGGCACTGGCAGCACACTGTTTGCTGCACGTTTATAACATAAAGATTTCCTGTCAAGGTTAAGCTTGTACAAATGACAGGAAGGACTTGAGGACCCTGAAGTGGTGGCAGAGTTTGACACAGTGACAGAACCTTAAGCAAATGGATTAGAAGCAAAACACAAACGCAGCTGTGACGAGCTTGTGCCCTGAAACAGAGATTATTCTGTGCTTGCAGATAGACTTGGGGTTGAAGACAAACTTCTACTCATATTATTGGGTTTGAGGTTTGTGTTTCAGCTCAAATTCTCTGCGGGAACAGTTTGATCTCTTCAGTGCTACTACATTCCCAGAATCAAGTCAAATCCAATAACGTGGTGCAACTTGAAAATAGCATATTTGTTTCTAACCCATTTCTGAACGATTTTCATTATTGCTGTTGAAGATGTAAGGATCAGACAGTCCTTGTACTGAATGCTTTGGGGGTTTTCTATAAAGGTTGGGAAATTCTGTAAGAGAAGAGCAGTAGCTTCACGCTGCTAATCTGACCACAGATCTGAAGACTGCATCAGCACCTAATAAACATGCAATAACATCAGCTCCTGTGGGAGGATGGAAGTAAGAAATGAGGCTCACAAAGTCAGCCCTGGTGTTATCTAACCCACAGGCAGCGTCAGAGGGACTGGAGGAGTTAATGTGCAGTTCCAGTAACCGCCAAGCAAGGCTCTATAATCAAGGGAGCCATTTAACTTGTCAGAAGTGAGGAACATTCCACACCAAAGTGCTGCCTTTCATTTATGCCCAGAGAAATCCTTCTAATAGCTCCTAATAGCAACGTTTAAAGGACTTTTCTTCAGAGCCCTGTTGTACCAGGCTTCTGTTCTTTTCACCCTCTTGCAAAGCCCCCACTGAGACCAAAGCTGTAATTTCTTCTGCTGGTAAGTGCTCCATAGGTTTAGTTGACCTTTAGAAGAGACATTCTTTTCCCTCACCATCTCCTCTGAAGCAGCTCCTTTTCCAGAGCACACCCTGTGGTCCAGGACTTCTGGTGCCACGGGAGAGTGACAGGCAGACACATCTCACAGCACCAAGGACCACACAGGATGTCCTAAATACTCCTTGCTCAGTGGGGTGGGGGCAGGAACACGAGAAAAACATTCCTAGAGATGCAGAGCAGAGGGCACACCAAGCCTCTGACATGGAATTCTGTCTCCTTCCCTGGCCAGACCTGCACTTCCCAGCAGGACCTGGAGCACAGGCACCTGAAGTCTGTTATTAGCCCCGTGTGGAGCCCTTGGCAGGTCACAGGGACCACCACTGCAAGTGTCCCCTCACACATCAGCCTGACCTGTGTCTTCACTTGAGGCAGCCTGGGATTTCCTTGGATTTAAAGAGAGGTGATTTACAGGACAGTCAATCTCTTCCTTAGACCAAAGCATTTCTGTTACCACAAAACAAGACAGCTAAGAAGGGGTTTTACAGTATCATGGGCTCCCCATGCACAGACTCAAAAGCAGAGCCCACTGGCCATGGGGAAACAAAGTTCCCTCAGGAAAGGGACCACGAGCCAGCTCAGGAATCCAAGGGACTTGCACAGACTGTGTGGGAACCTGGCACCTCTCCCTCATTCCCATGGATGTGATCCTGCCTGGGACACCGTTATCACCCTGCACGTGCAGCTCAGCCACACACAGCCCCTGGGTTTTCTAGGCACAGGAGCCCTGACTTGCATGGAGAATTTTGTTTCTCTGCAAGTCAGGCAGATCAGCACCTTCCTCTCCTGTATTTACCTCCCCAAACCCACATGTCAATGTCTCTCAATTTACCAGACTGAGAAATTGCAGTTTCCTTTTCCACTAATATATTTGAAGACCTTTGTTTAATTAAATTGCATTGAAGTCTAAAGGATTCCTAAATTAAAAACCTGTCCTAGAACTGCAGAGTAGAATAATTATTTAAACTATTCCAAACAACAAAAAGCACCAATTGCTCAGCCTGCCAGGCCACAGAGGAGTCAGGAGAGCCTGGCAAGGTGAAGTGACAAGAAATCTTACATTCCAGTTGCACAGAACAAGGAAAGAAGGTGGTGTCAGGAGCCAGATCAGAGACAAGCTCCCCATTCCTGTCTCCAAATTCCTTGATTTGCTAAATGTTGTCCAGGTAAATGTTTTAAAAGCAGCACTGTGGACAACCTGAACGTTTCTTCAGCTCCGCTCTGAGCACTGTTTTTTATCACTTCCTCCAACAGAGGAAAACAAGCCACTTTCACTACCTGACATTCAAAGCCATCAGGCAACAAGATGAGGATGAAACATCTTCAGGGTGAGGTGGGAGAGATGTGCTGAAGGAATGGATGGGTTGGGGTTTTTAGAGCCCTGTTGAGCCACTGCCCCAGAACACACAGAGATGAGTGCTGAGGGAATTGTGGCCCCTGTGCTTTGGGACACAGGACACACAGGCTGGACTGCAGCAGCAGGCATGGAGTGAGACATTCATGTAAAGATTCTTGTAAAAAAATAAATTATATAGTAGAGAGGGACAGAGCCCAGAACACATTAATCATCAGGGGCATGATTTCGACAGCCTCATGTGCACCAGACCTTATCCTGGCACTGGTGTTTAGTGCAGCTCTGAGTCTCTGCACAATTAACTTCCCTATGAAAAAACTGCAAAAAGTATTAATGATTGTAATGTCTCCTTAACTAGCTGTAAATACAGGTGAATCAGTCAGACCAACCAACTCAGAACCTCTAGTGTTCACAACACACTAATGCATTGCTAATTAAGAACCATCAGCCTTGCTTTTAATTAATATATTGGCTTGCTTGAGATTTAATTCAAATTTTACCAGGTCTCATTTTTCCAATTCAGAACATGTACCAGGCAAGACTGTACAAAAGGAAAAGCACAGCTATTCCATTCACGTTTGTGGAGATAAATTCAGCATTTTAGCTCCCAGCTCGTTCTGCCTTCGAGATTGGGATGGGAATGTGAGAGAAAAACAAAGACAGTGTTTGTGGCTGTGTGCACACGTTCACACACAGTTACAGCTCTTAGGGTAGGAGAGGGGTTTTTTCTGGGAAGTCTCATTTGCTTGCAGACACCAGCCCAAACTCAGCTCTGAGCTGTGAGGCCCAGGGTCAGAGCTCATTTGTGCTCAGTGCTAATCGTCCTGGAGCTGCAGATTTAAAAGGAAATGAAACTCTCCTCACAGGCATCATGTTGGAAAGTGTTCTCCCAGCTATCAGCACCAGCCATTCCACAGCCATTCCTCCTGCACACAACCCAAATCCCTGTGCCTTCATGAATGAAAATGATGACAATAACACTGTGAAAATCACATCAGGGCTTACTCTGGAGCTTCTCCTCACTTGGAATAGCATCCAGTTTGCACCTATTCAGAGATTAAACTAACAGAGGAGCCAGAAAACCAGTCCTAATTAAAATCACAGATTCCCTGAGGTAGGTAAAGCCCTCCCAGATCACTGAGTCCAACCTGTGCCCAATCCTCACCTTGTCACCCAGCCCAGAGCACTGAGTGCCACAACCAGTGGTTCCTTGGACACCTCCAGGGATGGGGACTGCAAACCTCCCTGGGATAGACATTTTCTTACCTCCTTGTACATTGAGCAAGAGGTGGAAGGACAATAATTATTCTGGGGTATTTACAGCCTGAGAGAGTCAGGTAAAGGCTGTACAGGTGACTCCATGGGCACCAGACCCAGAAGAACTCAAAATTCCTGGGTGATTTGGTGCCTCTGTCTTCAGAGATGCACCAACATCCCACACCTTTGTCTTCAGGAGTTTGGGAACAAATCCTCAGGGGACAGGATTCCTTCAGTCTTTTGTCTCATGAAGTGTAAAAGCTACAGACTAAATCGAAGAATCACTGGTTTAGATATCTATGTCCACAGGCAAAATGAGAACTACTTTTGCTATATCGCTGCATTTTTAAAAAAAAAAAAAACAAAGAGCACTCAGTGGATCCTCCCATCTGCTTTATTCCCTGCTTGTATCCCCTCAAACCTCACAGAGCTTCTGAACAACTTGTGTGTTTAACAGCAAATACCCTGAAGAGCTGTTGAATTGAGATTCAGGAAGTGTCAAATATAACCTCGTGAGAATTTACCTAGAGGCAGAAGAAGGAGATGAGAAACAAAACTATTTCCATTTTTCCTTGCTAGAACCAGAAAAATATCCAAGTGTTTTGCATATATTAAAATTGAGAGATGCCTTTAAACTGCACAGAAACTTCAGTTTCACAGAGTTACTTAAATCATATTTTCAGACCCACTGTAATTCCCTCTCTACTATATTGGTTTCCTTTAAGACTGAATATTGTCAGGAACAAGAGATTTCCAGGGATTATAATGGAGTTGCATCTGAGAACTGATTGGAGTAGGAAATCAGTCCTTCCTATGGACCAAATGGAAGCACACAATCATTAATTACTCTAATTAGCCCATGATCTCCACTGCTATAGAGTGCTGCCAGCTCATAGTAACTGAGTCACCTTCAGTGGGCAAAAAAGTAAAATAGAACTTTCATCTGCCTTTCCCAAGATGGAGCTCAGAATGATCCACGTGAGATAAGCAGGTCTTTGCCATTTACAGCAATTTCCTCTAGAAAAAAAGGGATTCCTGTGTTAAAACTGTACTAAACTGTCTTGAGTTCACCAAGAGTTCATTTCCCCAACAAGATGGTAAAAGGAGAGTTAATTGCCATTGTGTGGCTGTCTAAGGGCTGTCTGTCACCGGGTATGATAAGTATCCACACAGGTTATATGATGTATTAGTAGTCCTTCTCAAAAGAATTCTCTCCATAGCACATTCCCAGGGAAAGAGGAATTCTCCCCAAAGAGAAAAAGTTCTCCAGAATCTGACCCACTTTATCTTCTGAAAGGAAAACAGCAAGAATTCTTTTCAATTACTTTTTTTTTCCAGGGCAATTATGCTGGAAACATCCTAGGACTGCAATCCCTCCCAGTGTATTCCTTGAAGGGCTGAAATCCAAATATGAGGATGCCTTGGAGGGAAAATTAAGGAGAAGGATAGAAATAGAGACATTAAGAAGGACAAATGTTCTGTTGGTAGGCAGGCTGCTGATAAAAGGGGGATTATGGTGATTAAAGAAACTGTAAGAGAACAACTTTAAACAAGGAGAAAAACTGCCCATGCTACAAGAAACAAATCCAAACACAACTGTCCAGGCAGGGAATGCTCCATCTCCACTGGGCCCCTTACATGGCAAATCCCTCCCAAATCCCAGCCCTTTGTTTGGATTTCATGTTACTTGTCAAGGGTGCACAAGTGCTCTGTACATCTTCATGGTTTGCTCATGTTTCCCAGTAATCCCAGGGAGTTTCACATTCATTTTAAGGTCTTTTGGGGGGAAGAAGCACAGCCTGGCTTGTGTCTCCATGGCTTTGCCAAGCAGGCAGTAAGTCCTGCCACTGGCACCAACAGTTCATCCTCCCCGCTCTGGGGATCAGGTTTGTCAGGACGTGGAGCAGCAGGGACAGCTGGACATGTCCTGCAAAACAACGGGGTCAAAAAGCAGCGTTCAGGGGAATAAAACATGGTTTCTGTTATGAACCTTTATAATTTTGTGGTAAATTAAGATAATAAATCACCTCAAATTACACGGAGAGCCAAAATTTCTCTCCTAATGGACAGGCCCTCTCTAAGCTGTGTGAAGTACCAGCTCCACCCTTTCATCCATCCACGGAGGGTCACAGAAACATGGAAGGGACAATCTCAAATTGTGCTGATAAATCAAGTTGCTGCTGATTTACCCTGCTTTAAACAGAAATACATCACTTCACCCACTTTGTCATGGGCCCTTTCTCTTGAAGAAGCCACCTGCTCCCTTCATTGCAATTCCAGTGCTAGGACAATATCTGGCACAGAACAAATGCATTACTCCCAGGTCTCCACATGCTGATCAGCTATTTTTAGCTGCCAAGCAATCAGGATGCTGTTCACAAATCACTTTACCTTAAAATAAAATTGCTTTCCTCAGATGACATTGTCAGGCCCTTTTCTTTTCACCTTTAATGTGAAACTTCAAATAAAAAAAGATAAGGTAGTCTGTTGAGAAACTAAAGACTGTTCTTAATGGTGGAGAAAAATGAATGTGTAATACCCTAAATTTTACTTTAATGATACCAAGCGATTATCACTCTGGGAAAAGATGGTGAAACACAATGGACACAGGGAGGAGGGAAGCAGGTCAAGAGTAAAGAAAGGAGAGGCATTGCCTGCCACCAGGCAGTTTGAGGAGGCCTTGGAAGAAGCCCTTTCCATGGCTACAACCTCAGATCACAGAAGCTCCAGCTGGTTTAAGGGTCTGCAGTGTCTTCACCCCGTTCAAGAAGCCTCCTGCCTTCAGAGCCAATTGACTGCCCAGAGCCTCAGAGCAGCTCTCACACTCAAAGCCCAGCTTTAACACCACAAACATCAAACCACCTACATGCTGCTTCTGCCAGACTCTCACCCTGTTAGTACCTTTCCCTTCTCTCCTCCCCTCTTGATCCCTCAGATCCCACACACAAATACATTTTCACTCTTTCCCAGCCTCTAAAAGCCCTTCTCCAAAATACACATTTGTCTTGAGCTGTCCACTCTCCCTAATCCCCACAAGTCCCAACACTTTCATCTTCTCAGGCTTCGGATGAATGAGACCATCTGAGGTTTCAAGAGATTTGCAGCCAAGTCTGATTCCTGCTCTGATCTCTGGGATGTTTATGCAGACCCAGAGAAATGGCATTTACAGCAGAGTTAGTCTGGGTGTTACAGAGCATCTCTGAGATAAGCCCTGGGTCTGCTACACAGAGTGACAGACTCATTTATGGAGCAGGATAGAATAAAACCCAAACAACTGAATCCCAAGGGCTCAGTGTCTCTCAGGACATCAGCTGAAGAATTGAGCAACAAGCAATGTTACATCTGTGTTGCCAAAAAAAAACAGAATGGGCACAATTAACCTTGCAAAGTGGCAAGAGAATTCTGTGCTGTGTCACAAATCACCTTCACCCTCAGCACAGTTTTTTGGCTGTCACACAGTCCCATTTGCAGAAGGGATTCATCTTTATCTGAAACTGTAATTGAATGCCAGTAGTTACCTTGGTGACATTTAAAAATCTATCCCTGTGCTTTGCTGTCAACACTTTATAATACAATAAAGTGCCTCATGGAACAAGTCAGAACACAGCTTAGGGAATAGTTCCTATGACAACTACGTGGATCAAGGAGGAGGCAAAGATCCCCAAATGTCAAATGGACAGTGGCACACAGGTAAAGAAAGGCCAGGCTGAAGTCAGTGCTGCTCCTAAAGCTGTGCTGAACTGCAGCTCTGAGGCCAGCTCCAGACATTTCTGTAATTAAACAAAGTCTCTAATTCTCCAGGTCCTCTCATTTTCACTGAAATTGCCAAGAACCCTGGAATTTATTATGCAATCAATCCAATTGATTCCAGCAGACCTCTGCTGGGACTAATCATTAGGAGTAAGGGAGGAAGAGCCCCAAATCCTGTGAACACTGTTTGTGGTACTTCAGATATTAAATAAGAGTAGGGAATTTAATTAGCAGTCAAAATAGAGGATTCCCATTCTGCCTGTGACAGCTCCTCTGTTTGCTTTCAGATCTTGGAACAAGAGGCACTGGGATCACATTCACCCTTAGCATTTCCAGATTTACTGTCCCTCAGACACTCAGAGAGATTTGTTTCACTGTCACTGGCCTGCAGTCACATGCTCTGGGTCTCACAAGAATTAGGGAGAAGAGCTTGGCTGAAGCAGAGGATTGCTGAGGAAAGCCCCCACTCAGTTCTTTCCTCAGGACTGCCTATCCCCACCTCTTCCTCCTGTGCTCTTGCCTTTTCCATTCTCTTCTCTTGAGTTTGCTTTGCCTTTCCAGCCTCTTCCAGGCTTTTCTGCTTCCTCCCAATTGCCTCAAGCAGCAAAGTCTCCTCCCCAGCACACAGACCTCGAGCACTTCCATCATCGACCATCTGGGGCTGCGGCACAGGAACATCTGGACCATCGGTCCCTAAAGCAGAGAATTAACTCTCTTCTGTTGTAGAACTGAATCTGAGCACCAGTTTGTTTGGAAAAGGCTGCACAAACCAGCTGTCTGTGGCCTCCCTCCAGCCCTTCCATCACATGAAAGCTGTAAATGGCTCCTAGAGGTGTCCCATATCTACACTCCAAAGTCCTCAGTCCAGTTCTCAGGAGACAAAAACCAGTTTGGCATGTTCTGAAGATGAGGCTGAGCTTTTCAGCTGCTCCTGAATTATCAGTAGGAGCCATTCAGTAAAAGAATGCTTTAGAAACACAGGTTATTTATTTTATTAAAGAGCATTTTCTACTCACACAAGGGTGATGGACCCCCCCTAAACACACTCAAGATATGAAAAAAAAAAAGGGTACGAGTCTCAATCAGAAAATGCAACGAAAACTGTGGCTTTTTGACACTCTCTAAACATGTGAGAAATTTTGCCACGTTTTCATTGGAATTTCAACACGAGCAAAAACATCAGAGAAACTGGTAACAAGAACATGGCTGGGAAAGACAAACAAGGTAAATGAAGAGATTATAATCTTGCCCTTCAGTAAAGTCCTTCTCACCTTAAATCCACTCTGAGTAAAGATAATCTTGCCACAGGAGACCGCAAAAAAGAAGTTATTTGCATACAGAATAGGCTCGCAGAAAATTAAACTGCTGTGGAAAACTAGAGCTTATTATGCAAGAAATGTGATAAGCTAAAACATACAAAAAATACTCCTCGAGATCTGAGCAACACGAGCTAAAAATACCTCTATTGCATGTCATTTACAAATTCAAAGGGTTGTTTAGGCTGTGTTTAGATTGTGATCAAACAACACTCGATACAGTTTTTTCTTCCACTTGTGATTAAAGATAGTGCTGGATTTTGGGTGTTCTGATTGCTTTCCTCACTTCAGTTTTATTTCTATTTTTAATTTGCACTCAGTGTTCCTGCACCCTTCCTGAGAGCAAACAGCAGCACTGGGAGGGGACCAAGGGAATGTTTGGATACTGTGGCATTGGCCGCTCTTCTTAGTGAAGGGACAGGAGTGATGGCACAGGAGCAACCTGGGAAGTGCATCCTGATTTCCACAATCAAGGGCTGAAGACATTGTGTTCCCAGCCTTTATCTTTGCTCCTTTTGCTCCTCACAAACGTGCTTCGCAGGTGAAAGGCCCAAGTCACCACCTGCACACACCTTCCCTGTGTCCCAAGTGTGTTAAATGTCACAGACACCTCTTGTGCCAAAAATGTTTCTGCATCCCAAACTTCCTAAGACTCCCAGGCCCTCAGCACTCCACTGGTGTTACACCACACACGGCACCCATCATTCCCTGGAAGTGGCCCAGCACTAGGGCAGGTGACAGCCAGCACAGGTGTCCTGGAGCTGCACATCAGAAATGCTGTGCAGGTGCCTGGCCAGGGGAATTAAGAGTCTCAGCACAACTCTTCAAACTTTCCATTCTTTCCAGCTGCAAAGGAGAGAGCTCGGTGCTGTGATGAAAAATTCTTGAACATAAATTACCATCATTTTTCTGTTACATAACATGATTTATCCAAAGCATGCACTGGGCTCATTCCAGTTTCCACTGAAGTCAATAGAATTATAAGTGTTCGGCACCTCTGAAAAATCAGGACATGCTTATTCATGGGTATAATTTATGGTACCCAAATTAGAACAGTCTGTCCTTAAGTTACCAGTTCAGAATAAGATGGTTTCTCACTCCTTCCCCTCCTTTAAGGACATTAATGGAGCAACACTGGAATTTACCCCCAGGTCTTCAGTGCCAGCCTAGAAGTGGTCAAACTTCAACCACAACACAAACCATCTGAACTAATAATCCTGGAATTAGAATCTGCCCATCAATGAGACCAAATTATCTCCAACCAATATTTTTGCCCACATAAACCCTTCCTTCCATGAGGTTTCAGAAAGGAGTAACTGCCACAGATGTTTCAGTACAAGTGTGTTCATGAATAATGGCCATCATCTAGCAAGGACATCAGGAAAGCCAAACCAGAAAGCAGTAGATTAGGAAGTCAGTACTGACAGCTCTGTTCATCCTTGGGGTCATTTTTTCAAGGACTATTTACCAACCCCCCTTCACATGTCTTTTGGACAGAACCTTTTTTCCTCCTGGGTGTGCTCACAGAACCTTCATTCCCCCTGGATGTGTTCACAGCTTTGGTTGATCAAGCACAGCAGTAAAATTCCAGTCCTGGATTTTTTGTTTCTTCGGAGCACAGCAAACATGGAAATCTGCAAAACACTGCTCAGCCTTGCTCGAGGCCCCTGGGATCTCTCCCGAGGCACTGAACTGAGGTGACTGTTCCTCTCAAGCTTCCCTGTGAGGTTATGAATCAAGGGGGTTGTAAAGAACCCACCTCTGAGTTATTTCAGAATGCTGAGGAGTTTGGGGCTGCTACACAACCCAGATATCCTTAACCTGCACCCTGCAGGTGGGCACCAGGTCAGCCCTGCCAGACAAACTCTCACTCCCTCAGCGTGGGGAGGGAGAAGTGAAACTCCTGGGCTGGGAATACACCAGAGCCAGTGGGAAGATGATATTTTCCTTACCCCAGATTCACAGCTCTTGTTTGCCTCCTGTCCCTGGGCCCCACACAGGATGGGCAGATGGGTCCCGCCAATCACTCCATGCCACAGTTGCACCACACAAATGTGCTTGAAGGAAAACTCCTGCAGCACCAAGAGCAGGGCTATTATGGGAGTCCAGAAACAACAGCTTGTGTGTTCACATTTCTATTCCAAGTTTCAGATTTCTCCAGAAAAACAGGAGGCCAATCTAATCCTTTTGACTTTGAATTCCTCAGAGGAAGGACTGCCTATTGTGCCTGTCAGGCTGACAAAGGGACACAAACCCTGTCCCTCTCAGCACTGCTCCAGACCAGGTTCATGCCACCTCCACCCCTCATCCCCAGGTTCTGAGAAATCAAAGGGACTTTGCAAGAAATCTATTTGCAGGTGATCAGACAGCATGAAATTCAGTGATTAAACAGAGCTGGCACATACTGTAGAAGAGATAAAAACCCAAAAGCAGCACCGAGTTTTGCAATTGCAGCATTTAAGATGAAAATATCGGGTTGAGGGAATTACATAAACTCAATTTTTTTTTTTTTTTTACAAATTCCTAAACCTGACAGTCCAAAATGACCTAAACCACATAGCACATCCTAGTCACCTGAAAAGAATCCTCCTGAAGCCCCTCAGGTGTCATTTCTTTCTTTCATTCAAGCATGCCAGATAATCTGAGACTTTATGTGCAGCACATGGTGAGATGGCACCATCCTTCAGAAGGAACATTTGTTTAAGAAATGGCATTTCTGGAACAAATCTCCCAATTTCTTTACTCTTTCCTCCTTGTCTTCCAGCACTGGTCCCTCTGCCCACTGGGGTCACCTTTGCACCCTGCCTTCTCCGGCTCTGTGAGGGAACAAACAGGTCCCTACGCCAATGGTCCATTTAATAGATACATTTTTCTCTGGAAATTCTGTTCAGTCAAGGTTTGGCATTAACAAGGTCCCTCCAACCTTGAGGCAAATAACCTTTCAACTGCAGGATCCAGCCCAAGGCTTGGAGAGCACAGTGACCCCGTGTTCCTGAGGTCACACACATCCCCTGCTCCATCACTCACAGTGGGGACCATTTTCAGAGCACTCAGCACATCCAAGCTGCTAATAAGGGACACTCTGGTCTCTGGGGAGGCAATAGAACATGCAGAAAGCCTCCTTTTTCACCTCATTTTGCATTTGTGCACCACATCCAGCCCACATCCCTTCATTCTTGTGACATCGGAATCCTTGCACATTCTGTAGAACAATCCACATTACCTGGTTTATCCACCACTATTCCAGGAACAGCTCTCCCCTCCAGCCAAGCAATATATGGCCTTTAAGCATCTGCCCAGAGGGAAGACCCCAGGCTAGAACGACAAAACTGGAAAAAACCAGACAAGTTTCTGCAAAGTTGTTTCCTGCAAGATTTCAGCATGAACTGAAAAATACCATTGGCAAAATTAAAAAGCTTTTTTGTCTTTCAGCAAATGCACAGAGAAAAGATGACAGATTTCCTCACACCCTACTTGATGTCTACAAAACCAGTAAGATCTGAATCCTCCTCAAAGGCCTCAGACTCCTCAAACGAGGTGTTCACAGTGCTTGCAACAGCTTCCTAGAGCTGCAGCCTGATGTACTCAGCTGTAACATTATGACAATATTTAACTTGTTTCACGGGAGGAGGTGTGGGAATGCTTTGTGGAGCTCAGTGATTCACCCAAGCAGTGCAGGGAGTGCAGAAACAATGGGGAATTGTTCTTTTAGGATTGCTAACCCATTACTACAGTTTCATCATGTGCTCAGGTAATGCAGAAATCAAACCCCAAAAGATGGGAAACCTTTTACATTAACCCCCTCAGCACCACAGAGCTCACAGCAGTCTTAGAGCAGCAGTGCTGGCCCAAGAGACACAGCAAAGCCCAGGTAACAACTGGAGAACCTTCTCCAGCTCAGCAACAGCCTCAAACCCTGCACCATTTCTGAACAAGGGAGTCTGATGTTTGCAGGAGAAAACACCTATATATGAAGTGGCAATGACTGAGGATCCTTATCTTGGGGACATCGAAAACTCCACCACTGAGCCTTGCTGGTGGCACTTCCCAACACAATGAACTGCCCTACTCTGAATGAGCTTCCACAACAACAACCTTCTTTCTCCACACCCAGCAGTCAGATGCCACTGCTTGACCAGCAGATCCTTTGACGTTCATCTCACCATCCAGCAGAGCAGAACACATGGCTGAACTCAGCCTGAAAGGTCTTTTCCAGCCTAAATGATTCCATGAAGAACCAGATTCAGGCCTTGTCTTCAGGAGGCTGTTTCTAGAATGTGACCTTAAAAGCACCAACCAAAAACTTCCCCCAGTTTTAAAGCCCTGATGGCCATTTAGGGTGAGCCTAAACAGTCCAGGCTGTAACTTGGGAGAAAGGATTCGATCCACTGAAAACCAAAGTTAACAGATTTCCCACAAAATTAAGGGTCTCAACCAATACTTCAGACACAACTATTTCAGGAGTCCCTCATTTCTGTGTCCTTGTTGCTGCTCAGCAGTGTGAGGGCAGGTAAAGCCAGCAGTGCTTTGAGCAGAAGACATCCAGGTTCTGTCCATTCCCAGCTATGTCACTCTGAGCACAGTGACCTGTTTATTGATTCCAACACACATGTGGGTGGTTTAACTAGAAAAAAACCTAATATTAGGCATCACATGTTACAAAGTAAACTTTTCACGGGGATGATGTTTCTATAGTAACTAATGTTTTTCTAGCAACACATTTCACATCAGGGTTGCCATAGAAACAGGACTATAGAGACGTGTTCACCAAATAAGTTGTCAATAGCTTCTCCCCCAGCCTGGTGCACTCCATCCATGTCAACCTAAGGCTGAGCACAGCACCCTGTGTCTATCCAGGGAGACTCCTAACAGGAGTTATTCTCCCAACAGGAGTGGGAAAGGTTCCCTGCCCACACAAGAGCATAATTTCCGCCATATAATTTCATGGCCACGTTTTACAGGAGTAAGTGAAGTGCTCACTTCTGGATCAGGCTGTCTGTCAATCCATAGAACTCAGAGCTGTTGTACAGAAGGGCATCAGTGAAACACCCTCATCTGCAGGAAAACAGTAAAATCACTGGGCTGGAAACACTGAGCAGTCAAACCTCATGGAAACCTTGGGGTGTTGCTGGTTCGTGTCAAAGGGATGTCAACTCACTCCAGCAAGAAAACTGACTCCCTCTGGCTTTGAGCTTATATTTAGGCTCAAGCATTCCCAAGGGTGACATAGAGACTCCCACTCACCTCAAAGGAAAGTCTGCAAAAAGATCACAGCTCTAATCTGGCATTTACATAGTGGCTAGGATTTTAATTACTATTTGTTCAGTACCTTCCCATTCATTCAGCAGCAGCCAAATGTACACCTTCAGGACTATCACTGCTCCTGACCTTTGCTTTGCTTCCTTTCCCACTCTTTCATTTCTCACTTCCCTGAAGTGGTTTTCCGTCACAGCTCCCTCTACCTCGAAACTCCCCAACCACCAAGAAGTAGATGCTAATTTTCATTTCCATCATCAGCCCTTTCAGTCTTTACCTGTTCCTCATGCTTAAATAAAAGCCAGAGAGAACCTGGTGAAACAGCTTAGAGGAATTTATAGGGAAGGAAAAGGAGTAATTTACTCAACTGCCATTTCGGAGGCATTCCAACTCAAAACTTGCTTAAAAAAAAAAAAAAAGTAAAAAAAGACGACAAAACACACAATGCTGAGACCTAGAGAGAGTGAGACTGAAATTCCCTTGCTAACTCCATTCCACTTGTGACTCTTATGCCTTTTACCTGGGGGAATATCTAGGCTCCAAAGGCAACTGCTCAAGCACCACAATTCCTGTTCCCACCAGTACTTCCAGTGAGGGTTTATCCTCTCAGTTCCCTGTACTCAGTATGTTGAGGTGCAGATCTTGGTGCTGGTACACAACATCTACACTTAATCCAAGGAAAAATAAGTGTCAGGGTGTTATGGAAATCCTTGCAGATGGACCCAGAGCCCCAGTGGAAGAGCCCTTTCTTTTCCATTCTTTAGACTGATCTACAAGAAAATAGGGGACTGGAGTTATGTGATAAAACCTGGTTTTTCAAGCTCATTCTCCAACCTGCAGCAGCACTGGTTGGAGTATTTTAAATTATTTAATATTTCTGTAACTGTGCAATGGCACAACACTGAATGTGACACCCTCCATATTTCACACTCTGCCCCCTCCTACTTGTTACAAACAGAAGCTGCAGGGACACAGCTCTTGGTACCTCGTTCTGAGGTGTTACAACAAGACAGTCCAAATTAACTGCCTGAAGGAATCATTTTCATGAGCAGAGTGATGGTGTCCCTGTTTCCACTAAAGACTCACTAGGATAACCTAAACCAAATCTGATAAAATTTACCTGGGAGAGGTCATCACTGGGATTTTGGAGGAGCCACATACCAGGCATGATGGGCAGGAAACATCTGAGCTATAAAATAATACCACCAGAATTCCTAAATAGCATTATATGGGCCTGGGCAACAGTGTGAGAATGACCTTAAAATTCCTTTGCCAACAGATTGTGAGTTACAGTGAATTTTACTAATTCATATATACAGGTTTTGCTTACCCTGGCCTGTTTGCTTGCAAAGCCTTAGGCTGGAATCTGCTCAAGCCAGGAGCTGTTTGCACATGCCCAGGAAATGCTAAATATAAACTAGACAACATGCAGACAAATCATTTTTATGAACTTTTTAGGTCAAGGTCCAAGTCCTCCTTTGCACCTAAACAGCCCCAAGTAGACAGTGCAAATCTGCCCCAGATACAAGTCTAGGAGCACTACTGCAATGTCAACAACAAGTTAAATCTGCAGTCTTGCCATTTTTTTTCCTGCCTCATCCTCTAGATCTTTAAAGCTCCTCCTCTCCTGCAGCCAAGCTGAACGTGCCACCAACTGGGTCACCCCAAGGCAAGCACAGGGCTCTGAGCTCACACACCTCCATTCAGAGGGAATGGCTGATGACCAGTGCTAGGGAGCCAGAGGAGATGAGCCCAGTCCAGAACTTTCTAAACCCAAAGCATTTATGAACCAGTTCATATCCTTGCTAATAAAGACAGAAAGTAAGTCTCACTAGAATAAGTACCTCTTACCTCATCACATCGCCCCACAGTTCTAAATATCTCCTTTTGAAACAGTGATAAAAAGAGATCTTCAAATGCACATTTGTTCCTTTCTGTTTGTTCAGGGCACAGGCTCTTGATAGAGGCCATTTCCTACATGTCATTCACTCATTTAAAAATATTTAATGAGTTAAGGAACAATCTGCAAATCAAGAATTTCAATGGGATCATTTTCCTATAACCTTCCCAGACAGTGGTCAGATATTCGGTCAAAAAGAGCCAAGAAGAAATGAAGTATAAGACCAAAAAGGTCCTAAGTTATCCTCACTAACAGACTTCCCAGATTACACAGTGTCATCTAACATCTCCTACAAAGTTCAGAATTCTTTCATTCAGTTATAAACTGAATCTAACCCACCAAAATAAAAGCATACAGGAATTACAGCTAAGGTCTGTTTACTTTCTGCTTTTTAACTCTATCTCAAAAGAGGCAATACCTGGACATGCTGCCTCAGGGTAGGAATCCACTCCCCAAACACAGCTGAGAGGAAAACAGTACAATCACAGTGAAATGCACATTTACATTTTAATTGTTTATGCAGGAGCATTTGCTTTTCCAAGGATTGTTATTCTGGCATCCAGGCCATGCTAATGAATAACATCAATACAGGTCAGCCACTGAGATCTGGGTGTTGAGTTTGAACATGCAAGTATTCAAATATGCTGGAACACATCTCCCAACTGAGATCTAGTGGCTGTTGAAGCTTAATCACTAAATGTCCATAGCTGAACTGTTATACTGCAATGATACCGAGGGCTGCATACTTTAGATTTACCTCACTAATGCAGTTCTCAGTTACTGTGTTTAAAACCTGCACTGTTTTGAATGCAAATTGAAAACTGGAAAATGCAGCATTTCATTCACAGATTCCAGCTACTCCAGCGTTTGGTTGTCACAGGTGAAGGTGTGAGACAAGCCCTGTGTCCTCATTTCTTCTGAGGACAGCCTGAGCCTATTTTTGGATCACTTTATTCAAGAAACTCACAAGTAAAATTCCAAACATTTCATAAAACTTCATAACCTCCACCCCAAACAGGTTCCATCTGTGCCTCGTTGCTCCTCAGCAGGGTTACCATCAGTGATACAAATTGTCCTGCCATCCACACGGTCTGGTTTTGGTTGGAAGGAAAACACATGCCCTGGAGACAAAGCCTTTGTTCTCCCAGAGGAAAAAAAAAAAAGAAGTTTTTTTAAAAAAAATGAAGATCGAGTTCTCAATTCTTGCCCAGCAGACACATCAAACTCCCTCTGTTCACTACTCGCAGAAGATCCCCCGGTTCAGCCTCAGCCCAATCTAATTATGTGCTCAATCTCCTCCTCCCGTACTTCAGGTCCCACCAATAACACCAGTGTTTGAGAGTCATTCCAAGCCGAGGGAGGGTTTAGCGTTTAGTTGTATGTCAGAAGCTGGCAGTGTCTGAGCTGTCGATGATTTGCGCTGCTCATTAAATCAGGGAAATGAGATGGGGCGATTAGAGCTCTGCTCCTTAACCAGGCAACAATCAGGAGCTTACAATCAGAAACTCCTTTAAAAGCACAGAAGATGCCCTCAGGAAAAGAGGGGAGTTCAATACTGGGTAGGACAATTTCCCCAAGCAAAGAGAAGCAATAATGAACAGGGGGGGTGAAATAATCCATCCTATCAAGCACACAGAAGTCCTTCAGAAGGGGTCCCGTCACTGCATCTCCCTGCAGCTGCTGCTTACAAGTTGCTAGAAGCAAATCTTGTAACAAAATTAGCTTTTCCAAATGGCAAAGCCAGAAGGTGGCAAACCGTGACATATTCCCAGGCTCATACACCAACAAAATATCCTGTAAGCGATTTTTTTTTAAAAAGGAAAACAGGCTGGGAAAATAGTTACAGTCTTAATATGTATGAGAACTTCTACCCTGAAGTCCAATCACACAAACAAATAAAGTAAAGCAAGTGACATTTCCTATTAACAATCTCCATTGGTTATTTTTGCAACTCTTGAGAAGCAAACTAGTAAGAAATATCAAACCTGTTTTGCTGAGATAGTGAATAAATTGGATGCCTGTTAAGTTCTGATTGCTTCTTAAATATTTGGCTAGACAGGAATTTCTTGAAAGAAGGCAGTTTAAGGACTTTTCAGCTGGATCCTGTGAGACCTGAATGCAAAGCCCAACTTGTGAAATATCCTACTGCTTGTACAAAGTCTCACAAGATTAGCTTAATGACTGAAATTGGACTGACCTCACTGTGCCACCAGACTCAGAATCCAAATATGAAGTGTTCAGTCAGAGTTGGGCCTCTCAGATTGTTCCAAACACTTCCCTCCCCCACTTTCCTTTTTTAAGCCCACTAAACATCACAGCATTGTTCCAGTGCCTCAGGATAATCCCGATTATCAGAGGCCACTTGGATACCCAGACCAATTCACCCTCCAAACCCGCAGGTACAGTGAGCATATGTATGTGCTGCACAGGTTTGGTTCGAGGAAAATGGATTATCCCAAGCTCTGCTGCTGCCTTTTCCCGGAGTAATTTTGCCCCTGTAGGCACATTACCTTTGGAAATGCCTGTGATGGTTTATGTTCAGGATGTAACAAACAGGAGAAAACAAGGGACATGCTAATGAAAGATAATTTTACGCTCTTGCAAAGAGAAAAGCCGAAAAACTCCCCCAGGCCACCTAACTTTACACTGCCCAAGGAGGAGGTTTGGCAGCAGGAATGTTTCCACCAGCTTCCCAGGGCAGGTCACCCAGTTTCACCTCTGAGTGAGGGGTGTTTCTCAGCGTCAAGATCAAGGCTCTTCAGGGTTTCAAAACCCTAAACCCTGCTGCAAGTTCATCACAAGAGCTATAAATAAATCTCCTCAAGTCACCAAAACTCTCATGTCAGTATAATTTCAAATAAGCTTGGCCAGAAAAGATCAGCTGCTCTGGGTTTGCATGTTTGGTTCTAATAGCACTGAATGCCTGGTAACAAGATGAAGAGCTCTTAAAGAGAGAGACAAGCAGTGATAAATTGCATTATGTACTAATACCACCCTCACTGACAGCACTTATCTGCAGGACTAAGGTCTGCACAGACAAAGGGAGTTAAAAGCTCTGTTATCATCAGCAGTGGCTTTGCCCTCCCTGTCTGGCTTCTGGACCAGAGGGATTCAGGGAGAGTTTCTGACTCCACTGAAGTCAATAACAACATTAACTCCACTAGAACCAGGTTCCAGCCACAGCAGAATTGCTCTTTTACCTGTTCCACAGTAGAGCTTGGTAAGAAAACTACTGACCTCAAAGTACCCATTTTCCTGCAGTGGAGCCCTGCACTGCCACACATTACAGATACTCCACACGTATTACTGTGCCAGTTAAATCCTTCCTTTATATCAGCAACAAACCTGCAAAGTCTTTCTCTGTCCTCACATCTCTGGGACCAAGGTTATGCAAAAGGAGAGAGTTTGGATGCACAAGAAAAAACCACAGTTCAGATTTGAATTTTAAACCTCCTTACCTGCACTGTGATGTCCTTTTCAGTTAATCTCACAGGCTCAACTCCGCATCAACAAGCAGTTTATGTTTCAGTCTGGTCCATTCAGTCTCTTCTTATACCAGGCACTAAAAATTGATGGCTGCATGTGCTCCATCCCAGGCATTTCAGAGCACCAAGGTTTGACCTGAATTTTAAGTGTTACCGGAGTTAAAAACAAACAAACAAACAAACCCCAACCAAACAAACAAAATCAGCTGAGTGAGATCAACACACGGTATGGAAGAAAGTAGTACTGTGATTTTTTGGGGAAAGAAAAGCAGAAGGGAACTAAGAGTGAAAACAGGGAGACGGGAAGAGCACATGCCCCACACACAAGATATTGCTCTCACCTGTTCAGGAGCTCCGGGTTAAATACCCCTGCACGGTCACAGGTGTTACCAATAGGTGCAGAAATAAAGTGCCGATTTTTAAAGGGAAATCAACATACTCTTCTGAAGAGCAAAACAATCTTAAGTCCTTTTTAACAGGAACATATTTAACTATCCTCCAAAATAATCTGAGGATTATTGAGACAGCCCACAGCACTGCTGGGAGTTCATTTACCAGTATCCTATTCTCCTCCAGAATTTGTTTTTTAAGGTTATCTTAAAGGTCTAAAGAAAAATATAAGAGACTCCTATTACAAAAATATGTTTTCAAATTCCTGCTTTTAAATCAGCTGAATATGTTTCACATTGGGGTGTGTAATCTTCACCCTTTTCCTACAGGTGAGGACCATTTTTATCCCAGGCTATTCCCAGGGCTCTCCTGCACAGACTTGAACAGCCAGTTCTGTTTCTTGTCAGCAACTCCCAGCCCTGCTGGTGCCCCTTCACACCAGGCACTGGGAGGCTCCTTCCTTTAGGGAAGATCATGTACGTGTGAGGTGCTAAATATTTTAAATTATTTGCTTTTGTTTTCCAGCCCTCTGTGAATGGCAACAAAGCTGTAGAGTTACCAAAATGCTGTTACAGTATTTTTCAGTATTCCCAGAAGAGCAGAGAATCTCTGCACCTTGAAGGAGATCCGTTTAACCTTAACCACTGACACTATCATTTGACAGCACCTTTCATTATCTCCCTTCTTCGAGGCTTTGTGGGGTATCAGCTCATCAGCATAAAGATCAAAACTTCATTTACAAGACAAATACTGTAAACAAGAAATTAATTCGACAGACCCGTTATTTCAAATGAGAACGCTGATGATAATTTCAGCGTTAAAAAAACTTCTTACTCCAGTAATTAAATTCTGTTCCACCAGATATAGTCAAGCATATGCTCTGCCTACACAGGGACTGATTAATTGACCCTGAGATGACATCATCCACCCAGCAGTGGGGACAGAACTGTCCCACCTACATTAGCGAGCATTCAGAGGCATTAATGAGCTCAAGACACCACGTCCTGCTGCAGGGAAGGAGAACCTGCTCTCTCCTGCCCCTCTGAGCTCACCCCTCCTGCCACAGCCTCTCCCCAAGGTCCCCTCGGCCAGGATGAAGCTCAGTGCTCTTCCCTGAGGCCGAGGAGTGATGAGAATCACAGGACAGAGCTCGGGTGCTGCTGTTCACATTCCTGAGCTCCCCCAGACCTGCTCCCCCTGCAGCAGCTCTGGGCTGAGCCGTGTCTGTGGGCTGTGCAGGGGGAACGTGGCTCGGCTCCAGCTCATGCTGGACAGCAGAGCTCGGGCTCTGCTCTGCACGGCTCTGTATCGAGATGGATGGATGGATAAAGCTGCAGCAGGAGCCTTTCAGCAGCCTGGGATGAGGGGCATTACTCACTGCTGCTCTGGGCCCAGAGGGGGCCATCAATCTGTGCAAGGCAGACAAACTCCACACTCCCTGACCCTGAGCTGCCTTTTCTGTTTCCGAGCCCACAGCTCCGAGAAGACCAATGGGAGTGTGAACTTTAAAGGAATCCAGGACTGTGCCAATAATAACCAACCTAGACACAGCCCTCCATTCTCCCAGACAACCCACATTAACATCCACTCCTGATGTAGAAGACAGCTGGACTTCCCTGGATCCTCTCCCAGACACAGGACAACATCCATGGGCCACGGGGACAGAGAACTGCACATCTGGATCCCTAGGACACAGCTGGCATCCCATGGAACCAGAAATACAACATTTTTAGGTTTTCTTCTCCCATAAATCCTCCTCTGAGAAGCATTTAAACTGTGAATCTCATCACTAATCCATCTAACTTCCTTAAACAAGAAGATATATAATAAACAAGGAGGATAGAAGAAAGAAACCAGTGAAGTTCTACAGTTTAGAAAGCACAGTTAATATACAACAACCCCTTTTGGAAAAACTCTGAACACGCATGCAGCCCTTTTGTATAATCACTTTTTTGACAGCATTCCTAAACTGTGATCACTAAAAGCAACGCTGAAATTAAAGAGCAATATATATGGGGCCGAAGTAGGTTTCACGACAACACTGAGGAAGAAAAACTGAAGATGTTGGTCAGAATGACAGGATTTTGTTTAAGAACACATGTACTACTCTGTAGCTGGGAAAAGAAAAATTGATTTTCCAGACGCTGCTATAAAACATGCCAAGAACCCAGAGTAAACCAAAGAAAGCACAAGCTGCAACTGGATAATAAAGCATCCAAAATTTTCCATGTGTGCCCATTTATGGGAGGAAGAAATTACCCTACATTTAACTTGGCCCCCTCTGGTACAGGTCAAAAGACAAGAAACATTTATAGAAAGCAGAATTAAGTATTAAAACAGAGAATTATGAACAGGGAGGAGCTGCTGATCAACCTGGGCCCAGCATCCCAGCGGCTTACTTGGCACTGAGCAGCAGCCACGAGCAGTAACCCCTGAGAGCCCGGGAGTGGAGCCTGATGGGGAGGGAACAGGAGGGAAAGGAAATCTCCTTCTGGATGGAAACCCCACTCTGACCCCTGAGATGACAGGGAATATGGTTATGCTAAAATGTTCTGAGTCTATTTATTATTCCAGAGCAAGACAGGTGTCTATCAGGGACCTCTCACTGAGCCCATGGAACTACAGTGATTTATACTGACATTACTTCAGATTACACTGGGTAATAACCCCTTTTTAGGCACATTTTTTAACTCATGCTACAAGTGATACAGCCAGATAAATGTACACTACCCGTGCATATAAGGAGCAGGTTATTTTTTACCTGGGTTGTCCAACACTGCTATGACATCACACCTCAGTGAAGTAAAAGATCCCAGAACTGAAGAACATCCTGTATTTTAAATACCCCACTAATATTCATTTCATTAAGCCACTAATATTCCCAATGTAAATCTGCCAGTCACCCACAAGGTAAAAATTTCTAATATAGCTAATTAATGTAGAACTATAAATTCCATTTCCAAAGTGACTTCATTCCATATAGTCAGTAATTTTAAGGTATTTAGGCCCTGAAAGATGCAGACAGACACACACTGGAATGTTCTGAGGCATCTACCAATTACATTATATATAAAATTACACTCCAGTAATTACCCTAATGTTAAGAGGAAAGCTGACTTGATCCACTATTGTTCTATTCTCCAAATATGGCTTTCAGGATGGCTGATAAACCATTCTTATTTTTGTTGCTGGCCAAAAAATATGGCACCTGATTTAATATTGATTCACTCGTCGCTATTAAAGCAAGTACAATAACACACACACATCTCAGGAAAAGCTGGAAAAACCAATGTAAGGAGCAAAAAGGAGATGATGACCCGAGGGAGATGCCCAGCTCTCAGCAGTGAGGAACAGGAGGGCTCAGTGAGAGCTGCAGTAGACTGTCTCTCACATCACCAAGTGTCACTCCTGAGAACAGACCATGGGCTTTTGAACCCAGACTAAATAACTCAACTGAAACGATGACAGTAGTATCTCAGTTAATAATTTACAGCTGCCTATAAAATGTTTCAGAATATTTTTCTCAGTTTCAGACACGCAAACCACCCCAGTGGGTAACACTCCCACCTGATTCCCAGTGTGTAAACACCCCACTCCCTCCAGGATCACAGAATTAAAATGTTGAGCATATTCTCTTCCCTGGGGAACACTTGATGCCCTTCAATATTCCAGTTTTATATTCATTATTAATCCTTTCCAGATCATTTCTCAAGCTAATAGCTCCCCAATTACACATAGCCTCAGTAACTACTAAGAGTAGGGAGAAGCTTATTACAGTAATAGTCCTGGCCACATCCATTTCCCATACATAAAGAACTCAGTGACACAGTCACTTGACTCTCGTTTTTGTGCAAGTGATCCCAAGCAAAAAGGAAAGAAAAAAGAGGAAAAATTTGCTCCTGACACCTCATACCTGTTCAGCAAAATATCTGAAACCAGGGCTTTTCCTGGCACTTACCTGTAGCCCTTGGAGCTGTGCTGGACAAGGGGCACCAGAAATGGCCACTCTCTATTTCCATCTCAGGTGAGATGTGAACCAGCACATCAAGCCCTCCTGGCTGTGTTTCTGAGCTCCAGTGTCAAACAGGAGCTGTTAAGGGAAGTGTCTCACCCTGCAGCACCAAGGCTGTGTGTGCAATGCAGGACGCTGGAGGTTTGCTGCTCTGGACCCAGAGGTGTTGGCAAGCTCTAAAATGGGATAAAACAGAATTCACGAAAAGATTTCTGGAAGCCTACTTAAAAATCTGAACTGCGTTTGTTTTCTTTTCAGTTTACCTTCTACGTCACCAAATGAGCAAAGATTGCCCAGAATGTGCATAATCTGCAGTGGGGCCTCAATCAGCCCCTTCATTTGCATGTTTTACTTTCAACTTCTGAGGTACCTTTTTCTGCTGAGAAAAACAAATGTTACTTTCATTCTCCTTGAGCCCATTTTTGTACTTTTCCGTGATAAATTATTCTTTTAATTCGGAGTCTGGGAAGGAGACTGAAAAGCTATTTTCTAAAGGCTGGAACCTCATTGTCAAAGTAAAATGAAATCTTCCAGTTCCACAAATTTAGAGGTTTTTGTAAGTATAAATCTCTAAAGAAACAGTGGTGGAGCTGTTGTTCAGAACCAGTGCAGCAGGTAGTGATGGTAACGAGCCCAACAATGACAGAACCAAGCAGAGATAATTCACCACACATCTCTCTTTATTATTGCTGCTTGAAACGTCCCTGGTCTCTAGAGCAGCACTGCTGTGGATAAATATTTCCTTTGTTTCCCTTCCTTCTGTAGGTAAATTTACCTTTTCTTCTTTAGATGGCAACTGTTATCCCAGACGCCGATTGTCATGTGGGCCAAATTCATCCTGGAGTAAACCCTACATTTTCCAAGAGGTTTAGTCAGGAAAGTATTGGATTAAGTAAATTTAAAGCGAACCTAATTCTGTTATCTTTATTCTGCTTAAACAGAAAGGGCTACAGGCATATTAAAAACTAACTCTATGGGCCAGCAAGACCAGAATCAACCCCAGATATTCTGAACTTGGGGAGAATTTGGTCCAACATTCATTTCTCCGAGTGTGTTTTGTGATTTACCTCACTTGGCCCTAGGCTGGAAGGTAACATTTTGCAGAATTTGGCCTTAGGATGTTGTATGGCACAGCTGGAGGAACTCCTGCCCCCAGGACTTGCCCAGGGCAGCTGCTGTGATTACAACCAGTGACTGGGAGTGGCATGAGGATACTGTTCATTCCATGTCTAACCCAGAGGCACAGGAGTTCAGGAGAGGATCCAAGGATTGCCTCAGGACAAACAGCTCTGCCCGTGTGCTGCTCAGGACCCTGGCAATGTGCCTTGCACACTCTCTCCTGGGACAGCAGGACCAGAGAGACACCACAAGCTGCTTGGCCATGGAGTTTGCTCAGACCTGCTCCAAACACCACGTGGTGTTTCATGTCTCCTCCTTGCTCAATGGATTATCCTCTGGCATCCTGCCACCTTTGTCATAACTGATTAGAATTTCAGCTTGATGAAAACCTTGTTCTGAGTCACAGCAGGGAGTAACTGCATCATTCTAGAGGTTTCATTTATACCTGCCAAACTCCAGGCATACACTGCACTGAGAAAGGACTGGAAGTGATGGGTGCAAACAAATTACTCCTGCTGGAAACTTCAAATGTGCCATGACTAAAGACTCAGTCTTGATGTCTTCATTTTAGTATGGAAATGATGCAAACAATAAGACAATTCCATATTCAAGAGGGGTGCAGGTAACTCTGGGACTGATGTGATGGGTCCCTTGAAATAGGAGTTATTTCCTGGCAGGGATTTTCAGAGGTATTAGGAGTTGGTTGGAAATACAATAAATTGTGCCCATGGCAGCCCACTAAGAAGATATGCTAGAGGAGAGTGGTAAGAAATCTTCCATAGGAGCACTCACAGAGAATACAACAGAGCTTCCTCTGGAATATCATCAGGAGATGGAACTCCAGACAGCATGAAAAACAACTGGAAAGTTTTTCTGCCCAAAGTAGCAAGATTGAGCATCCATGGTAGAATGCTGCAAGATTACAGTGTCACTGGAGGGTGAGTCTCAAAGCCTGGAGGCAACAGGGCAGGTAGGAGTGGGCTGTAGGATGAACAAGAAAGGAATTCTGCTCTTCCAGAGAGGACTGGACAGGCCTCTCATAATGAATTATTCAACTCTATATGCAGATAAAACCACTGCATCAGCTCTTAAAGAATAGCTGTTGCTCACAGCAGGATCCAGAAGCATTACCCAGGAACTGGAAAATTCATCCATGTACTCAGAACGAAGTCATCCTCTGACTGCAGCAAATAATTATTCCTGCCCACAGTGCAGCATCAGAGAGGGGAGTTTGTTAGGGAAGTTTTAACAAGTCATTATGTGGTGGCTCTCAGAGAAGAGCTAATTGGATGTGTCTCCAGGTCACTGACTAAGTGGTGTTGCTTCCAGCTAGAGAGGAAAAGACCAACTGTAATTCCTGTAATTAAAAATAAAATCAGTGTGTACTCAACCTCCTCCTAACAGACCACAAGCCCATAACGACAAGCATTTGTCAACTGTACAATTCCACCACTGAAATCTGATCTACAAACCCATCTCTGGGCAGGGTGTCAGTGTCTCAGTGCACATGAGCTTGGCTGATGCCTGGAAGCAGAGCAGTCCTGTTCCACCGAGCTCCCAGGAGGGACAACACTGTCCCTCCCACCTCAGCGAGGGTCAGCAAAGGACACGGAGCAGCCAACCCCTGTTCTGGCCCCAGGAGGGACAGAGGGACAACTGTGCAGGAGCCAGAGGGGATTTCTCTTTGCTCAGTAATGGGAAGGTCTCAGGATGTCAGGGCAGCCCACTGGAGACACCACTTGAAAACTGCTGATGTATTAATTAAACAAATCCCCATTAGCCAGAAACAGGCCCCACTGAGGCCCCTGGAGTGTTCTGAGCTCCACAGCTATGAACATAACCTGCTCCTTTTGGCCTCAGAGTCCAGCTCTGCTCCATAAAGGGCTATAACCCAAATATAACCTTAATGCTGCCTTAGAAGGGCTTGTCTTCATTTAAACAAGGCAAACAGGATTTATACCAGACCCTTGAAGAGAACTGGACCCAACCAGCCCATCAGCTTGCAGTGTTCAGAAAGCCATGGACATCCTGTGACTTTCTTCTTGTGTTTGTTTTGGCAGAGGAGTTTAACAAAATGCCAAAGATGAGAAAACACAATCCTAAGCTTCCCTTTGCTGGAGATAATCAGCTTCAGGGTCTCACCTCCACTGTATTTCAAAAGAAAGTAATTCTAGAAACTGACTCTTCACATGCTGCTTGTCTGGCTTTAACTATGTCAGCCTGGGAAATTCTTACAGAAATACCAGTGCAGACTGAGCTAATTTATTCCTTTTCCTTCTTGGTTGTGTCTATAGTGATGTAGAGAGAGATTGGACAACACTGACATAACCAGTCCAATTTCCTCAAGTACTGATTGCTGTAAACCATAAACCAAGAATAATGAGACTGCAAAACAAGTGCAACCAGAATTCAGTACAAAAGACCCAGAAGTATATCCATAAAAACAACTGACTGAATTAATTATTAAAGTAATTTTATACACTCTACACTACAAATTGCAGAACTACCTAAGTGACTCCAAACTATCCCCAGTGAAGCAATTTTAGAAAATCCCCCACTGCAGTTACGTCCCGTTCTACCTCCCCTGGACACGAAACACTTTCCACAAGAGCACAGTTAAGTCACTTACCGAAATACAGGAGATGGTATCTCTTCACCACACACTGAGTTGATGTTCCAGTGCCCATTTTCCAATTAAACTGGTCCACTGCACTTTATTTGGCTGTCTGACAGAAAAAGAGTAATGGCCAAGAACTCATTAATATCTCTTTATCAGTCTACCAACTGCTAAACTAAGATTTGATCAGCAATGCAATCAGACCTTGGTATAATAATGACATCACATTGCAGAGATTATACAGAGACTGAAAATATGGAGATTTTTCTTGTATTTGTATAAAATAAAATAAACCTTTACCTTCTGTAGTCCTAGAACTCCTGCAGATACAGGGGAGTGGAGTGACCTTAAGCTGTATTTGTTCCTCCAAGGGAACTACCCATTTGTGAGTTATTTCAACAAATTTGTCAAGACAGTGCTGGTTTCACTATTCTATGAGAGGAATAACAAATGCTAACATTGTTCTTCAATTCCCAACAGCCACAAGATCCAACAGAGGAGTCAGCTGTTCAGCACACACACCCCACATCCCCTTCTTTGCCAGATTAAACACAGAAGTGGCAAAAAGGACAGATTTATTGGGCTCATGCTGGAAAATTACTCTTCTTTATTTTTTTTTTTGTGGTAGCCTCCAGGAGCCCCAGCAGTGGGGCTGAGGACAAACAGAACTCAGGGCTAATGAAACCACACAATGCTCAAAATTTGAAGCCAAAATCCTGGCCAAGAAAGAAAGAACCATGATCATCTGTGAACTTCCACTCTGCCCACACTGTGCCAAAAGATGAGCAAAAGCTCTGAATGCTACAAGACATACAGAGCAAGGGCTACAAAAGAGCCTCAGAGTCTATGTGAGACTTTGTTTAGGATTTATCTGTCAGCCCAGTTTTCCTTGGATCTGAAGGAGTTCTGACAGGAATTTCAAAGGGAACAACAAGCAGAAAGTTGCCATGACCAAACTCCAAAGGTGTGTAGCTGAAGGGTTCCTGTCAGGAACCAGAGCCAGGCAAAATTATAACCGAACAGGAAATGTCAAGAAACAATATTTATTTTTAGAGAAATCCATGAGCTTCAGAAGTTCAGTAAATATGAATGACTAATGTACAGTAACCCACCAATGAAGAAGCTGATTTTACTCTTATGATTTCTACAAGAATTATTTTTAGAGTAATATTTCATAAACTTAATAAGAAGGAAAAGAATCTTATTAAGCAGAAAGCTGGTCTACATATTGTGGCAATTTTGCTCTAAGCAAGACATACAGCTGAACAATAATTAGGTATGATAACTGCATTATGCATGTCTTGCTTCTTGTATATGAGGTTCCATTTCTGAATTAGAAGAATCACACATTGGTTTAACTTCAAATTTATCTACATTGACTTTTTCACAGGCTAAGAAAACTAAATCTCTCCATGAGATATCTTACCTGGACTCCACTGCATTTTCTTTTATTAACTGATAATAATTCCAGCAGCTATTGAATCATAATAAGATGATATGAACTATCTGAATTTAGCAATAGAGACGTTAAGGTTCACCATATAGCCATGAAAGTGCATGGGAGATGTAATTATCAATTTAGAAAGCAAACAGTGTTATGGTGCTGCATACTTTTCAAAAAAATAAAAAAAAAGAAAAAAGAAGAGAGTAACCCACAGGGAATTTTTAGAAGCAGGGTCAAAAGCATTTATTTCAGAGCTACATACACCTAAAAATTAATTTGTTCTGTTATTATTTTAACTGGGCAGAGTTCACCCTATTCCACCTACCCCGAGGTCATTCCTTCCACGGGATGCAAAACCACCCTGTGAGGCTCCAGGTTAAAGAGATTGCCCTAAATTGTCATTAGAGAGCATGGAATCATCAGCCACAGCTTCCCTGGGCAACATGTGCCAGAGCCTCACCACCCTCACAGGGAAGAAATCTTTCCCAGTATCCAATCTAAACATCCTCTGTGTCAGTTTGAAAACATTCCCCCTGTCCTGTCACTCCCTGCTCTTGTAAAAAGATGTGGAATTGCAGTGAGCCCTGGGAAGCAGAGCGGTGGTGGATGGTGAAAAGCTCCTTCCCTAGAGCCAGACTGCACTTCCCCACCCAGATTCCTGGGTTACCACTGCCAGATATTTCTGGTTGCTTTGTTTGTTTGCTTTTTCCCTACAGAGCTTCAACCGCTCATAAAGTCTTTTAAATCAAAAGTGCACTGCACAACTTGGAGCCCGTGATCCAGCAAAGCTCACACACCAATGGACCTGCCAGTCCCCATCACATGGGGACAGCAGGACACTGGATGGACCTGCCAGGCACAGCCACGTGGGGACAGCAGCCCCTGAGCAGCACAGCCAACAGCAGGAATCTTGTCCTCCCAACGGCCTGCCACACATCAGCACCTGCAGGGTTTTGGTACTCAGAGTTTCCTCCGCCACTGTTCCGCCTCGTGCAGCAGAGATGGTAAATTCCTGTGCAAATGGCCACTCAGAGACTTCCCCCTGGGATTTGGGACTGTAATTATAGGAATGACTGTGCCCCACACAGAATTATCTGCATGTCCCACTGAGCCTCCCAGGGCCTATTTTACCACTTATTCTCCAGCTGATTTGCTTTCCAAAGGGAAGGTTTCCAGCAGTGAACATGTGCAGGTTTTGCTATTGAAAATGTTCTGCTTTGCAGACACAAGAAAGTTCAGAGGGAAAATAAGAACAGGCTGTACAAGAATTTCACTGGTGTTGCAGAGGAGCTCTCTGCCCCATCCTGGTGTCCCATCCACTGCCTACTGGTGCCATTGCAGCCAGAGACAGGAGGAGAGAAAACAACCTCCAAGGACGTTAAGGTTGGAAATGAGGAGGAATTTTTTCATGGAAAGGATGTATTCTCCGTGCCAGTTACCTGCTTACTTAAACAACACAGATTCTCCAGGTTCTAATTTACTGGGTAAAATTGGAAAGGATGAGGTTGCTCTGCATGAGAAACATCAGGATTAAACCTTTATTGTGTTTATTTGCAGAAATAATGAAATGTAAATCATTTCAATTCTACTGTATGCCCCCAGCTTTTAGTAACAGCAATTACAGGAGTCATGCATGATGGCTTTTGCCTAATAGATTTTTTTCTTTTATATTGTCAAAATCATTTTAAAGGCTGCAACACCAAATATATTATTGTTTGAATCAAAAGTATTATGACTAAGATAATTATTTCACATGCAATGAATGTATCACGAGTACTAAAAATTGACAGAGCTAGAGAAAGAAATGTAATGGAAGTTCATCTCTTCTTACCTATATTTTTGAACAGAAAGAAATGCCTGAAAATTGTGTGCCTGGTCA
>NW_020955279.1:2846113-2848023 GCF_003031625.1 Empidonax traillii
AAAAAAAAAAAAAAAAAAAAAAAAAAAAAAAAAAAAAAAAAAAAAAAAGAAGAGAGTAACCCACAGGGAATTTTTAGAAGCAGGGTCAAAAGCATTTATTTCAGAGCTACATACACCTAAAAATTAATTTGTTCCGTTATTATTTTAACTGGGCAGAGCTCACCCTATTCCACCTACCCCAAGGTCATTCCTTCCACGGGATGCAAAACCACCCTGTGAGGCTCCAGGTTAAAGAGATTGCCCTAAATTGTCATTAGACAGCATGGAATCATCAGCCACAGCTTCCCTGGGCAACCTGTGCCAGAGCCTCACCACCCTCACAGGGAAGAAATCTTTCCCAGTATCCAATCTAAACATCCTCCGTGTCAGTTTGAAAACATTCCCCCCGTCCTGTCACTCCCTGCTCTTGTAAAAAGATGTGGAATTGCAGTGAGCCCTGGGAAGCAGAGCGGTGGTGGATGGTGAAAAGCTCCTTCCCTAGAGCCAGCCTGCACTTCCCCACCCAGATTCCTGGGTTACCACTGCCAGATATTTCTGGTTGCTTTGTTTGTTTGCTTTTTCCCTACAGAGCTTCAACCACTCATAAAGTCTTTTAAATCAAAAGTGCACTGCACAACTTGGAGCCCGTGATCCAGCAAAGCTCACACACCAATGGACCTGCCAGTCACCATCACATGGGGACAGCAGGACACTGGATGGACCTACCAGTCACCATCACATGGGGACAGCAGGACACTGGATGGACCTACCAGTCACCATCACATGGGGACAGCAGGACACTGGATGGACCTACCAGGCACCATCACATGGGGACAGCAGGACACTGGATGGACCTACCAGTCACCATCACATGGGGACAGAAGGACACTGGATGGATGGACCTGCCAGGCACAGCCACGTGGGGACAGCAGCCCCTGAGCAGCACAGCCAACAGCAGGAATCTTGTCCTCCCAACTGCCTGCCACACATCAGTACCTGCAGGGTTTGGGTACTCAGAGTTTCCTCCCCCACTGTTCCGCCTCGTGCAGCAGAGATGGTAAATTCCTGTGCAAATGGCCACTCAGAGACTTCCCCCTGGGATTTGGGACTGTAATTATAGGAATGACTGTGCCCCACACAGAATTATCTGCATGTCCCACTAAGCCTCCCAGGGCCTATTTTACCACTTATTCTCCAGCTGATTTGCTTTCCAAAGGGAAGGTTTCCAGCAGTGAACATGTGCAGGTTTTGCTATTGAAAATGTTCTGCTTTGCAGACACAAGAAAGTTCAGAGGGAAAATAAGCACAGGCTGTACAGGAATTTCACTGGTGTTGCAGAGGAGCTCTCTGCCCCATCCTGGTGTCCCATCCACTGCCTACTGGTGCCATTGCAGCCAGAGACAGGAGGAGAGAAAACAACCTCCAAGGACGTTAAGGTTGGAAATGAGGAGGAATTTTTTCATGGAAAGGGTGTATTCTCCGTGCCAGTTACCTGCTTACTTAAACAACACAGATTCTCCAGGTTCTAATTTACTGGGTAAAATTGGAAAGGATGAGGTTGCTCTGCATGAGAAACATCAGGATTAAGCCTTTATTGTGTTTATTTGCAGAAATAATGAAATGTAAATCATTTCAATTCTACTGTATGCCCCCAGCTTTTAGTAACAGCAATTACAGGAGTCATGCATGATGGCTTTTGCCTAATAGATTTTTTTCTTTTATATTGTCAAAATCATTTTAAGGGCTGCAACACCAAATATATTATTGTTTGAATCAAAAGTATTATGACTAAGATAATTATTTCACATGCAATGAATGTATCACGAGTACTAAAAATTGACAGAGCTAGAGAAAGAAATGTAATGGAAGTTCATCTCTTCTTACCTATATTTTTGAACAGAAAGAAATGCCTGAAAATTGTGTGCCTGGTC
>NW_020955279.1:2848286-2852160 GCF_003031625.1 Empidonax traillii
CCAAATATATTATTGTTTGAATCAAAAGTATTATGACTAAGATAATTATTTCACATGCAATGAATGTATCACGAGTACTAAAAATTGACAGAGCTAGAGAAAGAAATGTAATGGAAGTTCATCTCTTCTTACCTATATTTTTGAACAGAAAGAAATGCCTGAAAATTGTGTGCCTGGTCACCTCTGGTGACATTTTGGCAGTTTGAGTAATCTGTCATCAGGGAACTGGTAAATTTAGTTTGGAACTCAGGACCCTCTCACCCTTGGAGTGTTTCATAGCACAGGTTCTGTTCTGAACTAGGGCCATTTGACCTAGTTCTAGTTCTTTTCCCTGCCTATTTCTTTTTCCCTCTATTTCGTTTTCCTGCCCATGGTAGACATAAATTCAAAAGGGCTGACAGTAAGAGGTTGTTAATTTGAGAGACTCCCATTCAGATTGACAGGCAGCAGGAGAAGGGAATGCCTGAACCTGGATTTCTCCAGTTTCCTTGCAGAAGGCTTGGAGTCCTGCGTGCATCAGCCAGGTTCAAACCCACAGACTCACATGTACACCCTAGGAATACACCCACAGGTTTTCAGTGCCTGAGCACAGAAGAGGAGTGATGATTTTCTTTGACTAATCTGAGGCAGATGCAGTAACGAGGTATTTAGGAGCATTAGCCATTCTTACTCATGAAGCTGAACAGTAGTGCTACTGAAGCACATGCTTGGGAAGGCATTTCTCTGATCCTTGCAAAGCTCTTTCAGTTCAGTAACCTGAAAAAAAAAAAACAACTTGCAATGTTTTTGGAAGTCTGCCAGAGCCATGATAAATAATCCACTGTCCCTGATAGTTTCAATAGAGCAGTTCCCTGAAACTCATTTCAGCCCAAGAACCTTCCTCTCCTGTAAACACTCTCACTGGTCTTGTTGGTACACAATGGTAATTAATTATTTAAACACAGTTGAAGTTCTGCATTTTACCAAACATTTTGGAATATCAATATTTTGAAGCTGATTCTCTGGTTTGTGCCACAGCTACAGTTGCACATCTGAGCCGCGAAGGAATCCAGAGCCACAAGAGTCACCTGCAGGAGGAAATTCCCCTCTTCACCCTTTGCTAGGGAGTTAATCACACATGCAGATTCGGCAGGAATTTGCAAAACATGCAGAGGTTCCTCTCCTCACTCGTGCAATTGCAGGATTTTCCAGGGTTGGATGCAGTCTGGATAGGAGCAGAGAGCTGCACAGACAGGCACTTGAGATACAGCTTTAAGCTGAGGAAGAAAAGCTGCACAGGTCAAACCAAACCCCTGCAAGGCAGTTTGAGCACATCCACACCCCAGAGTCTTTTAAATTAAAAGGAGTTTTCTGCCCAGCCACGCTCTGACTTCTTTCTGTTCATTCCCTGTTCATTTCCCCATTTCTTTGCAGAGTGAGAGTTTATGTTGATTCTGGTGCCCTGCCCACCAACGGATCCTACTCAGACGCTTCCCAGTAGCCCACAGGTATCAGCACACACTCTCCAGCCAAGGATCTGCAGAGGGAGTATGGGGGAGGTTGGCAGCACGAGGCACTGGAGTAAAATCTCAGGAGTTTGTAAATTAATTTTAGTCACATCGGCCACCTTGCAAACATAAACAGCACATCTCCAGAGCTGCAGATGGAGGAGGGATGTGTTACTCCTCGCTCCTTCAGTGCCACGGCTAAGGCTACACGACGTGCAGGAGGAGCTCGTGCAGGAGCTCTCCGGGGGGATTTGCAGCAGGGACAAACAGAGGCAGAGCAGGAGAAGAGCCTGGTCCTGCCCATGCACAGGCACAAAACTCCCAGAAAACTGTACAAGGAAAGAAGCTAAAGGAAAGCTTTTCTCCAGACACAAACATCTGAGGATTTGTTTAATGATTAAAGGTGAGAGAAAGATGTCTAAATTTAACCCCCTCTGTGCTGCAGATCTTCTGTGGTCCAGTGCAAGTGATTCCAGGTGGGACCCTGCTAAGCAGATGTGAGCAGCAGTGCCAGAATTCCTTAGGATTCCCTTCACACTGAACAGGGCTCTGAGTCACCCATGGAGACAGACACAATTTATTCTTGTACCTTAAAGTGAGCAACCACATTTGCTCAAATGCATCTCAACCGGCAATAAAGGGAGGACAAAGTGATTTAAAATTACCTTACCTCAAGCAAGGCAGGTGAGGAAATGTTTAGCATTCCTTGGAAAAAGGCACCAAACCCAAACACACCAGGACCTGGTCCATGTCCTCAAGGGGAGCAGCACCAAGAGCTGTGAGACACACTTGGAACAGCAATTCTGAAGCTTTTAACCCATTTCTTCTGGCTGGCAGAGGGTACCTTGGGCTTTGTCATGTTGTTTTTCTGAGACCTTTTGGAACCTCTTTGCAGCAGTGTCTGTGCTTTCCACTTCCAGCCTAACACTTTGCACGCACCTTACATGGCAGCCTTAAAAGGCAAAACCATTAAGCTTTCTAGGACCAGGTGAATAATTTGCCATCTGTAACTTCCTCAAAGAATTTTGTTTTTTGTCTCCGTTTACAGTTCTCAAGCAGATAACATTTTTGTAATGTATTCACTAGGTGAAATTATCTGATGAATAAGTTCTGTGAATAATCCTTGGTCATAGCTTGGTTTTGAAAATTCTCACCTTTCAGGCATGTAGATACTTAAGTTCTGCTTAAGAGAGAGAAATTTAGCCTCCTGCTTTGTTTGGGAAGTGAGAGGTGGAAGGTGTTATTGGAATACCTTGCTTGCTGGCAGCACTGCTCCTGACTGCAGAACGATGCTGGAATTATCTGCAAAAGCCAGAGAAACCCACAGAACAGGATTACAACGTCAACAATCAAAGGAGCAGAAGGAAAAGCAGCCACAGGCTGTAAAAGTGATGAAAGTGGGATTCAAATTTTTCTCCATGGCAGTGCCAGTTCCTCAAGAATAACAGAGTAGTAAATTCACTCTGGGAATCCTGGGCCGGTCCACCATGCAGTCAGGTGGACTGCAGGAAAACTGAGAGAGCACTCCTTGGGACCCTCAAGGGCAGGTATCACTTCTGCTTCCCCCAGGAATTATGTGCTGGTGAAGGACGTAGGCAGACACGCCTGAAGAGGGAAGAGCTCCATGTGCCAGGACAGATTTAATATTGGCCACAGCCGGTGATCTCACACCCGACTCCTCGTGTCTGTGAAATCCTTGACCTCAACTGAATCTGCCAGGCAAGGGTCCAAATGAGGTGGTGAGTTCTACACAGAGTCCCAAGCAAGTTGCAGGACATCTATATGTACACTGACCATCCAGTAATAACTATTTCCAGTCATTATTGCTCAAAGCTGGATTTGAAAACTGCTTGCTTGCCATGGGTAGTTCTGTTCCCTCTGTGTCTCCATGAGCTGCTCTTGGTCTCCAGGTGGTAATGAGATCCTGATCCAAACAGGGGTGATTCAGTAAAAAAACCTCTGCATTAATCATATGGGGTGATAATGAGTTCTTTTTTTGTGCCTCTTCCTGGAAGGATCCGTGTAGCCTGATGGGCAACCAGGAATCACTGAAATGTGGGCTGGTAAATGAAGGTCACTGGGAGTCTTCCCTGCCCCAGGCATTGCCACAGCCAGTCCTGAGAGCTGCTTGTCTAATCTTTTCTTTAAATCTTCACTGAACAGATTTACAGCCTCCTGAGATTCCAGCTACTAGCAGGATAATCATTTTGTCTTGTTTGTTTGTTTTTTCCCCCTGATATCTAAAGTAACCTCCCTAATGCACTTTAGTAAATTGCTTTTTATCCTGTCGGTTGTGGTCACAGAATAACTGTTTACTGTCATCTCTATAAATGTGTTTATGTGTTTGAAGACAGTTGCCGTGTCCTTATATTGTGTTTTCTTTCCAC